>NC_134121.1:21744088-22047119 GCF_040939455.1 Microcebus murinus | reverse complement strand
AGGGGCACGGCATTAGCAGTCCTCCTTCCCCTTCTTGGGGAGACCTGGGCCACATCCTGGCAAAGCCTTGCCATTTGCCTTGGTGACAGCTGGCTATGGATTACCTCATCCTCAGGTCTGCCAGGACTCTGCTTAGAAGGCACCAGACCTGGGAGCCACCCTCTCCCGGCCCAGGCTCTGCAGCTGCCAGGAGGCAAGAAGCGAGGCCACGGGCCTGAGGCGCTGCCATGCAGTCTGGCCTAGGAGGGAGCTTCTGACCCTAGGGAAGGAGCCACACTCAGAGGGACTGGCTTCAAGGGGCCTTGTGCATCATTTGGCTCAATTTCCTTTTACAGAGAGGGAAACTGAGGCCCAGAGATGGCCAGGTGCTTAGCCCCAGTCATGGAGAGGAAGACTACAGAGCCAGGACTGGAGCCTTAGTCCTACACGACAGCTTCTGTGCCCTTCTGAACTGGGAATCATCCCTACAACCTTATCAGTAAGGGATGGGGAGAGGCCAGACCTGCCCCCCTCAAATGGATCTTCCTGGAGCCAGGACATAGGAAGTTGTCCAGAAGTCCAACCCCACCAACCCAAAACCCCCTCCTGGTGCCCACATCAGGCCTGGGCCCAGCTTAGAAGGGCAGGGCGTTCTGGCTATCAGACTGACAGCTGGCCTGGCACGGGAGAGTTGTGTGCCAGCAGAGGCACCTGGGGCACAAGGGCAGGGCCTGTGGGCAGCTGTGCCCAGGCTCCAGATGGTACAGGGAGCAGCCGAGCCAAGATGGAGGCTGGCAGTGGGAGGGCTCTGGCAATGCCAAGTGCAGAGAGAGCAGACGCCAGGCCCAGAAAGGCCTGGGGCCCTTCGGGGAAGACTGGCTGCCTGGGGAGTGGATGGGACCCAACGGGCCATGGGGCTCACGCCCACCTGTACTGAAGGGGCTTCTCTGGACATCTCAGGAAAAAGCCTAGCCCAATGCTTGGCCCCCGGCTGAAGCAGGCAAGCCCCCTCTGACCTGGCTTCCTCTGCACGGTGGCTCAGACACTTGGCATCAGTGGGCACACGTAGCTGCTGCACCATGAAGGGGGGCAGGAGGCAAGGGGGGGGAGCAGGCTGGGAGGGGCTGTGCTCCAGGCTATGGAGAGTAGGGCTTTTAGGGATTCTGGTACCCCCAAGGCTGCTCCTCAAAAAAAGGGAAATTCGAGGCTTGCCCAGGGCCCCAGACTTTAGGCACCTGATAGGAGCTCAGAGTAGCGTCTGGCTGACTTGCTCAGGGTATGACTGGTGGGGCCTTGAGACAGTCCTCTCCTCCCTGGCTTCTCTCCTCCCCCCTGGCCAGACTTCGCTCCTCGTGTCTACCCTAAGTGATCCTGGTGATTCATGGAGGGGCAGGCAGGGAGTTCTCCATGGTGGGGAGAAGCCAAGGCATCCCCTCTCCCCAAGGCTGAGGAGCCGTGGGCAGCATTCTAGACCTTCTAGCTGCCCACCCATCCTGCCCCCAGTGTGCAGCATGCCCTGGCCCAGCTGTCCACCTGGGCAGGAGGGCACTGCTCTCAGGCCAAGCCACTGGCAATAGTGTGATCCAGAAGCCCTTATCCTTACCCGACACCTATGCAACAGTCACCTTTCTGAAACAGCCAGGGCGGCCTCCAAGGGCCAGGCCTGCCACACTCACTGCCTCTCAGCCCAGGTTTGGCTGCTGCTTCTCATCCTGCAGGCCTCAGAGCAGGGTCATCACCTGCACGAAGCCTTCCCTGGTCCCCAGGCTGGTGGGGTGTCTCCACCCTGGCATTCCCACAGGCTCCGTGCTTCCTATCCCCATCCCCACCAGCATGGAACATTCTGTGGTCATTGCTTATAATCTCTGTCTCCCTGGCCGGGCGCGGTGGCTCACGCCTATAATCCTAGCACTCTGGGAGGCCGAGGTGGGCGGATTGCTCGAGGTCAGGAGTTCGAAACCAGCCTGAGCAAGAAGAGCGAGACTCCGTCTCTACTATAAATAGAAAGAAATTAATTGGCCAACTAATATATATAGAAAAAATTAGCCGGGCATGGTGGCACATGCCTATAGTCCCAGCTACTGGGGAGGCTGAGGCAGCAAGATTGCCTGAGCCCAGGAGTTTGAGGTTGCTGTGAGCTAGGCTGACACCATGGCACTCACTCTAGCCTGGGCAACAAAGTGAGACTCTGTCTCAAAAAAAAAAAAAAGAAAAAGAAATCAAATAATCTCTGTCTCCCCCGTTACCCGTGAAGCTCTGTGCCACAGCACAGAGCCTGGCATATAGTAAGTGCTCAATTTATGCTTGTAGAACAAATCCACTCATCAAAATCCACTCGTGATTAACTGAGTGACCTCAGGCAATTCCCTTGCCTTGCCTGGGCCTTAGTTTCCCCAGCTGTGTGGTGGGTATTGGTCTACAGTGTCAGTAATTCTTCATGTCCCATGTGGCCTGTGTGGTGTGGCCAGAAGGCCTGGGCGGGAGTGGGGGTTGCTGGAACTGGCCTTGGAAGGAAAAGACCCTTAAACCCTACTTTAGTCCCGGTTGATCCTGTCTCTTGCTTCTTTCCCAAATCGGGTGCTGACCCAGCTCTGGCTACCCTGTCCTCGTACCCCATGGCCTCAAACTCTTATCTCGGGCCATCAGAGCCAACAGGGTCCCCAAGGACTCTGCCCCCATGGTGCTGAGGTGGAGGGTGGGGCCAGCAATCTGCCACATTTCCTGACAGCAATCCAGGGCTGTGGCAGGTCTTCCTCTCAAGGTTGCCTGGTAACGGCTTTTGCATTCTTATGAAAAAAATGTGGCAGCCCCAGACAACAGACACAGGGCTTGTGTGAGGGGCGGGCACCCAGGGCGGGGCTTGTGCCTAGACCAGGGCAGGGGCAGCCTGACCGGTATCTTGTCCCATTGTGGAGGGTACCAGGGCTGGTCCCAGCCTTGTCCAGTGGGCTTCAGTGGGGCCAGTAGGCTTGGGGGGCACTTGGGGCCACCCAGGCCTGCAGGGGGGCATCCATTCTGGCATCTGCCCCCTCCCACCGCCTTCCCTGCACCTGCAGCTGGCGCCTTCTACCCAGTGAGCCACAGCCGGTGCCACCTCTCATTAGGTGATGATTTTACATTAATTACCTTAATTAAGCGGCGCTGAGTGCTAATGGCTTGTTGGGGGGGTGGCTGTTCCTAATTATCCTCCCAGTCAGCCCTGAGTGAGGGGCACGGGCTTGGCAAAGCAGAAGCAAACAGTGTGGAAAGAAGGGGAGGAGCCCACCAGGGGTGGGAGAGGGGCCCCCTCTGCAGGGAGGGCCTGGCTCAGAGACCTGGACCTGAGGTCCCAGAGGGGTGGGCTGGAAGCACTGCCCAGGACAGGAGTAGCTGGCTCCAGCCCAGATCCAGGGGCACAGGAACTGGAATAGGGGGACACAGGTGGGGGGTGGCAGGCAGCCTATGCAGCCCTGCTCCCCAGACTCCTCAGGCCCCTGCCTGATCCCCTCCGCTGGGCTGAACCTGTCTCCTCCCCACCTGCATCAGTCTCCAGGATCCAAGTCACATGTTACCTCATTCCTTCCTTCCCCCATTCCTTTGTCTACTCATTTACTGGGTCCATCTGGGGGTACACATCCGGGCCCCAGGCTACTGGGCACCCCTCAAGGAGCTCAGTCTAGCTGGGGAGGTGGATGGCTATGAAAAGATCAATAGAGGGGCTGATTCTGGGAGGCCAAGGCGGGTGGATCATTTGAGCTCAGGAGTTTGAGACCAGCCTGAGCAAGAGTGAGACCCTGTCTCTACTAAAAATAGAAAGAAAATTAGCTGGACAACTAAAAATATATAGAAAAAATTGGCTGGGCATGGTGGCACATGCCTGTAGGCCCAGCTACTCGGGAGGCTGAGGCAGGAGGATTGCTTGAGCCCAGGACTTTGAGGTTGCTGTGAGCTAGGCTGATGCCACGGCACTCACTCTAGCCTGGGCAACAAAGCAAGAGTCTGTCTCAAAAAAATAAAAGTAGAGGGGCCAGGTGAAGAGCTAAGGTGGGGAGCTCTAGTCTTTGGGGATCAGGAAATAATTCTCAGAGAAGGTAATGCCATGGATGAGTCCTAAGGAAGGGGGTGGTGGGACAATTCTTGCAGACAGAGGGACCAGCATGTGCAACTGGGGGTCATGAGGAAAGAGGGCTCGGCCCATCCAGTTACCTGCCAGCTGTTCAGTGCAAAGGGGAGACAAGAACAAGGGCAGATGTGGCTGAACATGGACCCTTGATTCAGGGACCCCTGGGGAGTTGTTGGGGGGCAGGACTGATTCCATGAGAGGAAAATGACTGCAGTGGAGGTGGAGGGGGTAGCAGGGAGCAAGCATGGGTGGGGAGACCAGCTAGGCAGCCACTGCGGGTGAGGAAGCGGAGAGGGGTGATGGGCTGGACCACTGTGCTTGTGGGGATGGAGGGAGAGAAGCAGGCAGATTTGAGAGTTTGGGGGAGTGTCACGGTGACAGAACTTGGAGATGAGTTGATGGGACGGGGAAGAAGGAGAGGAAGGGCAGAGGGGACGCCATCCACATTGCACATCTGACCTGACAGGAGTGGAGTGGCAAGCAGATTTGGGGAAACAAAAGGAAGATGTGGGTTTGTGGAGGTTGAGGAGCCTGTGGGGCATGTGTGAGGACCTGTGGTCTCAGGCTTTAGGATTAAGAGAAAGTCTTAATCCCAAGGGAGGGATGAGACAGCCCAGGGAGGCTGGGGACAGGAGGCTGGGGCTGTAGGTCTGACTCCCACCCCAGCTGGTCACCTCCCTGATGGGGCAGCCAGGTCTGTCCTCCCCACCTCCACATCCCGGGAGCAGCACAGGGCCGGGCCCAGAGGAGCTGCTGGGGGAGTATGTGCTGAAGGAGTGAATGAATGAATAAATGAGCGAATGAAGCTCCATGGCTCCCTCAGACCGAATCGGGCAGCTCTGTGTTCTCTCCACTCAGCCACATAGATTCAGAAGTAGAGTTTGCCCAGTCCCCTGCCCATCCACGGCTTGAGCCACCTCCTCAGGCTCTGCTAAGCCCCTGATCAAAGCCCTGGGGGAAGCACTGCCCCTCTCAGCCTAGGGCATGGCTGGGTGGGAACAGTAGCCCTCCCCACTCCCTGGCGCACAAGACAGAATCCAACCATGTTTTAGCCTCATCTCTCAGCCCTGGCCGTAGCAACCCCTAACTGCCACCCCTAAGCATCCCCACCTCTGTCACAGCAGGTGGCCTCCTGGGGAAAGGACATGTACTCACACTGGCTTTGCTCTTGCCACATCCAGGTCACTCACCTTGATTTCCACGCCATAGCCAGGGTAGACCGAGATGTAGTAGAAACAGTCCAGGCCGACATCAAGAGGTGAGCTGGGGGCCGTGGGGGAGTCCAGAGAGCCCTCTGGGCCTGAGAAATTCCAGCTACAAGGGCCTGGGAGACAGGAGGAGACAGAAGGCTAAGCCCAGCTCTGATGCAGTGGGTCCATCTAAGGCTAAACCGTGTGTGTGGGTGGTGGGTGGTAAAGCCCACATCTGTTGAAAGAAAGGACTACCTTTTATTGAGCACCTACTATGTGCAGTCTTATTTCAGTTCTCACAGTGGCTCAATGAGGCACGTTTTCTTATTTCCATTTTGCAGATGAGGCTCAGAGATGAGACTTTAAATGACATTCCTAGGGTCATGTTATAGTCAGAAGAATCAGGATTTGAACCCAGATCTATCTGGTTCCAATCTACATGTCTCTGGCAGGCCGGCTCTTGGTGCTAAAGGGCAGGACAGGCTGGTATGGGATCAGAGACAGAGACATTTAGGGGCCCTGCAGTTCCCCTCACCCCATTTCCAGATCTGTAAATGAGCAGGTAGCTCACCTGGTGGCCGGACTGTGGTGATGGTGGTGGTGACGATGGTGGTGGTGGTGGTGGTCTCCTCGTCGTCCCCTGAAGCTGTGGAGGTGGCAATGATCCCCTCCATCCCAAGCCCTGTGGTCTGGGACACAACCTCTGGAGCCCATGGCCTGCCCAGGTCTCCGGGACCCTCTTGGGTTGGAGTCCAGGCTCTGCTGGGGGGTGTAGAACTGGGCCTCTCCCCTGGGCCCAGGGTGGGCACTGCCAGGCTGGGCCCTGGAGGTAGGGGAGCTGTGATATGAAGCGCAGGGGGCTCTGACTCCAGGCTCCAGGGTCCTTCCCTGGACTGGGGCTGAGTGGGAGCTGCAGCCATGGCCGGAGTCGGGCTGGTGAAGACAGGGCGGCTGTCCTGGTTGGCCAGGCGGGGGAGGGGACTTGGTGTGAAAGCTGTAGGTGGGTCAGGCTGGAAGGGCAGTGCTGGCCTCAGCGCCTCCTCTCCCCTCTCCAGCCCCTCTTGTAGGAATTCCTCAAGCAGTGGGTGGTGGTTGAGCAGCTTCAGGGTGGGGGCCGTTGTGACGAAGTGGACACCTCGTTCTGGCTGCTCAGGTGTGGGGGCTGCTGTCAGCTCCCCATTTGCCTCCTCGATGCCTGGGACTTGCCCTTCCCCCACAGTTGGGGCCTCCGAGGAGAGTCCTGAAATAACAACAGATGATCAAAGGTTCTTCCCCTGTGCCAAGCAAGCAGCATCACTCCCAGCCCAAGCACTAAAAGACCCAGATCTCTTTTAACAAAGCATTGAAGAATGCTCACTGTTGAGAACCAGGGGGCTATCGAATTTTAGAGGTGGAAATGAGATGATATCACATACTGCAGGATGGGGCATGTGAGAGATTTTTTCTCCTCCAGCATCAGAGGCAGACATTACTAGTCAATCATTGCACTATTTCCTGCTCTTCTCACATTCGCCTCAGAATCCTTCTCCAGACAGTCATGCCTGATACCTCAGACTGCCATCATGACAAATAAATAGTTGCTATCCCCCTAGTGCAAAGGCCTTATTTTATTAATGAGGAAATTGGCCAGAGAAAGAAAGTGACTTGCCGAAAGTCACACGTTGAAAAACAGAGATGAGAACCTTAGCATGAGTGCTATCTCCCACCAAAGTGACTTTTCTGCCTGACATTATGGGGCATTCATTTCCTGTTCTCAGTGAAATTGCTGGTCATTAGCCTCAGGAAGTATGTCACATATTTGGGATTTTATTTTAGATTTCCTCTTGGGTGCATGGTTTCTTTGTTAGGGTCCCATTAGATCCCATTTCTCTCGCTTCTCAGAAAATCATTTACTTCATCCCCTTTCCTATTTTTGTGGTTCTTCTAGAGCAGTAATGTGAGCAGAGTGGGAAGAGCTAAGCTCTGGAGCTAGGCAGATGGGGCTTCAAATCCCAGATCTGGCTGGGCACGGTAGCTCATACCTATAATGCCAAAACCTTGGGAGGCTGAGGTAGGAGGATAGCTTGAGGCCAGGAGTTCAAAACTAGCCTGGGCAACATAGCAAGAGCCCTGCCTCTAGAGAAAATTTAAAAACCAGGCCGGGCGCGGTGGCTCACGCCTGTAATCCTAGCTCTCTGGGAGGCCGAGGCGGGCGGATTGCTCAAGGTCAGGAGTTCAAAACCAGCCTGAGCAAGAGCGAGACCCCGTCTCTACTATAAATAGAAAGAAACTAATTGGCCAACTGATATATATATAAAAAATTAGCCGGGCATGGTGGCGCATGCCTGTAGTCCCAGCTACTCGGGAGGCTGAGACAGAAGGATCGCTCGAGCCCAGGAGTTTGAGGTTGCTGTGAGCTAGGCTGACGCCACGGCACTCACTCTAGCCTGGGCAACAAAGCGAGACTCTGTCTCAAAAAAAAAAAAAAAAAAAAAATGTTAAAAAAAAAAACAACAAAACCAATTAGCCAGGCATGGTGGTGTGTGCCTATAGTCCTAGCTACTCCGAAGGCTGATGTGGGAGGACCCTTGAGCCCATGAGTTTGAGGCTGCAGTGAGCTACGATTGTGCCACTGCACTCCAGCCTAGGTGACAGAGTGAGACCCCCTTCTCAAAAAAAAAAAAAAAAAAAAAAAAAAATTTCCCAGATCCATCACTCTGGGGCTATGTGACCTCAGGCTAATAATCTAAACTCTACAAACCTTGGTTTTTCTCATCTGTAAAATTAGATTTCTTTTTTTTAGGATTGACTGAGATAATATTACTTCTCTTCCCTATTTGATATTTTCCTCTGAGTTCCTTTTTTCTTTCTTGTGATACTGGTCAGGTTCCATCTAGGGCAGGGTCTAAAATAGGGTCTAAAATTGGACATCTGGCATGCTACCCACCTACCTTCCAATTCATGGCAGACATTGCTAATCAATTTTGGTTATTTCTTGCTAAAGCCATATGAGACTTCAGAATCCTTCTCAACACAGTTATCCAGGCAGCCAGTACTAATCAATTAGCTAGGCTATGGAAAATGGAAATTATTTGTTATCTCTGGGTACAGACTGCTGTGCTATTGATTATGTTCACTTATTCAACCACATAGCTGGAGATATGATGCATATTTCTGCTTGTGGCCACCTAGGCTCCCCAGATCTTTAACCACCAAGAAAAGGTTAATGGATGCTGGCTCCAGATTCAGCTCATACACAGTTTTGCCAGCTCTGAGAAGGCTGAGAGGATATTTTGAGATCCTTACAGCTCTCAAAATGGCTGCATGAGGACTTGAAGGGAAACATAGCCAGGGCGAGATAACAGAGTTTGCAAGGAGAAGGTCGCTTCCTCCGCACGTCTGGTGGTGGGGCTGTCATTCCACAGGCTCACACCCACCCCATGGATTGGCAGGCGTGAGGAAGCGGCAGATGGCCTACGTTCTGTTCAGGAGACCACAGCATCTCTGATGTGTTAGACAAATGGGAGGAGGGAGGAAATTGGGGTGCGGGAGGCAGGTACAGGTTGGAGGGCTTTCCATTCCTCTGGGTCAGAGGGGCCTTGGTATCCCAAAGCCCTGAGAAACCGGGACCAACTGCTATCTCCTGAGATGCCCACTGGAGCAGCCCATCTGTGCTCTGGCATTTCGTGCCAGACGCTGACAACACAGTGTCCAAACTAGATGCCCAGCCAGGCCCATACCCCCAGAGCAGATGGTCCACCAGTGCCCTGTGTCTTTCATCTGAATCAGCAACGGAGGGGCCAGACAGTGCTTGTGACATGCCCGGACTGGGCTACTCACTTTGCCCACCCCCCAGATGTCACACAGCCTTTGCCAGGCGAGCTGAGACTGATCGTAGCATGGCATGAGGAAGAGGAGACTTTCTCTTCACACATACTGGAGTCCCCTGGAGATGGGCATTGCTCATGAGTCCCCTTCCAAGATTGCCCAACAAGAGATGTGGCCCTTGGCTCTTAGGTTGGGTACCTGTGGGACTCTTCACTGGCAGAGGGAGAGCACCAGAGAGCCTCTGACTTGGGAAATGACCACAGAGGGCACACGTCTTCCGCCTGGCTGCCAGGTGGGTGCTGGGCAATGGAGCAGAGCTAATGGGCACCTCCCGTCACTGTCGATTGCACTGATTGTGTTATCTGGGGGGACCGAGCACTTGGTTAAATGGGATCGAGATAGCATATCAAACGAACAAATTGATTCCAAAATCAGCTGACACTTGGTCCCAGAGGGTGCTCCCCACTGGCAGACAGGGTAAGATAATCTCTAGGAGACAAGCCATTTCTGGGGAAGGGGCATATCCAGACACCCTGGTTGATTCTGTTGGAGGCCTGAGGCTCTGGGACCTGCCCCTTAGGTTCCCAGGAGATGGAGCGTCTCTCTGCCTGGGCTGACTGAGTTAGTTCAGGGGTGCAAGGACTGGCAAAGGGGGAGAGTGTGACACAGGGACAGGACAGCAGGAGAAAGTCAGGGGCTGGGCCCAGACACCTAATCAGGCACCCGTGTCAGGCCCTTCTGTATGATCTGACATTGTGACTCTGTGAGGTGGGAATCTAATTCCTACTTTACAAACAACCTGAAGTCTAGCAGGGTGAGATGAGGACTTGCCCAGTCTCACAGTGGAGGAGCTGGAATTTAAACCTATGTTGATCTGGCTTCAAAGCCTAAAGTCTTTCTAGACACCAGCCTGCCTCGTGGCAGAGACTGGAGCTACTCAGCAGAGAACACTCTAGCCAGTTGAGGAAACTGAGGCCCAGAGAGAGGAATGGACTCGTCCAAGGTCTCATGCGGTTGGAAGTGGAGCTGAGGCCAGACCTTTTGGCACCAGGCCTTGGGTTGAGCCTGAGCTGAACCAGGCCCTGGAGAAGCCTTCTGGCTGGCATCCAGGGAGCCCCACGCCCTGCCAGAAGCCCAGGCATGAGCCTGCAACCCCAACCGGGGACCCAGCAGCACTCTCCACAGGGCAAGGGCACTGAGTCACACAGGGCTGGGTTCAAGTGTCAGTTCTACCACTTAAAAGTCATGTACACAAGCCCCCCCACCAAGCGGCCTTTCAGAGCCTTGGCCTAGTCAGCTGTAAAGAGGCCACTTAGGAGGGGTTTTGTGGGAATCCTGAGGCTCAATAGCAGCGTCCTGAGGCTGAGGGAGCAACAGCCCCTGTCAGGGCCACGCTCAGGCAGGCCCAGAGGGCAGGAGGGGCTGGTGTGTGTGGGTCTCTTCTTTGGGGGGCCTATCCCGGTTGGGTGGCAGTGTGTGTGACCCTGAGGACGTCAGAGTCCTCATCCATAAAACAAGGCTAACACGGTACTATGCATACACAGGGCGGCCACCTTCAAGGCCCTGCAAGTCCGTGGGGGACACAGGCGCGGCGCCAGAACACCGCGAGGTTCTCCGTGCTGAGCCGCCCTCCCCTCCCCTCCCCTCCCCTCCCCTCCCCTCCCCTCCCCTCCCGCAGGGCTGGGACCACCCCACCCCTCCCCCCTCCGCCAGCCCCTCGGCGGAGGCGGCCCGGGAGCTTCCCCGCAGCCCCCAGCCCCGGCGTGGCCCCGCCGCCGCCCGGGCCCTCCCCCCGCATTAGCTCTTAAGCTATGCAAATAGACATCGGAGGGAGCCCTGTTTAAAGTATTTAGACGAAATGAAAAAAGGCTTTCATCGGCACTAATGAGCCATTCAGCATGCCTCCCCGGTGGATTCGCTCCCGCTCCCGCCTCCTGGCCTGCGCCGCCCCCCTGTGGCCCCTCTTGGGATTGGAGGCCCCTCCCCCCAGCCCCAGCCTGGGACTCCCAGGGACGGCCGCCTGCCCTTCCCCCTTGCCAGGGCCCAGCGGGGTGAAGGCAGAGAAGAGGGCCCACGTGCCCCACCCCCGCCAGATCTGGATAGATGGGGGCGGGGCCCGGCCTGTGTTTGGAGGAAGCCGTGAGGACGGGGCCTCTTCTTCTAGCGTCCAGCCAGATAGGTGTTCCGGTCCCCGCGTATAGATGGGGAAATTGAGGCTCAGTGAGGCCCAGGGATCTGCCCAGGGTCACAGTGCTGGTGTGCAGTTGAGCTGGAGTCATTATGCAGTGCCCCTGCTGTACCAGGCAATGGTGGCACCTCTGGACCAGCTGGCCTGTCCCCTCAGTGCTATTGTTTCTGTATCATTCAGCCACAAAGCTTGGATTCCAATCCCAAATCTATGCCCACCACGTGTGTGACCTGGGCAGGGGGCTGCCCCTTTGAGCCTGTCTCTCTCTCACCTGTGGAGTGAAGACATACTGGATTTAGGGAGGATTCATCTACTGACAGACGAAAGCTGTCACCCAACCCATCCGCCATCGCTGCACAGGTGGGTGGGGCTGCCTGTCACTCTTGCAGGCCCTGAGGAGGTGCCAGGCATTCTCCCTCCAGGGAGTTGGGCACAGGGACCAGTAGAGGGAGGGGCCCCAAAGTTCTGGGGTGTGTTTGGGCCTGATCCCCATCTCAAGGCAGCACCAACTCTCAGCGTGGGGGGAGGGGGGTGACAGCACGTGGGTACAGGGGGAGCTGGAGGGATACAGCGGGCCAGGAGCCCACTCCTCTGGGTTCCTGAGGTTAAGCTGGCCCAGCACTGGGAGAATGAGAATTTAATGGGATCCATTTATTATCCCATAAAAGTTAATGAGTTTATTCTGGAGGTTCCCTGGCCCCTTTCAAGTTTTAATAGGGGATTAGTGAGGGCTGGGTCCCTGCAGACCCCTATTATCCCAGAACCCAAGGGAGCTGGGAGTGCCCGGGCCCCCCAGAGCCAGAGTCTGGTCTCCACAGTGACAGTTCCACTGGGCCCATCCCTGTCCCTGTACTGAGGCACCCAGCTAGAGGCTGGCAGGGCCACATAGAGCCCTTGAGGTCTGAGGCCCAGTTCTAGAAGCTTCTGATTCCCTGTGCTACTGAAATAATTAGCCCCACATAACCAGCCTTTGAGGTAGGTTTGCTGCTGCCCAACTTACTGGTACTGCCAGGGAAGGCAACATACCCCCCATAAACAGGTGGGGAAACTGAGGCCCAGAGCTGGTGTACGGTTCTTCCAAGGTCACCCAGAAGCTATGGCAGAGCCAGAATGGACATGGACACATTCTGTCTCCTGTGGTCTAGAGCCAGGCGGCGGGGGCTGGTCACAGCTGCCATTCGCTTACTCAGTGCTCACTGTGTGCTAACATGCGCCCCCACGCGTGATTCCCCATCCTTCCCTCATTCCGGGAAGTTTGGGTCATTATCCCAGGAAACGATGACATCAGAGTCCAGAGTGGTTGCACAACTTCTCCAAGACCACACAGCTAATGAGTGGCAGAGCCTGGGACTAGAACCCAACACTGGGCGGCTCCACCGCTTGGCTCCGTCCACTGCTCCCAATCGCTTTCAGCTGTCAGGCCTGGGGCCTCCTGTCTCCCCACCACCCTGGGTTCCCAGAGCCCTGCAGCTTGTGCTGATGGGGAACGAAGTCCTGGTGGTGTCCTGAGCGGCAGTTGTTGGGGTGGGCACAGAGATATACTCAAAGGGACCTTCTCATTGCCAGAGCAGGTGCCTTCCCCATTTTTGCCCCATTTGCTCACGTGATTCCACCCTCTTGCTGCGGCTTCTCTACTCCTTTGTCTCCATGAACCCTCCTTATCCCATCCCTCAAGGTTCAGGTCCTGTCCCCCCTCTGGGGAGCCATCTGGGGTGGCCTGGTCCTCCTCTTGACCTCCTGGGGGCACTTCCTGATGGGCCCCCAGCACACGATGGCTGTGTCCCTGGGAGAGCTCCCAGCATTAGGCATCTCTCTCCCCATTTCTCTGCCCACAAATACTGACCCCTGGTACTAGGCACAGTGAAAGGTGGGCTCAGGGGACACAGTTTCCAAGCGCATATTCTGCCTCCTGCACACTCAGAAGGCATCCTGCTCCCCAACATGCCTGGCTCTTGGCCAGCAGGGGTGGGCAGAGGTGTGTCCTGCAGGGAGAAGATGGGCAGCCAGCCCTTGGCAGTGCCCCAGCACAGCCCCAGCTGGCAGTTGATGGGGAGTGTCTGCTGGCACACGCTGGTGGGTCCCCCACCCCAGACTGCCCTCTCTTCCCCTGCCACGGACCGTCTCCATCATACACTCTCACCACCCTCTCTTTCCTGGCCACCCTCGGCAGTCCAGTAAAATTTAGATTGCAAATGTGAACGGGGGCCCCTCCTCTTGGCTAGGCTCCAGGCGAGGCGGTGGCTGGTTCCCGGAATCTGAGCCCTTGTGGCCTTGGTGAGCATCTCATCCCTCCCTCATTTACTCAGGAGGAAACTGAGTCCAGAGGGTTTTCACACAGAAAACCTGGGGCAGGGCTGGGACTCAGGATGTTAGAGTTCAGAAGGCATCTGGCCCAGTTGCTTTGAAGAGTGAACTCACTGTTGCTTCTGGGGCTGTCTGCCATCGGTAGGCATGCATATCTCCAAGGACGGAGAGCTCACTGCCCCCTGAGCTATCTTGGGGAGGGGTGGGGGTAACCCTGGACTTCAGCATCTTCAAGGTTGGGGTCTTATTGCCAGATGGAGGGAGCACGGGTGGAGGTAGTGGGCACCGACCAGGAGCTGGGCCACCCCATCCTGGTCCCGCCTGTAACAGGCCGGGTCCCTCTGCGTAAGTCATTTCCTCAACCTGAGCTTCCATATTCCCACCAGTAAAGTGGAGAAAGTATCTACGGGCCCTGCCAGTTCTCACATTCCAAGATCCAGTGAACCATGAAGGGCTCTGTGAATAAAAATATTGAACACTACTGTTTACTGAGCATTTACTACATGCCCAGCAACCATTTTTTTCTTTTTTTTTCTGAGATAGGGTCTCACTCTGTTGCCCAGGCTGGAGTGCAGTGGCGTCATCATAGCTCACTGCAGCCTCAAACTCCTGGGCTCAAGGAATCCTCCTGCCTCAGTCTCTTGAGTAGCTGGGACTACAGGTACATGCCACCACGACTGGCTAATTTTAAAATTTTTTGGAGAGATGGGGTCTCTCACTATATTACCCAGGTTGGTCTCTAACTCCTGGCCTCAAGTGATCCTCCCGCCTCAGCCTCCCACAGTACTAGGATTACAAGCAGGAGCCACCACGCCCAGCCCCTGGCAACATTCTAAGTGCTTCATCAGAATCAACTCAATCCCCACAAAAACTCTATGAGATGTGAACTTTTACTATCCCATTCTATAGACGAGGAAACTAGCACCCAGGGAAGTGCACTCCCCAAGTTTACCAGTTTGGATGTGTCAGATTCAAATAGCCCTAGAGCGGCGCTGTCTCATAGAACATTTGGTGATGATGGAAATGCTCTTTATTCTGCGTGTCCAAAAATGGTAGCCAGTAGCCACACGTGGCTATTAAACACTCGAAATGAGGATAGTGAGAATGAGGCACTGAATTTGAAATTTTATTTCAGGTCAAAGAGTTTGCATTTGAATAGCCACATGTGGTCAGGGGCTACCATCATGAAAAGTGCAGCTCCATAACCCGACCTCTCAACCCCCAAGGATTCCCCACCTCTCAGGAGGTTAAGATGGAAAAGAGTTAACCCTGGAAAAGAGTTAAGATGGGGTGTCTGCTCCCCTCTTTTGGGGCCTGAGGTTGGGCAGGGAGGGATGATGACTGTCACCCACCGATGATGTTGTTTGCTTCCCAACCTTGGCGCAGCACTGGTGTTCTGAGGGTTGAGTGTTTGATGGGCAATTTTGGAAGCTCAGGCAGAGCCAGTGTGAGGGACTTTATGGGTGGAGGACAGCCAGGAACACTTAGCCTCATGTGATTTGCCCTTAAGTGACTTGGCCCAGGATGGGGCCAGGGTGTGTGGATGCTCCATGGGAATGCCTGCTGCGCCCTAATCACTTGCCCCAGCCTCTCTGCCCAGTCAGCAGCACAGAGGGCAGGGTGGTTGGCCTGGCTACTACCCCAGGGCTCCTGGGACAGTCCCAGAGCAGCTGCCTGGCCTTGGGGCAGGCATTTACTGAGCAGCCCCCTATGGGCCAGGCATGTACTTCCTAAAGAGCTGTCTTCCACCCACAGTGGCAGCCTGTTGTGCTTGGAATCAATATTTTACACTTTACATATGAGACTGAGGGGCAAAGTGAATCATCCTAGTTCATACAGAGAGAGGGTGGCCAGTAAAGGGTTGCACTGGGTCTGTCTGTTCCAAAGCCTGGGATCAAAATTTCCACTACATTAGTTGCTGCTTCTTGGAAGCATGTGTGTGTGTGTGTGTGTGTGTGTGCATGTGTGTCCAAACACATGCATGGGCCACAAGTCACCACCATATGTCCTTGCCCATGGACACCACACCCTGGAACCTGGCTTCACACAGTCCTCAAGCCCAGGAAGGCCGTACTCTCCAAAGAAGGGATACACTTCTCCCCAGGTGTCTGCTATCCCCCCTCCTTTTCACTTTGCCCTTCTTGGACGCCAACGTGACCCTTTACAGGGCCTCTGTCCTGGACAGCCCTTCTGGATCTGGGTAGGTGGGGGAGGAGAGACGCCAGTCCAGGCCAGTCCTCTTTGCCCCACTGGAGTCTCTCTCCCTTGAGGCTGTGACCAGGGGCACAGGGTAGAGGGAGCTCCTGGCTAACTGCTACGTCCTCTGCTTTCCAATTTAAAATCTAATATGGTCTCGCCACTGCAGAGCTGGGGGCTGGAGAGGTGATTAATGAGGCTTCTGCTACAGCGTCACCTGCGGTGCTCTACACCTTCCCCTGCAGCCCTGTGTCCCCCCCCTCCTGTCTGCCTGCTGGCCCTGGGGCCCTGGGGGCCCTAGCCCTGCCTGCTCACAGTTCCTGGGACTGGGCCGGTGGGACAGGAGCCAGAGGCCTGAGTGGGCGTTAGGGGAGAGGAGAAAGGAACTGACTTTGGAGGCAGGCGCAGGAGAGCTGATTCCAGCCCCCGGGGGTGGGCTGGAAGGAATGGGAGGAGCAGCAGGGCCCCCCCCATGTCACCCACCTTGCCAGTCTGACAACTAATCAGTCTGCTGTACCTCACCCTGATTGCACCAACTCCCAGGTGCGTGGCCAGGGCAGGGGTCTAGGTAGGGATGGGGGTGCGTGCTGGGCTTCCTTCCCTCCCTGGAGGGGGCTTTGTCCAGCAGCTCCTTCTGTCCATCTGCTACCCCCGGGCCCCTTCACCTGCCTGCTATGTTAGGGAGGAGGCAGAGGAACGAGGAGCTACCCCCTGGTCCCAAGGTGGAGGTGTGGAGTGGGTGGGACAAGGAACGTGGCCCTGAGCTGGGTGCTGAGGGCACAGTCCTCCCCCAGTGCCAGCCACCTCCACCACCACCATGTCAGCAGCAGAGCCCATATTTCTCGGAATGGAAAACCTTGGAAATGTCAGCAAGGACGAGGAAGGCTGCGGAGGCACGAACTGCATTCTCCCTGGAGCCAGACCAGGGCCAGCTCAGGACGAGGGTTGATCCGGGGAGGAACAGCCGTTCCCCGCATACTTCTCTCCCCTGCGTGGCTCCAGATACCCACCAAGGACAGTCCCTCTTAGCCATGGAGCCCCGAAAGATGGGGCTATAAAGTGCCAGGGCCTGAGAGCTGGTACCTTCTTGGCCCCAGACCCCCCACCCACCCAGAGGTTCAAAAGCCAACACCATTGAGGCTGTTCCCAGCACCTGTGTTCACTTCTGAGCTGAATCACCAGCCTGGTAGCCCCAAGATTCTGTGGTCTTTGGGTCAGATGAAGGGGCTTATTCTGTGCCCCAGGGCCAAAGTCACCTCCCTGACCTTGTGACCTTTGCCCTGTGGCTGCTTTTGTCTGCTGCATCTGGGAGAAGCTGAACTGGGGAGCTTAGCAGGGGATGGAAGGGCCCTGAGCCCAGACCCCTAGGCTACCTTGGTGCTTAGGAAGGCTCTGGCCACTTCCCACCCTGGAGGTCTCTAGGGTGTCTGTTCTTAGCTGTGGAAGCTGAGGAGCCTGGTGAGGCCTTCTCAGAAACCTGGTTCCTGTGTGGAGGCCTGACAGGCTCTGTGACCTTGAGCTTGTCCTGCCCTCTCTGGGCCTGTCTGTTTTTTCATACAGTACTTGGCTCCTGACTTTTTAGAGGGTCTTTGGGTGGGTAGGACAGAGTCATGGCTTCTCTATTGTCGGTGCTCAAACCCGGAGGCTGATGGAACCTCCAGGTGGGAAGGGACTTGGCAGGATGGGGGACTGTGCTCTGTTGAATTGCCATTTTCCTTCTGTGTGCATTGGAGCCCATCTCCTCGTCTCCATCTGCTGAGAATCTGGAGGGCCAGGCTGTGTGTGTGTATGTTTGTGTGTGTATGTGTGCATGTGTATGCATGTGGGTGTGCGAGCATATTTGTGTGCATGTATGTGAGGGGGGCAGCAGGTGGGAGTGGGGGATGGAGGTGTGAGAAGAGGACTCAGAGAGAGCTCTCACATTTCGGGGCACCTGCATGTGCCAGACTCTGTGCTGCCCCTTCACCTACCCCAGCTGATTAATCCTCCCCACCCAAAGGCAAAGAAATGGGGTCAAGAGAGCTGACATGACCTGTTGGGGGGTGGGCTAGCTCTGCATGGGAGATAGACCCTGGGGCATTCCTGCCCTGCTGAGCTCAAGAGACAGAGGCAGGAATGAAAGACCTCTGAAAGCAAAGCCAGCCTGAGCCCAGAGGCCAGGGCTGTCTCCCTCCTTGGTCCCTCAGTTCCAGCCCCTTGAACTGCCCTATGCTACCCCCTCCCAGCTGGTGCCAGTTTCCGGGGCAGCTGGGGGGCAGCCATGGGGGTGTCCGGAGGAGAATGAGCTGCAGAGCTGAGCTGCAGCAGGGGCCTGAAACCCCTCCGGGAAGTGCAAGGGCAGGTCCAGCGGTGCCTGGGTGGGTAACCTCATCCAGCCTCTGTCCTCTCCACGCCCTGACGCTTTGAGCCCCTCTCTGCCTCTCCCAGCTTCTACAGGGGAGACCCTATTTCCTAATGGCCTAGGGAGGAGTCACTGGAGGCCTGCTTAGGGACTTGGTGAGGTTGGCAGGAGTGGCAACAGGGCAGAGGGAGGGCAGCCTGGGACCTTCTTCCAACCCCAGGCAGGCAGGATGGAGCTTAACCTGCCCCAAGGTGTGGGCCCTGCACCTGTGGACTACCCCAGGCTTCCCTTGCCTCGAAAGCCTGCAGGATGGAGGGGAGGGAGCCTCACCTGCCCAGCACTCCAGCTCCCGAGGCTCCCCACGAGTGGCCTGTTCCTTCACTTCCCAAGTAAGCCTGAGTGGGGGAGGGGAGGGGTACAGAGCTGCTAAAAATAGCAGCAGCAGCTCCAGCTATGAGTCTCCTTGAGGGGTCAGTGGAGCCCAAGATTAGGGAAGAAGAGAGTGGAGTGGGCTGCAGGGAGGGGAGACCAGCCTGAGCTGGGGCCTCCTGTGCCTACACCTAGACCACAGCCCCAGGATGCAGGGACAGAGGGTACAGATGTGCAGGGACATAGGGACATAGACACCATGGACAGGCAGAGATGCACATGGGCACAGCTACCTGCACATCTTGGGCTGCTTCTTCTCCAGATGGGCCCAGCTGCATGGTCCCCAACCCCTCAGGCCTCTCCTTTGCCTCAACCTTGCTTTGACCTCCAAGGACCCCACCAAGCTGGGTGTGTGGACACCTTGAGTAGACAATACTAAGTCCTCCTCCCCTGCCTCCTCCACTTTCCCCTTCCTGAGGCCCAGGGTGGGGAAGGCCCAGGGGGCACCAGAGGTGGCATCAGGGTTCCAGGCATAGCACAGACCAGAGTTAGGGCACCACCCAGTGGCTGGGCCTCAGGAGCATCACCCCAGCCTGAGCAACAGGCAGCAGCAGGGTGCATGGGAGAGATAGGACCTGACCTGGTCGGTGGGGCAGGAGTAGGGCTCTACCTGGACATAGGTAGGCAGTGGGGGAAGGGGATTCTGGGTAAGGAAATGCATGGACGACCTCTCCTGTGTGCCTTGTTTGATCTCGCCTTCACATCTTTGCCTGGAGATGTCAGGGGCTCTTCAGTCCACAAAAGGTGACTCCATCTCCCACATTTCCTCTAACCAGCCAGAAAATAGGGCCTCAAGACAGCAGGGCCCTGCCAGCTGCTGGGCCAGATGTTTCAAATCACCAGCACATCTCTTTGCTGGATCCACATGACATCTAAGACAATGTCCATCAGAGCAGACAGCCAGGGTGAAGAGCCTTAGAAGCGTCCTGAACCCCACCTTCATCCCTCTGCACTGCTGGGCTTGCCCCCACCCTGCCGCAAGAGCCCAGGCCTGGGCTCCTGGGGCAAATAATTCAGCCTCCCCAGTGACTTCCTTTGATCCTGATGCTGTTCCTTGAAAGAAGTGGGACAGGAACAGGCACCATAGATTCCCAAGGAAACTGAGGCATACAACTTGCCCAAGTTCACCCAGCCAGAAAGAACCAGTACTGGGTGTAAACCCTGGGGGCCTGGCTTCCTGACCAGCTCTTCTTATCAAGTTCTTCCTTTGGGACTGCCCCCTCCTCCCTGAGGCACAACTGGGCTCCCCACACTGCCTGAGCCTCCCCCCCCCCCCAGGCACTGGGACTCCTTAGGCACCTGCTGGCTGGTGGGACTCAGGCCAGACACTCAGCAGGTGGCTGCTAGGGGCACAAAGGAGCTGGTGCTCAGCTGCTGAGCTGGAAGGGAGGGCGGGAGAAGCTGTGGGGAGGGAGGAGGGATCTGGGCTGGAAGTGGGGGGGCAGGGTCTGCTGCGGTGCCTTTAACAAGCAGTTAGCAAACAGCATGCAAATGAGCATGGGGGGGGGCTCAGCGGTTCAGGCACTTTTCACAGCATCCCCCAAGTTCTGTCCAGGCAGCTGGAACACCAGCTAGAGGGAGGGGCCAGAGGGTAGAGGGCGGAGCCTGTGGAGGCGGGGAGGAGTAGGGGACTGGGGGAGATGCTGAGGTTGATGCCAGGGTGTCAAGATGCTGACTGGACCCCTGAGGACAGTGTGGCAGGAGGGGGTGGGCAGGGAGAAAGGGCAAGGGAGGGGGATTGGGGGAAAGGGAGAAACCTACTGTTTAGAATCTGCAGCACATGTGGTTTGGTGACAGGAGGTGCCCTGCACCTGCCCTGCCTTGTTGGGGGTTAGGAGCACACCAAGACCCAGCAGACATGGGAAGAGTTGTGAGAGTGGGCACCGTCATGGCCTGGTCCAGGGACCCTAGAGGCTTGCCAGGCCCTCATAGACCCAAAAGGTGAATCCTTTTGCTACAAATGAGAAACTGAGGCCCTGAACAGTCCCTGGCCAGGAGTTTCCTCCTATCCTTCTGAAGGCCAGAGTCATTGGATCATGTGGGTGCTGTTTGGCATCTCATCTGTATCTTATTCTGTTAAAATCAGAGTCGCTGGTCTGGTTGGAGAGGTAGTCATAGATGAGCTTATCAAGAAGGGAGGGCTGGCCGGGCGTGCGGTGGCTCACGCCTGTAATCCTAGCACTCTGGGAGGCCAAGGTGGGCAGATTGCTCGAGGTCAGGAGTTCGAAACCAGCCTGAGCAAGAGCGAGACCCTATCTCTACTATAAATAGAAATAAATTAATTGGCCAACTAACATATATATATATAAAATTAGCCAGGCATGGTGGCGCATGCCTGTAGTCCCAGCTACTCGGAGGCTGAGGCAGGAGGATCGCCTGAGCCCAGGAGTTTGAGGTTGCTGTGAGCTAGGCTGATGCCACAGCACTCACTGTAGCCTGGGCAACAGAGTGAGACTCTGTCTCAAAAAAAAAAAAAAAAAAAAAAATGAAGGGAGGGCTGGGTGTGGTGGCTCACACCTGTAATCCTAGCACTTTGGGAGGCCCAGGCAGGAGGATTGATTGGTCAGGAGTTCGGGATCAGACTGAGCAAGAGCAAAACCCCTTCACTACAAAAAACTAGAAAAATAAGCAGGACGTGGTGCACGGTGGTGCATGCCTGTAGTCCCAGCTACTTTGGAGGCTGAAGCAAGAGGATCACTTGAGCCCAGGAGTTTGAGGTTGCTGTGAGCTGTGATGACACCACTGCACTGTAGCCCAGGCGATAGAGCAAGACGCTGTCTCAAAAAGAAAGAAAAACAAAAACAAAATAGAGCCAGAGAAGGGAGCTCCCCTCCAGACTGGGTGCCTTACGGACAGGGATTATGTTGTATTCCTGCCTATCAAAGCACCTGGTAGGCTTGAATAGAGAGGGTTGTTGAGTGGAGAATGGATGAGTGGATGAAGGATGGACAGGCTAAATTCTGGATGAGTAGCACTGGGTGTTTGGAAGACAGAGAGAGCCATCTGGGCTGGGTGGTGAGGAAAAGGGGGATAAGATAAATAAAATAAGCAGAAGGATGCAGGGTAGCATTCCAGGAGTGGAGAAATGGCTGAGCAAAACTGTAGATGTTGGACCAAACAAGACATGCATGGGGTCTAGGATTCACCCTAGCATCCATCTCCCCATTGCCCTCTTCCCATTGTCCACTTTGTCCCTCCTCATCTCCCGGAAGAACTCCTTGCTCCTGATAGACCCAGCCAGGACCTCCCACCACACTCCCTCCCTTCCTGCCTGACTGCCTGCCAGCAAGACTGCAGATTGCAGCCAGAGACCCGGAGACCCAGATTGTTGTTGGAGAAACGGCAGGTTTGTGGATTGTTGTTGGAGCAGTGGCAGGTTTGTTTGCTCCGGAGCCCACGAGAAATCTCAACAATCAATGGCCAACAACACTCTGCCTGAGGCTGCAGCATCGATCTTCCCTTCCCAGGGCTGGCAGCTGCAGGGCAGGTAGGCAGGTGGAAGGAAGCTGGAGCCTGCTCTGGCCCTCCTGCATGGGGGCTGGGCCTCACAGAAGGTTGAAGGGGGTGGAGTGGGGCAGCCCAGGATGCCAGGACAGGAGTGACTGGTCCTGTCATTCACCAACCCCCAAAGCCTTGGAAAGTAAGAGTCGCCCAAGGTCACTGACCTCTGGCCCAAGACTTCAGGGAGCACAATTCACCTGACTCCCAGCCCCACGCTCTTTTCTGGCCTCTAAGTGTTGGAAAGGATGTTTTATTCTTTTGCCAGAAAGGACTGAGCAAGATAAAATGTCCCTAACCTGCAGCAGTAAGGACTGAGAACAGACATCAACGGAGAAGCAACTGTCATCACCAGAAATGTGCTAGAAGAAAGTTAGGGGCTGGTGATGTCCTGGGTCTGTGTGACAACATGGATTGGAACTTGTTCTATAAAAGGCAGATAGATAATAGCTTCTACCGCACAGAGATGATAAGAGGACAAAATGAGCTAATGTATATAAAACACTTTGTACAGTGCCTGGGACATATTTGGTACCTAATAAATGTTTGCTATTATCATTGCTGCTATTATTATTTGGGTAGTGATTCTCTGCTGGGTCCCCATTTGCCTGTACTGGAAGGTAGAGTGGACACAGTGCTGGCTGAAGCTAGGTTTTGTAAAATGGGCAGGCGCTTTGGGGTAGCCTCATTACTTATTGGCTGTGTAGCACCAGGGTAAATGACTTAATCTCTCCAAAACTCAGTTTTCCCATCTGTAAAGTGGGGATAACTAATCTCTTATTGTGAGTATTAAATAGAAAAGGGATAGGAAAGGCTTGACCAGTGAAGGCTAGGCCCCTGGGGGTCCTGGGCCAGGCCTCATACCTCAATACATGTTTGTGGAATGACTGAATGAATGGTGGGTGGATAAACTCCAGGGCCTGATCGTTTAGGGTCTGTGGACCTGAATTGCTATGGTCCTCGATGATTCTTAGGCCTCCTCCGCTCCATGGAAGGGCATGCAGGCTCAGAGCTCCCCCAGTTTCATGTTGGTCTCTCCAAGCCCTGTGAGGGTGTGTGAAGCTGAGATGGATGAGGGGCTATGATGATATGGCATTGTCCCTCGCTTGCCTCTGTCTTTAACTTCATACAGGGCAACCCTCTCAGGCAGCAGGGGTGGTGGGTGGGTGCTTAGGGTGGTGTTGTGGGAGGGAGTTAGGAAGCCTGGGCTCTGGGCTCACCTCTGCCCAATATCCACCTGCGCAACTCTCATTAATTTATTCAACGTGTATTTAATGTCTGCCGTGCTGGGCTCTGTGCCACTGGGAACACAAGCAGCATTAGCACTACGGGGTGACTAGGGAGAGGCTTTAGCCACTCAGAATGGCCATCAGCACCCCACCCCCAAGCCACCTCAGCCTCATGGCATGACAGCTTAATTTGTAGAAGGGAAAAACTAAGTAAAGGCTATAATTTACAGTTGGGATAATTGCCCAACTGTTAGGAAAGGGAAAAAAATCCTAACATACAATCTATATAAAAATAGTGTGCTTGCTACGCAAACTCAGCTTCAAGATGCGGTCCCAGCTGCCACAGGCCCACCTCGCCTTTCTAACCAAGCAGCTGACCCTCAGCGTCTCCGAAATAGGAATTCTGGAGCTTCCCCAAGGCACAGGGGCTGAGAGAAACAGATGGGTGTCCTCTTCTGTGAGTTCAGTCTTGCTGCTGGGGAGGAGTGTCAGCAACTAGGCTCTGGTGACCCAGCAAGATGGGAACCTTGACAGGGGAAGCCAAGGGAGGGTGGGAGCACAGAAGGGTCCCCTGACCCAGGCTGGAGGGTAAGGTGAGCCTCCCCAGAGAAGCTATGCCGTAGATGTTCCTTAAATACCCACTGAAGGATTGCAGGAAGTACCAGCTAAGCTAACACTTGAAGCATGAGGTAGAGAGAGCCAGGTTGGCCCAGGAGGGGAAAAGAATTTCAGACAGAAGGAATGACACAAGCCCAGAAGCTGTTGCGAACTTGGCTAGTTTGGGGAAGTGAAGCTGAAACTCCTTTGGCCTGGCTGGGTGAGTCGGCTTCCTGGAGTTGCTGCTTCCAGTTGGAATTGGCCTTGGGGACCTCCTAGTGCCCGCTTCCCCCATCCCAACTGGCAGCATTGTCTCCCAGGAAGCCCCTTCCATACAGAACCCGGCTCCCCCTCTCCCAGAGTGGTTCAGTAAGCTGGGGACCAGAAATCTGCAGGACTTGACAAGACCTCTGAGGCCCTGAAGAGCTCCCAGGCCTGGCAACCTTACATTGAAGGCTCCAGAAAGTGGAGGCCCAGAGAGGGTGGGGGCATGCCTGAGGCCACATGGGAGCCGGGCTCTTAGCCATCTGGGCTGAGAGGTTCCTTCACTACAGTAGCCCCTGCCTATAGGCCCTTTTCTGCACCCTCTTCCTTCTTTTAAGGGGAGGTGGAGTACTGAGCCCTGACAGCTCTGCCCAGATGGGGGCGCAGCATCCCTGAGCTTATCTCGGCCTGGCAGACAGGGCCTGGTGGGGCTAGGAGAGGTGGGGACAAGGAGGACTGAAGGAGGCTGGCGGGAGGGAGGGGCTGAGGAGGCAGGCTTCTCATATGCCCCCCATATTCTGGCCGCCAAGGTGGCGGTGGTGGTAGGGAACAGAAGCCCAGTTTCTAATTAAGTCCGGTTCCTAATTAAGCCCAGCCCCTGTGTCTCCTTGCTCCCCATTAGCACCCCACGGTGTCCCCAAGGCATTTTAAGCTGCCACTCTGTTGAGGAGGCCGGGATGGCGGCCAGGGCCTGCCAAGCTTGATGAGCTTCAGCCTGTGAGGGGCAAAAAGCCAACTCAGACTTCCCCTCCTGGATGTGGCAGTCTCTGGGTCCTCCAGTCTCCTCCGAAGCCCAGGGAGGCCTCCTGCCCGCCAGGCCAACCTTTGGGGCTCTGAGTGAAGTCCAGGCTGTTTCCCATGGGGCCTTGAACCCCAGCACCCCTTCCTGACACTGAAGTGCCAGGCTAGGGGACAGGGAGTGGGATCTAGTATCAGTAGCAGCCCCCAGACTCAGGAACGTGCTGGTAGAATCCAGCACCTACCCAGGAGTCTGCAGGAAGCAGCAATTACCATTTTAGGTTAAGGCAGCCCTGGTTTGTTAACCCTTGCGGCACTGGGGCTCCTGGAAGCCAAGTTGTCCTTCCCCTTCCCTCCTTCTTTCTCCAGTCCTGGCCTTGCAGACGCCACTCCCCAGTTCCTGGCAAAGTGGGCAACCCAGACTTGCCCTCTCCAGCCCCCTCTTCCCACCACACTCTCAAGTGGAGCTCAGAGAGGTGGAGCAGCAGGTCCAAGGTCACACAGCCAAGGAGGCAGCCTCCTCCTGGGGAGACCCAACCTCACCCCAGTCTCAGCTGCTTCCACCTTCACAATCTCCCCAGGCCACATTCACACACGCAGAGTTTAATTAACTTTATTGATATTCAGAAATTAGGAGAATGACTAAAGGTAATTGCTCATTAAAAATCATTAAACTGACACAGCAGGCCCAGGCACGCGCAGCCCCTCCCACACCGCCGCCTTCCCCCACTGTGGCAGGATCGCCCAGGAACCGCCCACAGGTGGGGAGGACACCCGTTGGCCCACAGCACCCCTCAGGCCTGAGGCCAGTTGCCCCTGGAGGCTGCAGGAGGGGACAGGGGATGGAGCCTGAAGGGTTGGGCCCCAGCCCTGCGATATCGCGCCCTACCTCCGCAGCCGCCGCCTACCCGGCCTCCTGCGGCTTCTGGGCTGCGCCTGGCTGCATCCTGCGGGCTGCGTCCCGCCTAAGAGCAAAGCTCGGAGGGCCTCCTCTGGAGGCCGCTAGGCTGGGAGGCTGAGGGACACTCGACTCTGGTGCAGAGGTTCACAGCCTGAGGCCTTTGTTCCTTGAGGGTCGCCTCCGTACAGCGGAGGTGCCCAGGAGCCCCGAGACAAGGCACTGCTCCCCAGTGGGACCACTCAGTATCCCAGTGACTGGGCCCTGCAGCCCCGCGGAGGAGGGAGGGGCCCCCAGGCCACCCAGCTCCCTCTCACCCTCAGCTTTGGTAGTTAGGGGCCGCTTCCTCATCTCCCTTGGGGAGCGAAAATAAAGGTCTTCTTCCACAGTCAGACTCCTACCCACATACTCCTTGGGCAAGCGGCCCCACGGGCACTAGAGATCCCAGTGGATCAGGAAGGGACACTGGCTAGGGACACCCATACTCGCAGCTTTAGAGTGAGCAGATTCCTCCCAACACTCATACTCACACTCCCGGTGGGGCTTGTCAGCCTCCCAGCCACACCGGCCTTCCTCCTGGATACCCAGTCTCACTCCAGCCCTGCAGGGAGCTCTCTGGCCAAGCCTGCACCGCACACTAGTGGGCTCACACCCGTTGGGTGCTGCGCCTCACTCAACATTCAGACCTTCTGGAGCTCAGACACACTGGGACCTGCTGCTCCAGACACGCAGGAACCTGATTATACTCACTTAGACCCATGAACCCTCACAGCAGCCCACAGACTCCATGCCAGGGGACATACACAGGCTCTGTGCCCCGGGGGGAGCTGTCCAGCGACAGGATGTCAGACCAAGACCGGTCCTGAACTCCTAGGGGCATGCTGGGCCAAGATGCAGGCTACTCCTTCCCCATCCCAGTTGCAGGGGTGGGGCTTGTGGGGCTCTTCCCCCGACCCCAACATGAACACACGGTTCCAAGTTCCCCGGGCTGCTGGAGGAGCCCCGGGCAGCCAGGTGGCAGGGCGAGAACACGGGCTGTGTCCGAGTCTAGAGGCTTAGACAGGGGGCTTCTGCATCCCTGGGGCCACAGAAGAAAACTGACATCCAGGGGCCCAGTCTGGCCTCCGCGGTTCTGCCCTGACCTCTGACCAGGCCTGGAAAGATTGAACTCAGAGGTTAGAAACTCCACCTTCTCCTCTCTCCACATCAGCGTTGAACCATACGGGAAGGGAGGGCAGGTCCCAACTCCCAGCGCGGTGCCGCTGACCCCACGAGCCACTGGCTGCAGCAAGAGCAGGACCCGGGCGTCAGTAGCTTCATTGAAAGCTTGTTTGAGCTGGGACGGCAGGTCCAGAAGAAACCCTCCTTCTCCAGGGCACAAAACCCTCATCCTCTACCCAGCACTCCCTTGCTGCCCACTGCATGGCCAAGCTTCCCTCGACCCTAGACCGATGAAGTTGGGGACCCGACTCCGAGAGGGGAGGCTGGCGGCCGCTGGGTGGGGGACTTATCTTCCCTCTACCAGTCTGCCGCCATGGGGTGGAAGGGGGCAGGCAGGACGGCAGGCCCAGAGGGAGGCAGAGATTCAGGCGTGTGGGGTGTGTGTGTACAAGGAAAGGACTTCGAGGAGGACAGAGTCTCTATCCCAGGACCACATCTGCTGCAGCCCAGAGCACAGAGAGGAGCCGGATAGGGGGCCCGGGCCCCCGCGAGTTTCTCCCCAGAATTGTGTTCTAGGTTTCGGCTCTGGCGTGGCAGCGCCAAGACGGACGGAGGTGAGCGATGTCCCAACCCGGGGTCTAGCCGCCATCTGGCTCCGTCCCTCCGCAGTGAGGACGTGAGAGGCCCCCGAACCGGCGGCAAAGTCGAGCGAAGTTTGGCGGGCGGCAGGCGAGGCGGGACCGCGAGCCGCCAGCCAGACCGTCCCGACTCGCCGCCCCGCGCCCCCCGGCACGCGCCCCGGCGCCCCTAGACGCCCGGAGTGTGGCGAGGCAGCGCGCAGGCAAGCGCGTGTGTGTGGGGAGCGGGTGGCGCGTTGAATTGCAGCAGAGAAATCCCATTAGATCTGGGGAGATGATTAAAGGCGAGGTCTCGGCCGGGCGCGGATGGCGGGAGCCGCGGCAGCTTCCCGCCCGCGAAGCCCGCGCCCCGCCCGGCTCGGCCGGCGCCGGGGGCAGCGCAGCCGGCGGGGCGCGATGCTTGGGCTGGGCAGCCGGACGCGTGGAGCCGGGCACCGGGTCCCCCTTTCCCACCGCTAGGACCCCGCTCCCGCCCCTGTCCTGCCGCCGGACGCCGGGGTCCCTTACCGTGAGCCAGGAGCGCCAGCAGCGCGGGCAGGAGAAGCAGGGATGCCGGGCGCATGGTGCTGGTTGCAGCCGCGCCCCGGGCCGGGGCCGCGGCGGGAGGGCGCGAGGGTCGGCGGGGCGTGAGCGCTGGGGAGGTGCAGAGCCGGGTCCAGCCGGACAGAGCGAGCGGGGCCACTGCCGCCACCACCGCCGCCAGAGCCTGACAGAATCAGCACCACGGCCAGCGCCTGGCGTCGGCGCCGGGGATCGCCGCGCGGGGCTGGGGGCGGGGGCGCGGGAGGAGCGGCTTACCGTAAAGTCTCAAGCAAAGGCGCAGAGACCCAGCGGCAGGAGCACGGACTCCCGCGCCACCGCCAGCTCAGGGAAAGGACTGCCCTACTAATGTGGGCACACGGCCCCCGCCCTTCCGCGCTGCCCACGCCCAGCCAAAGCCTGCCACCCTCTCCCCGGTTAGCAGCTTGCCAAGGAGGTGGGTTCTATCCCGATTCTTCATGACAGCGAGCAACCCTCTCCCCATCTCTCTCCACCCCATCCTGGTACCTGAGGGCGCCAAGGGTGACCTGGGAAGACATGGAGAGTGAGGCAGCTGGGAAGCTCGGGTGCCCTTGTGGCAGCTCCGTCCTGGGCCGATAATGAAGATGGCTTTTGAGCGTACAAAGGACAATAAATTATTACTTTGTGCTCAATAAATGCCAGAGCTCCAGGCAGCTGCATCAGCAGCAAACTGTGCTCACAGAAAAGCTTAATTATCCTGATATTATAGTTAAAAGCCAGTGGCACTTGTGTCCTGGGGAGACATTCTTCACTTGGCAGGAGGCAACCCAGGCCAAGCTGTGGGCAGCTGAAGGTAGCGTCCTGGGTCCCCATGCAGCCCTGTATCTCCAGGACCTTGCCTTGGCCCCTCTGCTGGACCAGAGAAGCCACAGTGACAGTCAGCACAGACCCTGCATGCTAATCCCTGTCCATTTTCCTGGAACTGGTGGAGAAAATGGGGCTGGCATGAGGGAGGGTTCCCTGGGGCCATTTTAGAGATTTGCAGGACACCCAGGAGAGTAGCCAGGGAGGCTGTGCAATGGAAGGCATGGAAGAATATGCTTCCAGGGCCCTGCTTGGGCTAAAGAGCCCCGATGAGTCACAAGGGAGCAAGCGGGCAGTCACAGCTGTGCCATCCCTGGGCTGCTCTTTAGGCCAAGGGATCCATGGATGAGCTCACTTGAAGAGCTTCAACAGGCACAATGGAACATGACCCTGTGGCTGATGTTATTATTTATTCCCTGTAGAGGAAGAAGAAGGCTGAACTCCCTTTGCCCCCCTGGGAGAAGGGCAGCTTTGTGTTTACTTCTTTACACATGAACTTGGCTCCTCCCCAAAGCCCAGACCCTAGTCATTGTCCAATGCCCTTCCTGACCTCATCCTGGAAGCAGGTGGCAAAATTTCTGCCCTTAAGCTAAATTTGTCATGGAGCCTTTGGATCCTTTTGAGCCCCAGAGTCTTCCAGCTACACTCATTGGATTCCTTCCAGGTCCTCTTGCTGGGGGCTCTGGGGGGCCACCTTGACTGCTGTACAGAATCCCAGGCAGCAGGCAGGTGGCGTGTGGAATTAGAGGCTGGGATTTCTGGACAGTCATGTTGAGAAGCTGAGGAAAAAGAGGGCAGTGGCAGAAGGATGGCAGAAAGCGGGAGGCATTGATGAAAGAACCAGAGGTGAGGAGAGGAAGCCAGGAAACAAGACGCAGAGGGGAAGGAGAAGGATGGTTGCCAACTGAGGAGGGAAAAGACACAAGGTAGAAGGTTCTGTGGCTGCTGGAAGTTTGGGGAATACTGGCAAGTGTCATGAGATTCCTCCTTTCCTCCTTGAAAGTATCCCTGAGCTCTTCTAGTGTCCTTGGGCCCCTCAGGACTAGGCAGCTTGGGTAAAGGGGGGTGAGTCATGACTTAGGGATAAACCTGTGTGCCAGGATGATTCATGGGGACATGGAGGCTGGTGGCAGTCTTGTCTGACTCTCCTGGCAACTAGGCTTCTTGAAGGGCACTACCCATCCAGGATCTTGCCACATGACCCTCCCTAGACATTCAGGACAAGTCCCAGAATACAGCACTCTTCCCTGAGCTCAGAGAGGGGGCTGGTACTGCACAATGGGACTAATAATGCACCTGTGCTGTCCCTCCCTCCTAAGGATGGTCAACATGGCCTCTATGCAGTGGGTTGCCAGTTAGATTGAGGCAGAGCCTGGCCAAACTGGGAAGCAGTAGAGTTTCTGTCAAGCACCCTCTGTCATATCTCCGAGGGGCCTATTGTGCCCAGACCTCGGCATCACCCACAAATTGAGGACAATAAAATGTCCAAGGGGACATTCAGCTGTCTATAGGGCTTATAGGCTTAGAGTGTACTTAATTCAAACACATATTTGAAAGTGGCATCCTTGGGGGACTTGCAAGGCTCCCCTCACTGGTCTCATTTCTCCTGTTCTCTGTGTCCCCCACCCAGCCTTTTTGCTCCAAGAGGACCCTGGGCTTCCCCTTTCTATGTAATTGCTGACTTAATTGTCTGTCTTCTCAACTAGTTGTCAATTCTGTGAAGGCACAGACCATGTCTGTGTCATTACCCACTACCTAGCCCAGTGGTCGGCACATAGTAGATGCTCAATAAATATTTGTGTGTAAGTGATGGGGGTGGGGAGTGTCCAAATGAATGCTGTGAGATAATGGGGAGAGGACAATTGCTTATTCTGGACATGAGACAAGATCACTGAAGGTTTCACACAGCAGATGGCTGAAAATAAGTCGAAAAAAAAATTTTTTTTTGAGACAGGGTCTCACTCTGTTTCCTGGGCTAGAGTGCACTTGTGTCATCATCTCTCACTGCAACCTCAAACTCCTAGGCTCAAGTAATCTTCCTGCCTCAGCCTCCCAAGTAACTGGGACTACAGGCACATGCCACGACGTCCAGCTAATTTTTTAAATATATATTTCATAGAGATGGGGTTTCTCTCTGTGTAGCTCAGGCTGGTCTCGAACTCCTGGCCTCAAGTCATCCTCCCACCTTGGCCCCCCAAATGCTAAGATTATAGGTATGAGCCACTACACGTGGCCCTCAAATATGTTTTGTGTTCAGTGGAGAGAGAGAGGAGCCCAACCAATGTGGCAGGCATGGCTTATGCAGAGGCAAAGTGGTGAGAACTAAGATAGTCTGGGGTCAGTGAGAAGACTGGTTGGGGGTAGGGAGCATAATCCCCCCCCCCCAGGAAGTAGGAGGAAAGGCTGGAGTTGCCTGGGGCTTGGCTGTGAGAAGCGTTGTGGTCATCTGAGCCTAAGGATATCCTTGGTGGCTACACTGAAGAAGTTATCTTGTCACAAAGATATTTGCACAAAATCGGGGAGTCTGGAATCATTAAGGTGGGTTTTCAAGCACTACAGCACGTGGAAAGTGATAGGAACTGCAGGGTTTACTGCTGACTCAGAAGGTGGGGGTGGGGGTGGGGGTGAGATACAATGGCTGAATTAGGACGAGAGCCAGAGACAGGGAAGAAGGGGCTCTCCAATCCCAGAGACCCTGGCAGCCCCTGCCCAGCCAAAGCCCGACATTCAGCCCTGGCCATCCCTGGAGAAGCCAGCTTCACTTCCCCACTTCCAAAGAGCCCATCAATTTGCAGGATCACAGGCACATTGGTGACTCATTTTGAAGTCTCTGCTGGGATGACACTTGCTTTCTGAGCGAGAGGAGGAGAAAATTACTCTCCTCCAAGACAGCTTTCAAACCCGAGATACATCTTCTGTGGCGCCAAAAGGGTTCTGGGGTTTCAGGGAAGGAGGGGCAGGGGATGTCACCTCACTCCAGAGACTCCCAAGGACACAGAGCTGCCTGCTTGCCTCAACCCGCTTCTTGGAGCAGGCTCTGGGACCTTGCGGTCTGGAGCAGTCAGGGATGCCAGGGCTCCAGCTGGGCTCCCTGGATTACTCAAAGTCAGCCCTTTGATTTAGGGGCAGGAGGAGGGCCCTGCTCGGATTAAAGGAGAGTCCGGGCTCCTAGGCATTTGCTCCCACTCCGGGAGGAGGATCGGACCAGCTGCAGCAAGAGCCCAGGGAAGATGGAGACAGCAGCAGAAAGTGGTTTGATGTGAGCTACTTTCTATCTCCAAACGGAGGCCTCCAGCCTGCCCACCACCCCCAGCCAAGGCCTTTGATCCTCCACAGCTCCATAAATGTTTAATGCCACCGGCTGGGCAGAAATGAGGCAGGTGCTGGAACAGGGAGACTGGGGATAGGACTTAAGATCCACTGTGTTCGCTAGCTCATTTTCACATAGGAGCTCTGGGATGGGTGGGAGGAGGCCTTCCCCCTCCACATGGTGGGAGAAGTCCCAGGGTTCAAGTTTGTGGCACTAATAAAGAAAACCCTTTGAGAACCACCAAGGGGCTAGAAATAAAATGAATAATCAATTGCAAAAGCCCAATCTCTGGTTTGATGAAGGAGAAAGATGGAAAGTTAAATGACAATCAAATGCAAATACAGCTCAACAAACACCACAGCAATTACCAGGCGCAGGAACCACATGGTGCTTGCAGGCAGCAAGGGGTGGGCGATTTGGAAGCCTGGGCCTGTGCAGAGGTGATGGGCGTGGGGCTGTTTTAATGGACAGTTAAATAGATGCAAAAAGCCCTGCATCTGCTTTGCATACACTGTTGATAAGTGGAGAACTGGAATTTTGGCATCCAGAGGGAGGTTGTGCTACCTTCCGTGGCTGCCTCTGCATCATTTCAGAATGGAGGAGGCTCTGAGTGCCCGGGAGGTAAGGCCATAGTGAGCGCCCGTGCCAGTCTCATGGGATTCTTCACATCAGCTGCTGCTGAAGGTGCAGGGATGAAGTTGAAGGGAGGCTGTAGGGTCCTCCACAAAGGACTCAAGGCACTGGCCTTTCAACAGCTCAAAGGCCCTGGTAAGAAGGGCCTTCTCCTCTGGATTTGCAGAATGCTTTGCATCTCATTTGAATGTTATTAATTTGGTGTCAGGCTAGGTTGGCACAGTGTAGGAAAGAGAACAGCTGGCCTTCTCCCTCCCCTCTGTACCCCAGGGCTTACTCCAAGCATAGCCTTCCCCAACTTGGGGGGCATGAGGCCTCTGCTGTCACTACCCCCCTCAGTGTTCCCTGACACTTGGAGAGTCTCTTAGTGAAGCCAGCTCCTAAAAGCCAAGGCTGCCTAGACAGTGTGACCACCTGCAGAGTTATGCTAAAGAAGAAGAAAAGGTCCCCCAAGGTCACCTTCACCAGACCCAGAGATGCCATGGGAGGATGCTGGGAGCCTTCATCTCTGCAGCCAATGAAGGCAGCTTGGCTTGGAAAGTGTCCAATGATAATAACCAAGAGAGGGAGGGAACAAAGACAGGCGAGACTCCCAGAGAAATATAGAGGGCTCTAGAAATAAAATTCCCTGAACTCAATATTTCTAGTGCTTGAACTTCCATAAAATACATCTGTCCAGAGACACTGGGTTTATGGTGCTGCTCTGGGGCTGGGGACCTGGTGCCAGGTTGATGGCCATGTGATGAGGGAGTGGGTCACCAGGTGGGGTGAGCTCCTGAGAAAGAGGGAGAAGGGCTCAGTTGCATCCTGTAGGCTGCCCAGCAGGTGGGCATCAAGGGGCTACAGCGAGATGAGCATCAGTTATTTGATTGAAGAGGAAAGGAAGTGCATTCGTGCAGAGGGAACAGCATGTGCGTGGGTAGGCAGGACTAAGAAATGGTTAGTGTGGCTGCATGGCAGGGAATAAGAAGTGTGCTGTGGGCTGTAGCTAGAGAGGTAGGCAGGTGTAGAGCTCCAAAGCTTAGGGGGTTGTACGTGATCTCTGGGCTCCCCCCTGCCCACCTATCTGTCCATCTATTCATTCATCCTTTACCCAACCACCCACCCAGTTCATTCATCACCCACTCACTAATTCATTTACTGAATGAAGGAACATTTATTGAGTACCATGTGTATGCCAGGACCTGAGCTGGCTGCTGGAGGGGCAGAGCCCTCAAGGAGCGCCCAGATCAGGGAGGGGAGACAGAGTCTCCACACACTGTAATGCAGCATGTCCGTGTCTACAAGGTACTTAAACAAGGCTCTGGAAGCCCTAGAGGCTGGGTCTCCCGTGGTTCAAGCTTCTTGAGGCAAGGGTCCATCATTCCCTCCAGGGAGCTCTTCCAGCCACACAACTCCTCCTGGCATCTACTTCTCTTCCTTCCTGTTACAAAAATAGCCCCCTTCTTACAGCCCCAAAGTGATGGGGAGTGTTTCTGATGTCCCTTTCCACTGCCCCTTCCTTTGGGTCTCAGAGGCATTTGCGGTCGTGGGAGAACCCAGGAGAACTGACAGAACGTGATCAGTTCTCCTGCAGACGTCAGAACCGAGCCTCAGTTACACTTCTAGCCACTTCCTTTTCTGGGCATGAAAATAGGACAGAAATCCCCAATGTCTTTCAGTTCCATCCATGCATTCCCACTCCTACTCCTCCTTGAACTACTTGTCCTCTGCTTGTGACATCACAATGGTCTCTATGGCAACTGATTGTGAGGTCACTATTCCTTAAAGCAACAGAATCTGTAGGTCCAAACAATGGCCTGGAGGACAGAGGAGGAATTTGAAATGGAGGCCTGAGATGGAGATCACCTCCTGCAGGGACAGGGGAAGGCCACCCGGGCCTAAGGGGAGAGGAGGGTGTTGCTCCTCAGCCCATCTGCAGGGAGGCCGTATTCGTTGTTGTTTGCAAGAGCAAGGCTGGCTAGAGAGAGGGACTGCTCCCCAAGAGGCTGAGGGGCACCCTGAACAGTGTCCAGGAGTTCAGGCCGGAGTTCAAATCTTCCCAGCCTAATGCTCACCTTGGGCAAGTTTCAGAGACTTCTTCACTTCTTTAAGCATAAAAGGAAAATGATGTCGCTTGCTTTTCCAAAAAATATTCAGTGAGATAACCTGCTTGGCACCTGGTAGGTGCTCAATAACCCTCATTTTATTTGTTTTTCTAGCCCCTTAGCCCTTAGCCTAGAGTCTTACATACTCAATGTGCTTTATTAATACTTGTGACTGTAAGCACAGGCTGAGGAATAGGGGGTGGTGTTTAGAGCAGAGGAAATCAGTGGACCTGGATTCAAATCCTAGCTCTGCTACTTACCAGCTGGAAGCCTTTGAGCAAATCACCATACCGCTCTGTGCCTCAGTTTCCTTAACTGTAAAATGGGAGATAGTAATAGTATTGTCTTCATAGGGTTGCTTAGGACTAAATGAGACACTGCAAATAAATAGCACGGTTAGGCTGGACACGGTGGCTCACGCCTGTAATCCCAGCACTTTTGGAGGCTGAGGTGGGAGGATTGCTTGAAGCCAGGAGTTCTAGGCTGCAGTGAGCTATGATCTGGCCACTGTGCCCCAGCCTGGATGACAGAACAAGACCCTGTCTCTAAAAAAAATAAAAAAAAATAGCATGGCTCGGCACATGTTAGGTGCACAGCAGACAGTGACAATTATGTTCAGTCTTTTTTTTTTTCACTCCCTTATTTTATGTAAAAGTGTTCAGTCTTAAGTGAGGCTGTTTCTGCACGTGCCACACAGTTTCTGTTCACAGTCAGCTTTCAGGAAATGTGAGTTAATCTGTCGCGTGTCCCATACTGGAGAGTGGGCGAACCTCAAGACATGGCCACAGGATGGCAGTCTCCCCAGGAAAGGGGTCACCACTCCCTTGCTAGATGCCCCCAGGGCAGACACCCAGTAGTGCTGCCAGCTCATACCAGTCCCAGGGGCTGGGAGCTCCCTGAAGTCAGGAGTCCTTGAAGCCAGAGTGAGCCGTGTCTCACTCGTCATGGCCAGGGTCTGACCCATGGCAGAGGCTCAGCAACAGTTAAGTGGGTTGAGTTAGAAGATCTTAATAATATACTGGCTAACGTATATTCTGTGCATATCCTGTGCCAGGCTCCATTCTAGGCACTTGACATCTTGTTCCTTACAACAACCTAGTAGACAGATATTACTGTTATCCGTTTTTAAAATGAGGAAACATGGCCGGGCGCGGTGGCTCACGCCTGTAATCCTAGCACTCTGGGAGGACGAGACGTGTGGATCGCTCAGGGTCAGGAGTTCAAAACCAGCCTGAGCAAGAGCGAGACCCCGTCTCTACTATAAAGAGAAAGAAATTAATTGGCCAACTAATATATATAGAAAAAATTAGCTCGGCATGGTGGCGCATGACTGTAGTCCCAGCTACACGGGAGGCTGAGGCAGTAGGTTCGCTTGAGCCCGGGAGTTTAAGGTTGCTGTGAGCTAGGCTGGTGCCACAGTACTCACTCTAGCCTGGGCAACAGAGTGAGACTCTGTCTCAAAAAAAAAAAAAAAAAAAAAAAAAAAAGAGGAAACAGAGAGGCTAAGTAATTCACCCAAGGACACACAGCCAATAAGCAATGCTGGAGCTGGGATTTGAACCCAGGCAACCTGACCCTAGAACCTACACTCCTAACTCCCACACCAACCCCAGCCCCGTGGGCCCTGTCCATCCATTTTGCCATTTCTGCCACCATGAGCTTCCTCTTCCAGCTCTCCCACCTGCCCCTCTCTTCTTCTTCCTCCAGGGGAGCCTGGCTCCAATGCAGCCCAAAGAATGCAAATTCTCCCCCCACCTGCCTCAGCCGTCTGCCTCCCCCTTAACTGAAATAAAGCCTTGGCTGCCACCCCCGCCGCAGCGGAAGCCACCACTGGATCTCTTGCTTATTTCAAGTCCTCCTAAAGCTTGTTGAGTTCTTAACTTATTAAAGATAAGCACATGGAAATAGGGAGCAAATCTCTTTATTTATGACATAATCTCCAGCCCAGAAAAGCGGCAGGAACAGTGTTGCCTATATTAGGGAACCAATAGGAAAAAAATCAATTAGATCCGCCAGAGCGTTTCGCTATTAACTTTCTTCTGATGTTTCTCTTAAGGGTGGCCACAGGGGTCTCTGCCAGCGGCCGGGCTGGAGGAGAGAGGAGAGCTTTGTAGGAACAGAGGAAGGAATGTCACCAGGAAGGCAGCAATCACTCTCCCGGACAGACACAAGAATCTCTCCATTCCTGGTCTCCTTCACTGCCTTCCAAACCCCAGCAGGGAAGTCCTTGTGTGGGTTTAACCTCCATGTTTCTTGCTGCAGTTTCAGCTGGTGTCTTCAGAGGTCAGCTGGTTTATTCTTTGCTTCTTGCAGACTTGAACCTCAAGTCTGACCACATTTCTGCAAGATCTGTTGAGGGCAGCATCTTCTTTTTCCTGGAAAAACAATATTCTGGAGGGGTCCATGTTGACCGATTTCTACTGCTGGGTTACACTGGCCCAGACCTGCAGCCACCCTACGAGGTCCTCAACGTCCATCTGCCTGCCTGCATGAGCACCTTCCAAGCTGTCTCCCAGAACTAGGGCTCACCCTTATTCCTGAGAGCCTCAGGGAGGGGATATCCCAATTCTCAGAGTAACCCCGGCTTTCATCTTCTCAAAGTCAGGATATCATGGCTTGTCCAGTAGTTTTGTCTCAGGACCAGGCATATACAGAGGTGCCCAATAAATATTCATTGAATCGATAATTATTATAATAGCTTCATTGGTTGAATGCTTACTCTGTGCCAAGGCTGAGAAGGGCAGGTGTGTTGTCACCCGAATAGTTCCCCTCTGCCACTCCCTGAACCAGAAAATGGCAGCTCAGAAGAGCCTTCCAGTTTTGTTGTTTTGTTTTGTCTTGTTTTTTGGTCAGGTGCAGCGGTGGCAGCAGCTCTGAGAAGTATTATAATCCCTCCTTTACAGACAAGGAAGCAGATTCAGAGAGGAGAAGTAACTTGTCCAGGTTAATAAGTAAATCAGATATTCTATATCCATCCACTTTTGGTCATTGGGAAGTCCTTATTGAGGTCTGACCTAAACCTTTCCTGTTTCAGCAGCGCTGGTTCCATCTCAGTCCCATGGAAGGAGAGAACATCACTGCCCTGCAAACTTCTCTCAGCTCAGGAGTGTCCACCAGCTCTTTGAACATTGTTGATTCGAAATGAATATTAAACACCAAACCTCACAGATGCCAGCCCTGCAGGGCAGGCAATGAACCAACCCTCCTCATGCCTGTTCATTATTATAATTAATATTGAGCCGGGTTCGTGGGGACCTCGCCCTGGCCAGGTATTTGGGCTATTTTAGAAGCTTATTCAGATCAATGACAGACAGCTCCGAATAGATAAACTCCCCGCCATCCAGACGAATCAATTTCAACACTGCCGTCACAACAAGCCCAAGAAATCAATCTGATTTTAGGCGACATGGTAACTCAGCGCTGGGCAAGCTGGCTTTAATTTCCGCGTGGCTGAGACCCAGCTTCCTCTGCTCACTGGAGCACCCCTTTTTCCCAGCTCGTGCTCCCTGCACACAGGTGCCCAGGACCCTCAGAGGTTTCAGGCCAAGGGGATGGGGAAGCTGCATGGAGGACAGGGTGACGAGGAAGCTGTGTGGCTTTAAGGAAGGCTCTTAAACCCCCAGACCCAGAAGGAGCTGACTCAGATCCACTGCTAGGATCTTTGTTTTGCTGGCTTCAGCTTCGATTTTCCGCTGCCCTTTGCAAAAACCAAGCCTGGAGGCCTTTCTGGGCTGCCTCCCAAATCAGGGAGTTGCAGAGGTAGGCTGCCTATCTCAGCCACCAGGACAACTGCCCTTCTTGGTCTTAGAGATTGAGTTTGTCTAGCAGGGTAACAAAAACCTCATTAGGTATAGTCCTTTATTGGGTGTTTATATGCAGGCACTATGCTAAATACTTTACACATCATCTTCTTAACCCTCATAACAACCCAGAGAGATAGGTAGCAATTATGTGCATTTTGCAGAGGAGGAAAACAAAGCTCAGAGAGGTTAAGTAACTTGTCCTGAGTAACACAGCTTGGAAGTGGTAGAGCCTGGATTTGAACCCATGCCCATTAGACTCCCGTGCCTAAGCTTTAGCTACCACACCCTCCTAAAGGTGACATCAGATTCTCACAATCTGATTCTCACAATCAGCAATTGTTCCCTGAACTTTCACCCTGATGCTTTGGGTGCTGAGTTGAGGGTGCTGAGATGAGAGGTCAGGAGTCTGAGCCAGCCACCTTCCCACACCCCAGCTCTGCACACTTGTCCCCACCTCTGCCCCATTACTGTATCAAGATAATGAGAAGCAGGGCTGGGACAGGCAGCAGCATGTTGGGACATGTGGCTTTGGAGTCAGCAGACGTGGGTCCAACCACGTATTAGTTGAATATACCTGGGCCAGTCTTGGAACTGCCCTCATCCTTCTACATAGCAAGGATAATATTACCTAAAGCACGGGTCGTGAGGATTAAAATGGAACATTGTGTGTAAGTGCCTGGCGTGGAGCAGGTGCTCAATGTGCTCTTTCTCTCTTGGCCCTGCTCTCTGGGACCCCATGCTTTGGGTCCCTATATATGAATGGCCAAGGTCAAGGCCTTTCAAATATGTTTTAGCTAGAAACTCTTTAATCAGAAGACACCTTATGAGGAAGGCAAGGGTACAAAGCAGATAAACAGGGAGTCTATCAGATGGCGCCAGGGGCTGGGAGCCCTCCTACTTGAACCCCTCTCTTAGCCCAGCCCCATGGCAGCCCCTCAAGTGCTTCCCCTAAGCCCTGGGCCTGGGTCATTTTCTGTTTCCCACACTGTCTCTCAGCTACCAGCTATCTTGAGCCAGTTCTGGATTCAGAGCATGACAATTGAGGTGCCAAATGGGCAAAGCTGCCCCTGGCCGCAGGCAGGCCCCATATGCATCTGCTCTGGGGTGGGAGGTGGGGCTGGGCATTGTGGCTGGGAAGGCATAGATCTGGAGCCCAGATGGCCCAGGACTGTCCATCCTGGGGAGCAATGGGCCTGCCTGCTCTTGTGGGAGGTGGATGCCCGTTCATCACGCTCAGCATCTTATATCCTCCCTGAGGGAGGCAGGGACCTCAGACCACTGACACCCTGCAGCAGAGAGTGACATACAATATACCACACAGCCAGCAAGTCACAGAAGCAGATGCAAAGCCAGGCCTGCAGGGCTCCAGAGGGCGGGGACTGCCCTCCACGCTCTCCTTCCCATACAGGGGCTGCCCCCACCCCCCGTTCTGCAGCCCTTTTACTCCCCCCAAATACAGAACACGAAGAGAGAAACTTAAATTACAGCAGGAGGGAATGGGATTAGCTGCAGGGCAGGACTTCCTGACCATCAGCTTGTCTCCGGAACAGGTGATTAGAGAGGCAGCATGCTCTCTCTCTGGGGAGGGCGCTTGGCTGGGGTCTCAGTTCACCTGGGCTCCTGTGGCTTGCACTTCCTGAAAGCTACTGAGAGACAAGATGACCTCTGATGTGTGTGGCTGTGTCTTCTGTAACTTATTTCTTACAAAGGTAATACCTGCACATGGTTCAGAAAATAAGGGCACAAGAGGCTGTTCAGTGCTGTCTCCCTCCCGCCCTAGCCCCCCAGTTCTCCTCCCCAGTGCCGAGGGACATTATGCGCTTCCTGTCTAGACACACACAAGCAAATACGGACACATACTCTCTTCCTTTAGTCCTATTTTTAACACACAAGATGTAGCACACACTGCACACTGTTCTGTGCCTTGCTTTTGTCACCTGACAATATATCTTGGAGATTACTCCGAATCAGTACATAAAGAGCTGCCTTACTCTTAGGTGTCTTTTTATGGTCACAGGCTTCTCAGGAGCTCAGAAGTAATCACATCTGGTTTGATTAGCTTCACATTTCCATTTACGACATCCCCGCCCAGAGAGGGCAGGAAACATCTCCAAGGTCACCCAGCGAGGACTAGGGACACTAGGGACTTGTGGGGCTTCTCCTCCGTCCCCAGCTCCCTGCCCACAGCCACCTGAAGGCTGAGCACCTCCCAGGCGACCACAGAGAGGGGGTGTCTCTAATTGCAATGCCCTTCGTGCTGCTCGTGTTGCCATGGGTGCGCGGGGGCGGGCGGGCACTGGGGGTGGGGGTGGGGGGCGATTGCCCAGCGCGGTGGCTGAGCGCCCACGTGGGACCACGAGCCCTGCCACTTCCCGGGAACCCCGCGCCGCCACGTGCGTCCCCATAATGAGCTCCCAGGGCCCGAGGTGAGCTTCTCCGGCTGCTCACACGGCAGCCGCGTGGCACCAAAGAACGGGGGACTTTTTTTTTCTTCCATGCCTGACAGCTCATTAGAAGAATTAATTTACTCCAGCGTTTGCAGTTTAAAGGACATTATTTACTGGTTAATTGTTGTTATTACAAAATGTTAAATATCATTATTTATTTCCCAGGCCCTGACAGCTTTTCTGACAGGAATTTATGAGGTGAGACTATCACCGGTGGGCGCCCCTGTGCGGGGCAGCGTTAAGGTGGGGAGTTTGCCCCCACGCGGGGGTCTCTGGGTAGGGCAGGCACTTTGAGGGGCAAAACATGAGCTGTGGCACCCTGGCACGCCCCAGAACCAGTGACCATTGTCCCCTCGCCCCCCCCCATTTCTGCCCACTGGTGGTGGGGGGAGGGGAGACTGGCAGACAGGGGACACATGCTTGCATGCAACTTGCAGTTTGGGAGTCCAGTGGACGTTGCCAGAGGCCCAGCAGCCGGAACGAGGCTCGGACTTTGGGTCCTTCGCTTGGTTACTTCCAAGAACATTAAGTCTTTGAGCCTGAACTGAACTTCTCCTGAACTGACAGAATTTAAGAGCTGGAAGGAAGCCGAGTGGTCAGCTGGTGCGCAGATCACAAACTGGTGGCCTCCGGGCTGTAAGTGGCCTGTGGAGTTTGACCTTTTCAGGACACTTCACATAAAAATCCAGATTTCTGGCTTCTCTTGAAAAATCAGAAAATCTTGCCACAAGACTTGACCCACAGTCTCGAGTCAGTTGGCGATGACCAGCGGGCACTGCGGTGCCAGTGCGGTGCAAGGGACATGCCCGTCCTCTAACACAGGGAGGTGCCACCTGCCACCCTTTGTCTCGCTCTCCACCCCACGTTATTTTCCTGGCCCCTTTGGGCATTTGAGTTTTCAACGCCGACCTGCTCTAACGAGCACGTATAGAGGAAGAAACAGCCCAGAGAGGTCGCCTCTGATGGCCAGGACCACAGCCCAGTCCCCCTTTTCACACCGTGGCGCCCCCAGGTTTCTCTGCGCCCGCCTCCTCTGGGTCCAGTTTGGAGTGAGCTCCAGCAGGAAGCAGAGGCAGCCTAGTGAGAATTTACAAGGATCCTGGCTCCATAAATAGAGTTCATTTATTCATTCAACAAATAGTTTCTGAGGACCTATTAGGTGACAATAAAAGTGATTTGGGCACAAATCACGCCCTTAAGGAACTCGGTCTGCTGAGCCTGTGCGTGAGACAAGCACACAATTACAAGGAGATGTCTGAGTGGTAGAGGCAGAGGAAGCTGCGGTGGGGGGATTGGAGGGGATCAGGAGGAGGGAATTAATACGTTATGGAGCATTTTCTAGGCTGGGTGGACTGCCTGTGTTCTCATGCACAGGGACACATGTCTTATTTAATTCTCACAGCACAGCTGATTGAAAATATCTGTCATCAGTTGATAAATAGCAGCCATACCAGGCCTCAGGGAGCCCCCGACCTGCTTCCCCCCAGGGTGGATGCCTGCAAACCGCTCCAGCCCTGGGGACCCTCTGTTCTGAGTAGGCGTCACCCACACCTCACAACCAGTCTATGGGACAAGGCCGATTACCTGCATTTTTTTTTTTTTTTGAGACAGAGTCTCGCTTTGTTGCCCAGGCTAGAGTGAGTGCCGTGACGTCAGCCTAGCTCACAGTAACCTCAGACTCCTGGGCTCAAGCGATTCTCTTGCCTCAGCCTCCCGAGTAGCTGGGACTACAGGCATGTGCCATCATGCCCGGCTAATTTTTTCTATATATATCAGTTGGCCAATTAATTTCTTTCTATTTATAGTAGAGACGGGGTCTTGCTCTTGCTCAGGCTGGTTTTGAACTCCTGACCTCGAGCAATCCGCCTGCCTCGGCCTCCCAGAGTGCTAGGATTACAGGCGTGAGCCACCACGCCCAGCCCGATTACCTGCATTTTACAAGTTAGGAACCTGAGGCTCAGAGACAGATGACAGAGAGCTGGGTGCCGACCCAGGAGATGGGCCCAGGAAGGAGAGAGGATTGTCCTCTGAGACCAACACCCAGTCCTGGGAGATGTGGGTCTCACGGGCAGACTTCAAACAGTGGCCCTCTAGACAAGGTCTTTGTCCCATCCTTTCCTCCCCAGGAACCTGACAGCAGTGGGTAGCCGCAAGGAAAATTTGGAGAACTAAAGGGAGATGAAAAGTTCTTTGAAAAAGTATGAAAATGGATTCAACGGAGCCATGACTGTTGCTATGCTGTATACTATTATAAAGTTATTTCTGGCTGGCAGCCTGGTTTATTTTAGACCCTACCTCATTTCTTCCAGGTTATAGGCCCTATTTCCTTGCCTGTTGAGACAGAAATCGACCAGCACCACTAGAGTGAGTCCCGAAGGTCTTCTCCACCAACCCCCCTCATTGCATTTTATTGCCATATGAAATTTAAAAAAAATTTTAATTCATTTATGGAATAGGTAATACGTGTCCAAGGTGCAAAATTCAAAAGGCATGAAAGAATATTCGGTGAATAGACTATCCTGCTCCTCACAGGCAGCCAGTGCCACCAATTGCTTGTGTTTCACCATAGTCAAAAATAGCATTGTTTCTCTTTTCGGTTCATGTAGAAAATACAATAATTCCTGCAGAGGAAAATAAAAATCATATGCAATCCAATATTTGGAGCCGAATACTGTTTACATTTTGGCGTACAACGAGCCAGCCCTTTGTCTCTTTGGGTAGACACATGCATCTATAGTTACAAACTTGCATAACCTGGTTTTATTACTTGTTTACCTTAAATATGATTCCTCAGAAATAAAGATGTGAGAGGATACATACTAAACTGATAACCATGGGTACCTGGGAGATAGTAATGAGATTGGGATAGGATTAAGGGGGAACTTTGCTGTATCTTTATTATTTGAAATATTTTTAGAATGCAAATATTAATATATTGATATGCTACTTCCTCCTGATATTCTTCTAGAATCTAATTTCAAATGACTGGATCAGAAGGCTACTATTTAACGAATCCTTTATTATCGCGGTTGAAAGATGTTTGCAGGTTTTGCTATTATCAACAAAGCTGGGATGGACGCTTTTGTACATCTCTGCACACTTGGCTGGTGCTTCCTTGGGGTGGTTTTTAAGAAATGGAATTTCTGGGTCAAAGGGTATTATACTATAAGGCTTTCTGATCCATCGTGTCAAATTTCCTCTTCTCTGGGCTGTTACGACGTCCCTTTCCACCAGCAGTGCCTGTTCCCCACCCCCAAATCAGATTTATTCGGCACAGCACACGTGTAACGTTTGTGGGACAGTGGGGCGAAATCATGGGAGGCTGGGGCAGCTTCTTCTCTCGGTGAAAACCCCAGGATGCTGGCGGGAGCCCAGAGGGGACCTTGGTGGCCAAAGGGAAAAGGAAGAGGAGCAAGGACTGGGTGCAGAACCCCCAGACAGACAGGGCAGGGGCCTCCACCAGTCCAAATCCCAAGGCCAAAAGTCATGCAGCAAGCACTTGAGGCTGGATCCAGATCTTTCCTCCAGGCATCTAAGTGTCAGGGTGAGTACAGCCCCACCTCTGCGGTGGCACTGCAGAGCTAAAGGTGTATGGCTGAGATGGCTCCTCTTGGAGCTCTTCCTGCCGTGACAGTTGTATCCCTCCAGTTCACGTGGCACATGGAGGACCATCCAGGATCAAGGTCTCCAGCTCCTGCCCCTCTAAGTGTCTCAGTCTTCTCTTTGATCCTAAGTGCTTGTCATTGTCCCATTCCTGTGGGTCTCACCCACGGCCTTTGCACCCTTAGATTCTCTGGCAAGTTGACCCATGTCATTTGGAAAGCTTCAGGAGAAACAAGACAGACACGAGACGAATTTGTTGATTTAATTGAAAAGATGGCGTTTTCAGAACGCCCCCTCCCCTCTGGAGCCCGGTATCTCCATAGTAGCTGAGGTTTCCTCTTGATGGGGCGAAAAGAGAAAGCCCAGGATTGCATCTCATTGGCGAGATGAATAATACATTTGAAGTATCTCGCAAACTGTGTTTGATCCGCCTAAAGCTTCCACTGTTAACGTATTTCTCTTTATCCCCAGCAAGGGAGGGCTGGGAACTGTCAACATTTTCCTTTCTGCCTAATTTGTGCTTTCTCCATAAAGAGAAAAGCAGGGACCAGGGGAGGGAAGGAGGCTGGGAAGGAGGGTGGGACACAGCTCCGTGGAACAATGCCCCATAGGACTGGGGCGGGTGTTCGGGACAGAGCAAGGGGAGGTCGGCTCTGGGGAGAGGGGCTGTGGCATGCGTGCTGGGCCCTCCCTGGGCCCGTTGGCAAGACTGCATGTCCCCAGGAAGGTGATCACTGTCGAGCCCATCTCCAGTGTTTCTGGTGGGAGGTCACAGGTGGGCAGTTGAGGCTTGCTATTAATAGTTGCCAGGCACGAAGATGCTTCCTTCATCTCTTGGGAGGCAGAGAGTAACAGTGTTAAAACCTGCTGTTAACTGAGCTCGGGTCCAGCGCTGTGCCCCTGCTTCACCTACACGCTTCCAGTCACTCCTTGCATCCCTCTGAGGGATGACCTGCGTGCTAAGGACCCGATCCAGGGTCACAGGGTGGGTAAGTGGCAGCCTATCTGGCAGAGAAGTTCACATTCTTAACTACAGCGCCTTTCTCCCTCTCAATACTTTAGTGCCAGACCTGTGTCCTGCTCCGGAGGGGGAGGAGAGAGACACGATTAAGAGCATAGATTCATTTTCCTCATGGGTAAAATGGAGACGTTAACAACAGTACCGACCTCAGAGGATCGTGGTGAGGATTAAAGAAGGAAAAATCCTCAGGTGCTCAGAGCAGTGCCTGGAGCATAGCACGCACTGTGTGTATTAGCTCTTTTGTTTCCTCACTTCAATGAGCTGGTCTGTACGTGCAGGGCTCTGACTCCCAGCCTACGCTATTCCACAGTCTAGTACCAGCCGCTCCCTCCCAGTTGATCTTGAACCTATGTCATCTTCCCTCTTGGGACTGCTCATCTCTGTCCCTTTCCACCTTATTTCCCAGCCCTCTTCCTCCTCTGCCCAGCCTGGCTTGGGTCCCACTGTCAGACCCCTTCCCACTCGCCCCTCCCCCATTCCTGGGGGCTTCCCTGGGACTTCCTGGAGCGCTGTTGTGACACATATCAGATTTCACCAGGTCTTTTGCCTTATTTTAAAAAAAAAAAAATTAAAAATTTTAACTTTTAATTAAGTCATACTTGTATATATTTATGGGATACAACGTGATGTTTTGATAAATGTTTACAATGTGGCATGATTAAACGAGGCTAATTAACAAATCCATCACATTAAGTCACTTATATGTGGAATCTAAAAAAGTTGAACTCATGGAAGTAGAATGACAGTTCCCAGAGGCTGGGGAGGAGGTGGATGGGGAAAGGGGAGATGTTGATCAAAGGGTACAAAGTACCTGATTTCTTTTTTTAAAAATGTATTTACTATGCTATACTTAACAACATTTTTTACTGGTACATATTAGATGTACATATTTTGGGGGTACATGTGATAATTTGATACATTCAAATAATCAAATCTGGGTAATTGGGATAGCCATGACCTTAAATATTTATCTTTTCTTTATGCTAGGAACATTTGAATTATTCTCTTCTAGCTCTTTTGAAATGTACAATTGATTAATGTTAACTATAGCTACCCTACTGATCTATCAAATACCAGGTCTTATTTCTTCTACCTTGGTGTATGTTTGGACCCATAAATCAACTTCTCTTCATCCCCCCTCCTCTCTACTTTTCCCGGCTTCTGGTGGCCACCAATCTACTCTCTGTCTTTGTGAGAGGCACAACATGCCTGATTTCTAATAGGTCCTCTCATTCCCACGGACCTTGAGGATTTTCATGGCTCTTTTATCTCCTGCGCTGGCTGGTACAGGGAACGCCCATTCCCTAGGTAACCGGCAGTGCATTTTTGCAGGCGGGAGAGCTCGGAGAGAGATGAATTCCCCGGGAGGGAAACAGAGCAGATAGTCCCCACTGGGGAAGGCACAAGCGATGGAGGAGTGACAGTGATGTTCCTAATAACTAATGATGTGTCTTCATCCTCAGCCATTCATTCCTGTACTGCTCAGGCTCCCCCCACCTACCCCCGATGGAGACACTACTCATCGTGTCCACCCCCAGTCCCTCCAGCTGCAGCTGTGAACTGGGACTTACCCACAGCAGCAAAGAAACCCCTCAGGATTCCCAAGTTCAGAACAGGAGGAGGGAAAAGCGAGTAGTGAAACTGTATTTTGGAGACGACTTTCTTGAAGTGTGGGTGGCGAGAGGGTGGTGCTAGGGAAGTGGCACCTCTCTCTGCAGGGCCAGGCAGGCCTGGGGGTCCCCAGCAGCCTGGCCTGTGTGCCTGCTCAGTGCCCCAGAGCCCTTCTGTTCAGGCCTGGCATCCCACGGAGGTGGCACTCTGCCCGGGAGCTCAGAGCACAGACAGGGAGGCAGGCATTGCCGAGAATCGATTTGCGGAGCAGCGGGGCTTTCTCTTTCTCCATACTTCCCTGGTCTTTGATCTCTTGTCCTCCCTCCATAGTCCATTTCTCCCCCTCCTTCTTCCCTTGATTTTCCCCTCTTTCTCTTCCTTTAGCTGAATCATAGCTGCTCCCTAGAAGCAAAGGAGGGGGAAGCAGCTCTTTGTCCTCTTTTTTCTCCTGACTGGGTCCTGGCTGGCTAGGTCCCAGCTTCCTACCCAAGTCACAAGGCAGGATTTAGCCATGGGGACACACATACACACACACACACACACACACACACACACACACACACACACACTCTCTTGAAAAGCAAGAGCTGGAACAGAGGGAGAAAAACAGCCCAGGAAGGGGAGGGGGCGGCATGCAGATAAAGACAGACAAGACTCAAAGCATCTTCTGATGATCGTGAAAGACAGAGATGGGAGAGCCAGAGACAACGAAAAGAGAGAATTCAGCAAATTAAAAATTTTACAACCATCCAGCAAGTCTGCAAAAATGATCTTCCCTGCGGTCTTTCATTTATCTCATTATCTGACTCCTAATGTGCTTTTTCCCCCTTTTCTTTTCTCGCCACACTTGGTGCAAAATCTTATTAGGTTTTTTTTTTTTTTTTCTGGCAGGGGCTTCATATAGTCTTTTTCATTACATTTCCTAATAAAAGCAATCACTAGGACGGCATGGCTGGAGGATTAAAAAGCCACCTCAGCAGCCTCCTGGCCAGCAGAGCCACGACACGCTGGAGCCTTGTTTACACTGCCAGGGGAGCTGGCCAGCCCGGGCCAGGCCAGGGGAATCTGGGCTGTGCTATGGAAAGTTCTGGGGCCCAGAGGGGCGCCTGTGGCGGTGGTGGCAGGCTCACGATGTCATGGGAGGCTTGAGGACAGAAGAGCCACAGGAGGGGTCCCTTCCCGGAACCCCTTCAGAGCAGAGGGACAGGCTCCTGAAGTTAACCCAGCTGACCCCCAGCTGCTTGGCTCCTGCCAAAAGAGTATTGTGGGTCTTTCTCTTTGGACTTGGGGCCACTTCGTAGCAAATCCTTTTGATAACATCAGTGATATTAAATCTTTACCTTTTAAAGGTAGGTTTGATTTTGTTATCTAGACTTTTTTTTTTTTTACTGTGGTAAAAATATACATAATGCAAAGCTTACAATTTAATCATCGTAAGGGTACAGTCCAGTAGCACGAACTGCATTCGAGTTGTGCAATCATCACCATCATTCATCTCCAGAAATTTTTCATCATCCCAAATTGAAACTGTACCCATTAAATAGTCCCTCGCCCTCTCCCAGGCCTTGGTAACCACCCTTCCACTTTTTGTCCCTAGGAAGGGACATAGGGACGTTTGCCTATTTTAGGTACCTCCTATGCATGGAATCAGAATAGTTCTCCTTTTGTTTCTGGCTTGTTTCACTTAGCGTCATGTGGTAGCATACATCAGAATGACATTTCTTTTTAAGGCTGAATACTATTTCATCGTGTATATATACCACATTTTGTTTATTCCACCCTTTTTCAAAACAGAAATATTTCCACGTGGGGAAAGTGAAATGAAGAGAAAAACCCACCCAGATTCCTGTGACATTAATATAACGATTCTTCTCCCTGTTGTGTGTCTCCATCTCACTCTTGCTAATAATTATACCTGTGTCCCGTCATGAATAATCCTGTCCTGCGAAGGCTGCTCCAAGCCACCCTGAGAGAGCAGCTTGGCAGAGCATTTGGTATTCGGGAAGGGCCAAAAGTTACGGAGAAACAAGTCGGATAAATCAAGTTAAGGGAAAGGACGGGAACCCCTATAAAGTAACAAGACATTTTATTGCCTGGGTTATAAATTGGCCCTGAAGGTAGTTCACACATCACCCTCCGGGATGACTTGGGCCACACACTGAGCATCACCGGATTAACTCTACAGCTTCTCAAGGAGAACACTTTGAAGAGAACAATGGTCATTCAAAAATAGTTGGTCTGGTATGTTTTAAAATAAATATACAAAAATCAAACTGAACCGGGCGCGGTGGCTCACGTCTGTAATTCTAGCATTCTGGGAGGCCGAGGCGGGTGGATCACTCAAGGTCAGGAGTTCGAAACCAGCCTGAGCAAGAGTGAGACCCCATCTCTTCTATAAATAGAAAGAAATTGGCCGGGCGCTGTGGCTCACGCCTGTAATCCTAGCTCTTGGGAGGCCGACGCAGGCGGATTGCTCAAGGTCAGGAGTTCGAAACCAGCCTGAGCAAGAGCGAGACCCCGTCTCTACTATAAATAGAAAGAAATTAATTGGCCAACTGATATATATATATAAAAAATTAGCTGGGCATGGTGGCGCATGCCTGTAGTCCCAGCTACTCGGGAGGCTGAGGCAGAAGGATCACTGGAGCCCAGGAGTTTGAGGTTGCTGCGAGCTAGGCTGACGCCACGGCACTCACTCTAGCCTGGGCAACAAAGTGAGACTCTGTCTCAAAAAAAAAAAAAAAAAAAAAAAAAAAAAAAAAAAAAAAGAAATTAATTGGCTAACTAAAAATATATAGAAAAAATTAGCCGGGCATGGTGGCGCATGCCTGTAGTCCCAGCTACTCGGGAGGCTGAGGCAGGAGGATCGCTTGAGCCCAGGAGTTTGAGGTTGCTGTGAGCTAGGCTGACGCCACGGCAGTCACTCTAGCCAGGGCAACAGAGTGAGACTCTGTCTCAAAAAAAAAAAAAAAAAAAAAAAAATCAAACTGATGACAACTGCTGCATCCCTCAGGTAAGCTTGACTAGGGCTGTGTGAGTTGGTCCCAACCAGTGTTTCTCAAAGACCAGAGAGCGTCCCAGATGTCGGAGAGCTGCAAGGGAAGGCGTCACCGCGGAAGTGTGGACAGCGCTGCCTGGAGTCCCACATGCTGCTCCCAGCATGGTCTCCCCGGTCCCAGCCACCGGTCCAGTTCATCATGATGATGCCTTGTGTCTGTGGGGTCCCTTGGGATCCTTTTACCTTTCATTTCTTCTTCCCACTCTCCTCCAGGCCCCCTTTGTTCTAAGTCTCTGCCAGCTTCATTCCCTGTCCGGGACCCCAGAAGATAGCAGATCGTTTTCAGGGAGAGCAGAAGCCTCGAGGTCACAAAGACAGCCTCATCCAGCCCCTTTCCTTCCCTCATCTTGTGACAGAGCCCCCGAAATGAAATACGGATTGCACCACTTTTCCTCTCTCGCATAAGCAGAAGGTATGTATTTTCCAGATGCTTAACAACTGGGTCTTTTCCTTATAGGACCTTACATTGACAAACACAGACAGACAGACAGACACTGCCCCCCTCTGTTCTCCCAATATCAGCCCTTCTAGGTCACGCCCTTTCTCTCCAGAAGCTGCCCCCCTTTCCATCAATGCTGCAGGGGGCTTTTGTTTCTCTTTTATTCTCGGCTCCCTATCAATCAAGGGGAGGGGGAAACACTTTATCTGAACCCTTGGTGAGCAGCGGCAGCAACCAGCAGCTGCCAGGGCAGTGGGAACTTCATTTTCAGCGCTGACGTTTATAAATGTGGCATAGAATACCAGTAGGGACTGGAATAAATCAAACAGCTTCTCCCAGGGTCCCTAGGGGCTGCTTTAGAATTTCTTCCCTTTGGGGGTCATGCTCCTTCGCTTTCTTTGTAGGAGTGGGGGGAGGTAGGGAGTGCTGTTATTTGCAACACGAATTGATCCACCTTCTCACCCGGTCCTCACAAAAGAACTGAGCCCGGGACCCAAGACCCAGGACCCGGGATGCTGAGGAGTGCAGGCAGGGCCTCTCTCTGGATGTGGAGGAAGGCTTGGGGCTTGCAGTCCTGGGTAGGGGAGGGGTGGGAATTCTGGCTATGTCACTTTTTATTTTTTATTTTTATTATTTACTTATTTATTTGAGACAGGGTCTCATGCTATTGTCCAGGCTGGAGTGTAGTCGCATCATCATAGCTCACTACAGCCTCAAACTCTTAGGCTCAAGTGATCCTCCTGCCTTAGCCTCCCAAGTAGCTGGGACTACGGGCGTGTCCCATGATACCTGGCTAATTTTTCTATTATTTGTAGAGATGGGGGTCTCACTATGCTGCCCAGGCTGGTCTTGAACTCCCGAGCTGAAGCGATCCCCCTGCCTCGGCCTTCTGTCACTTTTTAGCTATTGTTTGCATTTCCTCATCTGCAAAATGGGGATAAAAATGCCTGCCTGTCCACTTCACAAGGCTGCTGTAAAGATTGAATTAGATGCTTGTGAAGTGAGTGCCCTTAACCTGTGTGACATGACAAGGAGTCACGCAGGAGCGACAATGAGGGCCAGGGTTTTATCTAGCACCCTAGGGTGTCTGGAGAGCTTGTTGAATGGGCTGTGGGCAGACCTTCCCCCAGCCCATTCCTGGAACCATCGCTTTCTCCTTTCCTTTAAGAATTTTGGGCAAGGAGCCCAGATAGTCTGTTCCAAACACAACTGGAATCTTCCCAATGTCTTTTCTAACTAAATCTTTCTTCCTTCTGCCCCTCTAAACAGCAAGAAGATAAAGGGGGACAAGAATGAGAGGCGGGAGACCGGGAGATGGAGGGAGAGAAAGAGAGGGGAAAGCCAAGATTCCGCTTGGGAGGGGGCTGCCAAGGACAAGCCGGAAACAGGGAGCAGTTGGCTAATACGCACTGTGCCACTGAGCACTCAGCACGGGTCCTTGGAAGGTTCTGTATGGGAACCTGCTTAGTGAGATGAGACCCAGCGTGGCCCCAGCAATCCCACTTCCTTTATATTCTCTAAATTTGAAATGCTGCACGTGACCCTTCCTTCACCTGCCTGATGGCCTTGTGTGGATTTCAATCCTTCCCAGGCCAGAGCCCGGCTGTGGTGGGAGCTTAGGTACAGACAGGATGTGACGACGCCTGGAGCCCATCCCCAAGTCCCAGCAGGACTGCGATGATCTGCGCAGCATTTTCTTCTAAGTCTTTTTCTATAGGTAGCAAGATTCCACCCAGCTTCGCTCCCCAGAGGCAACTAGTGTTGCCAGTTTCTTGCTATCCTTATAGAGAGAAAATTGATTTTCTTTAAATATTTGTTCACCACTTTATTTAAAGAGGTTAGGTAGTGCAGAAAGGAAGGATGAACAGGGAACCGTGATTCTGAGTGGTTCTGAGCAATTCAGCGCTGGTGGGCAATTGCGGCCCCATTCATCAAAACAAAAGCTGTGCGGCAAGCCGGACCCACTCTCAGCCAAAAGCAATTAACCTTGGAGGTCACAGCCCACACCTGCACCTTATCAAAATATTCCTTATTTTAAACAAATACGGTGATTCCCCAAAAGGCATTCTAGCCGGCAAAATGCTCTTCTAACCTACTCTAATTCATGATGATGTTTTGGGGTCCCCTGTATACTGGGTCCCCTGTATACTGGCCCCTCAGCCAAAGCCTGGCTGGTCCACACCTAAATCAGGCTCTCATGGTGACAATTATTATGAGATTCCTTCTCTTGCTGCCCTCTGAGGGAGGTGATTATCCTTGTTGACAGTTGCCATTGTCTTTTTTTCCTTCTTGGTAACTGAGGAGGAAGGGGCCGGGGAAATGGGAGACTAGTGTGTGTATGTGTGTGCACGTGTATATATATATATATTTATATATATATATATGTATTTTTTTAATCAATTAATATTTTTTTGAGACAGAGTCTCACTCTGTTGCCAGGGCTAGTGTGCCATGACATCGGCCAAGCTCACAGCAACCTCAAACTCCTGGGCTCAGGTGATCCTCCTGCTTAGCCTCCTGAGTAGCTGGGACTACAGGTGCACACCACCACACCTGTCTAATTTTTCTATTTTAGTTGCCCAGCTAATTTCTTTCTATTTTTAGTAGAGATGGGGGTCTCACTATTGCTGAGGCTAGTCTTGAACTCCTGAGCTCAAACGATCCTCCTGCCTTGGCCTCCCTGAGTGCTAGGATTATAGGCATGAGCCACCATGCCGGGCCCAGAAGACCAGCATAAATGAAGACCATGCTGGAGAGTTTATGCATTCTGGGTGTTAGTAATCTGATTACAACCAAGTTTGGAAGCCTAACAATGGCAGGCTGAGTTATTTAGACCAATTTATCCTAGTAAAAACAACAACAAAAAATGCTAAATAAAATATCAAAAATATCCTGAAAGCCCCGAAGAGTTAATAAAATATTAAGGAATCAACAAGCCAACTTGGAAGAGAAATCTAGAGGCTAGAAACCACTTTTCCCTTATAGAGCCTCTCCCAATCCTAGCAAATCTAAACTTTCCTTTTGGTGACCTGGTAGAGTAAGGGGGATAGAAATCCAAGCCCAGTGCCTGCTCATGGTGGAGAGTCTGATAGAAGATTCTCCCATCAATATGCCGAGACCCCTAAAGGCTATACCATCAAGGGAAGGGTAAACTGAGGTGCTCTAGCCCCCTTCACATTGTCTGAGTGGTACAGGGAGCCTCAGGCTGGGAACTCAATTTACATAGCTCTGGGCTAGTGGTGCCCCTGGTTCCTGGTGGAAGGAAATACAATCCTCTCTAGAGGAAGCCCCTTTTATACTCCAATTATTCCAATATAGTCTTTTATCTTTTTCTGAGACAAGGTCTCACTCTGTCTCTGAGGCTAGAGTGCAGTAGAGTCATCATAACTCACTGCAACCTTGAACTGGTGGGCTCTAGCGATCCTCCTGCCTCAGCCTCCCAAGTAGCTGGGACCACAGGTGCATACCACCACACTAGGCTAATTTTTCTGTTTTTTGTAGAGATGGGATCTTGTTCTTGCTCCAGCTGGTTTCCTGGCCTCAAGCAATCCTCCTGCCTCAGCCTCCCGAAGTGCTAGGATTACAGACATGAACAACCTCACTGGCCCCAGTATATTCTTTGTTCAAGCCCAGTTACCAGAAGATAGCCAAGCCCATGAGAAAATAAGGCTCTGTGAGTGAAAATTATAGAAACAAGAGACAAATAAAAAAAAAGCTGTCAGGACTTCACACATTAGAATGAACAGACATAGACTATAAAACAACCATGCTTACTGTGATCAATTAAATAAAAGACAAGCTTGAAAATGTTTTCAGGGAACAAAGAATTATATAAGGTGACAATATGGATTTCTTAAAAATGCCAAATAGAAATTCCAAAAATAAAAAAGTCAGTAATGCAATTAAAACTCCAATTATTAATTTAAAAGCAACTTAGATGCGTTGGAACAGAGAGTTAACAAAATAGAAGATAACAATGAGAAATTATCCAGAATGTAGCATGGAGAGAAAAAAATAGGGGAGAATAGAGAGGATAAGAGATAATCCATACAGAGATTTAACATATGTTTAACTAATGTCCCAGAAAGAGGGGGAAGAACAGGGTAGAGATAGGTATTTGAAGAGATAATGGCTGGAAGTTTTCCAGAATAGATGAAAGACACCAATCTACAGATTCAAGAGGCAAAAGATACCAAGCAGGAAAGTCGTGCGTGAGTCGGTAGTCAGATGAGAGAGGAGGGAGGGGTACATCTGAGAGTTGCCACCCCAGGCCCAGCAGACTTAAACTTCCCATAAAAACCTCAGTGAAAAGAAAGAGCAAAGCTATGCGGCTTTGGCACCAAGGATTCCCTGGCTCCCCTCGGCCTTTCCACTGCCTTGAGGCCCTGGTGTCCTCCTGTCCATCCACAAGGGCCTTCCCTTAAACCTCTCTTTCTCACTCTCTTGATCTCAAGGGAAGGAAGGGAGCCCAAGGCAGAAACAGAAAAAAGAACAGAAGAAGAAGAACCAGTGGGAAAAAGAGCAAGAGAGATGCATCCTGTAGGCATCATGGCTCAGGAGATGGGCCCAGCTGGCTTTGGGGCCAGGCTGGAGGCCACAAGCAGAAGGTGGAGATTGAAGATGATTTAGAAGCTGCTGCCCAGAGTTCGGCTTCCCTTCCTTCTCTCTTTTCCCTTGGGCATCCCTCTGATTCTCTGCCTCCATGGCCTCATGTCTGGCAGTATAGCGTGGGGAGGGCCCGAACTTCCACGTGGGTCTACATTCCCTAATAAACAGCAGCATCGGCAGGCGGGGCTGCAGAGGTAGGAGGGGAAGACCACATCCACCCAAAAGGCAGAGAATACCAGAAAGCTGAACCCTGGAGTTAATCTTCCTGCATGCTACTGAATTTTGGTTACCATTTGTCACCCGTCAAGACAGCCCAATCCATGCAAAAGCTATTTACTTTTCCTACTCCCAATTTCCACTCTCCCCCCCAGCTGCCCACCTCAGAGGACAGCGATATCTGGGCTGTGAAGCGTGGGGCAGACATGGAAATCCGTCCTCCGGAGAAGGAAGGGAGGCTGCTGACAGTGGATACAGATCTAGTCTCCATCCCAGACACCTAGGAGAACTGGGACACCAATTCTTGGCACTCTTTGATTTCTCATTTTATGCAATAGACTGTCTCCAAAATACCTAGCGGTGGAAATATACCCACTCGGATGCACGCATGCGTAAAGACACCTACTTACCGAACAGCTGGGTACATGTTAGCGCACCAGTCAGACGGGTGTGCATGTATGCACATGTTTGTGCATGGGGCTGGAGTAGAACCTGGAAATAGGGTGAACAAGATTTCAGTGTTCATCTACAGAGAAGTTTTCCCTTAAGACAAATGCAAACCCTTCCTCCCTCATTTTTAATGCATTTCCTTTTGTCCCAGTGAGGTCTAAGAATACCCTTTCCTGGGTATATCCTACCCCCTCCCCAAGGTGAAAGGATGATTTAATATTTTCTCAGAGGTTTCAGTCCCAATTCCAGAACTTTTCCTATTTTCCTCCCACCCCTGGAGTCTGCCTAGCAATTGCACTCTTGTATCTTGAGGGAGCAGGTTTGACCCTAATATCTGCCATTTAACAAATGCAAAGACAGAGACGTGGCAGGAAGCAGAAACCAGGGCCTCTGGGTGTTCCAGCCCCACCATCTCCTGGTATGAAGGTGGGTATTGTTCTTGGGACTCATGGAGGGCACTCTGGGCCAGCCCAGGACAGGCATGTCACCCTCTCTGGGCACCTGGTACCGGGCAGCTAGAAAGCCACATGAATAGAGGACGCCTGTGAGAGCCAGAGAAAGCCACCACCTATCAGCTAACATGTATGGGTGCCTTCTCCGTCCCCAGTGCCTCCTCCGTACCATGGAGCACGAGGTGGCCGTCAGGAAGAAGGTGCGGGCTCCATCTGACCGACGTGGATTGCCAAGATAAAGGAAATGAAAACATCAAGGTGCTGTATACCATGCTATTTTTGAGATCACAAAATGAATATTCTGTGTAAGTATGTTTGTATACCCATAGAACATCTCTGGAAGGACACAAAAGAAAATAGCAACAGTGTTGCATCCGATGAGAAGTAAGCAGTGAGGACAGGGTGGAAAGGAGACTTCCTTTTCACAGCGTCCTCCTTTGTACACCTTTGTGTGCATTACCTATGAAAAAACGACAATCAAAAGAAGACTCCCTCCCCTTAAAGAGCTGGAAAGGCAGACATGCAAACAATTCCAATACAATGTGCTCATTGTTACCATTGAGAGTCTGAGGGTGGGGAGGGAGTGTAGAACAGAAGCCGTCTAAGTGGGGCTGTGGGTGTCCGTGAATTCGGAATTATCACGGTGAATGCTGGAACCTCGCTCAGCTCAGCGTCGCCGGGGCACAAAAAGCACAGTGAGAAGGGACCCGTGACGGAGCTGCAGGAGCAGGCAGAGGCCAGAACGTGAACTGCCTTGTGAGCCACGCTGAGGAGTTCAGATTTTATCCTAATAGGAAATGGGCAGCTATTAAAAGAATTTTCAGCAGGGACTGACCTGTTCAGCTTTTGCTGTTTAGAGAGATGGCTCTGGCAGGAACGTGAGGATAGATTAACAGAGGCAAGGATGGGGCGGGGAGAAGCGTTTTGAGGTTAATGCAATAATCTAGGTGAGCCGTGGTGAATGGATACCCCGGGCAAAGGGAGCAGGGATGACAGGGGAGGATTAAATCTGAGACCCGAACCGGGCGGCGGCGTGTATGGAGACCACGCACAAAGCCTGCCCTGCCGCGCTTGGCTTTCTCACACTGGCATCCTCTGCACACGTGGGGCCCCAGACACCCAGCGGCTGGCTGGCCGGGTCCAGAGGGGCCCTTCCTGGTCTGCCTGCTTGCTCCTTGCCCCAGGCTCCTTGGCAAAGTGGGGCAGGGAAAAAAGAACAGAAGCTTCTCCCTCGACATCCAACTCTTAGGTCTGTCTTATTTATTCCATGCTCTCGCTCAGTTCGGGTCCTCATTATTTCTGATCTGAACAGCTTGCTGCTTCCCTGGCTCGCCTCTCCCAACCCCCGTCTGCGAAGTGTCAATCAAGCCATCAGATGAGCTGCTCAGCCTCATATCCTGCGCGTCTCTGCCCCAGGACACGAGCAGCGATGGCTGACACACACAGGCAGCAAGGTGTAGGGCTGCTGGCTCTCCCTTTAATAGTCTTCCGAGCCAGAACGGGCGTTAAAATGGAATTTGAGTGGGTACCTTCTCTCTGCCTGCCCCTGTCACGACAGCAAGGACGGGCGAGCCTGAGAGAAGGGGAAGCCTTCAGAAGCCGATTTGCTTTTCATTTCAAGGTTGGGCCGTGGCCAGTATGTGCTTTCGGAGGAGCTGTTTGAAATTCTTAACAAGAAGCAGAATGCTTGAGTCCAGGAATCCAGGGCAGGCTTGTGAAGTAGGGATGGGGAAATGGAATTGTCATTTTATCTCTGAAGGGATATATTATATTAAGCAAAATGGAGGGGGAGGGGTACAGAGATGCTCTGCAGCTTCCCTGGAGGATTGAACAATGGGAAATGGGGGGGGGGACAGCAGGAAGAACTGAGATTAGAACAAAGAATGAACTTCCCCAGGCCCTGGAACCAGTGACCAGGGAGATTTGAAGGTCTGCTGACCCAGAGGATGTCTCCTTCTTTTACAAATTGTGAATGGATATGCCATTTTTATAGAATAGGAAACTAATGAGCATTAAGCTCAACTACCTCACCAAATTCTCTTTAGATCATTTTTTAATTTTTTTTTATTAGAGACAGGGTCTTGCTTTTGCTCAGGGTGGTTTCGAACTCCTGACCTTGAGCAATCCACCCGCCTCGGCCTCCCAGAGTGCTAGGCTTACAGGCGTGAGCCACCGCACCCGGCCTCGGTGCCCGGCCTCTCTTTAGATCTTTGATAACATATGCAGATAACTCAGGGCTGTGATCGCTGTGTCTGTGTTCTTCTATTCCTCAATATTATTTCTTACATTTGCGTGGAGCAGATTCCTCAAGCTTGTCATTTTGAATAGCTACATAGTATTCCATTGTGTAAACGTGCCAGAGTTTGTTCAGCTAGTCCTGGTTGTTGGGTTAGTTCTATTTTTTTTTTTTTTTAAATGAGATCTTGCTCTGTTGTCTGGGCTAGAGTACAGTGGTATCACAACAGCTCACAGCAACCTCAAACTCCTGAGCTCGAGTGGGCTTCCTGTCTCAGCCTCCTGAGTAGCTGGGACTACAGGTGCATGCATCTCTATTTTTTGTAGAGATGAGGTCTCACGATGTTGCCCAGGCTGGTCTCGAACTCCTGGCCGCAAGTGATCCTCCTGCCTCGGCCTCCCAAAGTGCTGAGATTACAGATGTGAGCCACCGTGGCCAGGCTCCAATTTGTTCATATTATAAAAGCACAGATATAAATGCCTTCGTACCATTTTCTCCTATTATGGTTTAATTCCCTGAGCAGAATGTCTAGGTCAGAGGTTTGAGCCATTTTATCCTGATTGTTGTGTGTTGCCTCAGCAACCTTTAGGAGACCCAGACCCCTTGAATGGCCACCCCACTCTATCTCCATCCCCACAGCACTGACAACATATAAGATTTTGTCATGTTTATTTATTTTTGCTCATTTAATAGGCACATAATAGTACCTTACAGCTATCTAATTCCCATTTCTTTCATTGCTAGTGAGACTGGGCACACTTCCATGTGACGATTTATTGTCTGCTTTTCCTTGTGTGTAAACTGTTCATCTCCTCTGACATCTTATCAAGAGAAATCTGGGGGCTGACTTTATGTATTTATATCAAGCCTTTACATACTTAAATAGTACATTTTTCTCGGTTATGCCTGTGATTTTTTACTCCAGGGGAGCTGTCCAATTGTTGAGAGGTGGGTGGCATGGAGTTGAGATGACTTCTAGACTCTAGAGAGATATATTTTTCAGAAGGAAAAAAAAAAAAGCCAGTCGAGTGGCACCCCCTCTCTGGGCTCCCGGTTTTCTAAGAACCAAAAGGCCAGGCTGAGAGGACAGCCAGTTGCCAAGGCCACTCCGGGGGATTATTTGTGGAAGTAGAAGCATTGCCGGGGGCTTCAGCAGGTCACTGTGCTGGGACTGGCATCTTCCCATAGTTATCTGGGCTTCCTGGACCTTTATTTTCTCCTACTCACAGGATGGCCGTGAGAGAAACAGCAAATACTGACATCAAAATCATCACTACAAGTCTGACCAATCCTCACTACAGCACAGTGGTTAAAGCAATGGGTTCTGGTGTGGACAGACCTGGGTTCACAGCCCAGTGTCTCTGCATGCCAGGTGTGTGGCTCTGGGCAAGATATAACCTCTCTGAGCCTCCGTGGCTTTGGCTGTTAAGTAGTGATTCAGTTATCGCTGTGTAAAAAAAAACACCCCAAAACCTAGTGGCTCAAAACAACAACCATTTTATTCTATTTCACAATTTCTTAGGTCAGGAGTTCAGATGGAGCTTGACTGGGTGGTTCTTCTGTGCCATGTGGCACCAACTGGGTCACTCAGTGGTATTTTGCTGGTGGCTAGGCTGGGCTAGAGGACCCAAGATGGCTTCACTTTTTCCTTTCTTGTTTTTGTTGTTGACAGAGTCTCACTCCATCGCCCTGGATATAGTACAGTGGTATCATTGTAGCTCACTGCAACCTCCAACTCCTGGGCTCAAGTGATCTTCCTGCCTCAGCTTCTCCAGTAGCTGGGACTATAGGTGCGTGCCCACTAGGTCCAGCTAGTTTTTAAAAAATTTTTTGTAGCGATAGGGTCTCACTATTGCCCAAGCTGGTCTCAAACTCTTGGGCTCAAGCAATCTTCCCGCCTCGGCTTCCCAAAGTGCTAGAATTAGAGGCGTGAGCCACCACACCCAGCCTCCTTTTTCTTAAAGAGGAGCCCCAAACTATATAAGAATCAGGCTGTACAGATCCTGGCTCTGTCTCCAGCGCCGGTCACAGCACTGACTCAGCACCCTGCCTGGCACAGAGGGGCACTCAGCACCGGGTGCTGTAGGCGCTAGGCTGGTGCCTGGTCCCTTCTGTGTCTGAGGAGAGGGCTCCTTCTCTCATTCTGTCCTTCCCATTTTTTCAGGATCATTTCTTCTTTTACTTTCTTCAAATGAAAGTAAAACATGCAGAGAATAATTTCATAATCACGAGACTGCCCTCAAAATGGGCCTTGCCTATACCCCTGACATCACCACCCACCAGGGAGGTGGGCTTAACCCTGGGCATCGTGCCAAGGTCTGAGCTCGGCCCTCTAGAATCTCTAAAGGAAATCAGGCTGAAGAGGAGGAAGCCAGCAGGGGGAGGCAGCATTCCTGGTGCCCAGCTTGGTCTAGGAGCCATTGAAATTCCAGGGCCGAAGTCCTGAGACAAAGATCATAATGAGACAGGAAGGTGGCAAAGGAAGGAGCCCATTTGCATGACAATAATTGAGCCAAGAATAGAAAGCTAGAGGGATGCAAGGGTGAGGCTGGCAGCTGAGCTGGGCTAAACCTCACAAATCAGACTACCCAGCTCTGCTCTGCAGGGGAAGGGAGGCTGATCCCTGTGCCAGGCTGGTGGGGAGGGCTGGAGAGGGGAGAGGGGTGTGGCCTCGGGGGATTGTGGGAAAACCGGCCAGGCTGGACTTTGCCTTCCTCTTACTTCAGCTGGGAGTCACCTTTGCCTGCCTTCTGCTTCTGCTTCGTGGGCTCTGCGACCGTAGCACCGACCAAGTGGGCACCATGGCTGCTCTGAAAGATCTCTGCGACGCCATTGTGATCGGGGCAGGCATCCAGGGCTGCTTCACTGCATACCACCTGGCCAGACACAGGAAGAAGGTCCTCCTGCTGGAGCAGGTACTGTGTCTCTTCTGCACTCCTGGCCTTCAGGACTGTTCCTGTCCTCCGCAGGAGAGAGGTTTCCAGAGCCAGCAGGCTATGGGGCAGGGCCAAAGAGCCTGAATCACCCCAAATTCTGTGCAATTGGTAGCTTGGCTGCCTGGTGTCTTTTGTGACAATTCCAAGAGAGTTTCACCATCTCTTAGACCCACATTGGGTTTCTAGGCACATTTCCTACTTTTACTGCCTCCCAGTTCTTGCCCTTGACTAAGAAGTGTCCCAGGCCCTGTTCTCTTCCTTTTTGCCACCCTGTCTCCTCTGTGCCCACATGGTTGATCCAGACCAGAAAAACAATCAGTTCTCCTCTGGGTAGCCTGAAGTAAAGATAATTTTGCCTAGAGGCAAAGGTTGACTCATCAGCCTAAAAGGTAGGATACTCCCCTGCATATTCCTGGCCTCGCACCCCACAACCCAACAGAAGCTTCTGTTTTTCCTGCCCCCTCTGGACAATAGCAGCCTCTTTGTTTGATAGAAAGTAAGACTTGGGTCTCGTTTTTTTCTTTAAAGGAAAAGTGATGCCATGCAGTGCAGTCTGCAGTGACCTCTGCACATGAGTGTGGCCCCGTGTGTGTGTGTGTGGCCTTGTGTGTGTGGCCCCAGTGTGTGTGTGTCCCTTGTGTGTGTGTCCCTTCTGTGTGTGGCCCTGTGTGTGGCCCCAGGGCCACCATTCACTGTGAAGGATTTCTGCTGCAGGAGACCCTTCCTTCCCATTCTGCCGACAGCTGTCCAGGCTAGTTATGGTTTACTCTTCATGGTCACGAGCTGGAGCAGTTAGAAACCTTCCTTTCTCTATTAATTTTATCAAAGCCTGAGGAATCCCTGGTTCATCCTCTCAGGAGACTCTCCATCTTGTGCTGGTTCCCTTAGCCTGAGTGGTCTGAAGCCACGGAAAATAAAGTCAGCATCAGTTTCCTTGTTCATAAAATGAACAGACTAGACTAGAATGATCTAGAAGATTCTTTCTTATTTATTTATTTATTTATTTATTTTGAGACAGAGTCTCACTCTGTTGCCTGGGCTAAAGTGCAATGGTGTCATCATAGCTAACTGCAACCTCAAACTCCTGGGCTCAAACGATCCTCCTGCTTCAGCCCCTCCACCCCCTCCAAGTAGTTGGGACCACAGGCACACGCCACTACACCCGGCTAATTTTTTAAATATATATTTTGTGAGACAGGGGTCTCTCTGTGTAGCTCAGGCTGGTCTTGAGCTCTGGCCTCAAGTGATCCTCCCACCTCGGCCTCCCAAAATGCTAGGATTACAGGCATGAGCCACTGCACGTGGCCCTCAAATATGTTTTGTGTTTCAATGGGGAGAGAGAGGGAGCGCATCCAAAGTGGGGGGCATGGCTTATGCAGAGGCACAGTGGTGGGAGATGCAAGATAGTCTGGGGTCAGTGAGAAGACTGGTTCTGGGGGAGCAGAGCCCCCTGCTATCCAGCCCTGGGAAGTAGGAGGAAGGGCTGGAGATTAGACTAGAGTCTTTATGAATCAAAGTTGAGTGAGATTGCAACAGAATGGTTACAAATTAGCTAACAAAGGGACTTCTGGATATGAATGACCTTAACAGAAAGAAAGCCTAAGTTCGTGCTACTGAGGAAGTTCTATCTTGATTGCCAAGTCAGCAAATTGGTCATAAAAGGGAATTTGGAAAGATTGTATGGAAATATTTAAAAGTTAAGAGGCTCCTGGTTGACAGCGCGCAATGAGATGACAGTGTAAGGGGCAGCGGCTTCCCTTGTCTCTCTTGTTCTCCGCTTCCAGTTCTTTCTACCGCACTCCCGAGGGAGCTCCCATGGACAGAGCCGGATAATCCGAAAGGCGTACGCGGAAGACTTTTACACCCGGATGATGGATGAATGCTATCGGATATGGGCCCAGCTGGAGCAGGAGGCTGGAACCCCGCTGCACAGGTGGGCTGGGGGAGGAATCCCTGGAATCATGGGGCCCCGCACCTAGAGGTGTTTCTAGTGTGTCGGGTGGCAGTGCCACGAACACTGGAAACGCAGTGGGAGGGACACAAGGTCTAGAGGAGTGCCGGATGCACGGAAGCTGTCATTCTTCTCACTGCCATTATGGTCACCGCACAGGGCCAGCTGGCTGGTTCTGGGCTCTGAGTTCCAGGCCTGGGTTCAGACCGCGTGACCAAGGCCAGCCGAGGCCGTATTGGCAAAACTGCTGGCGAGGCACAGAGCTGGGCAGGCTGCGAGGATCTGCCCGAGGTTGTACCTGTGCCTCTGCAGAGCCCTCTGAGACTTGGCGCAGGGGTTGAGATGGGGTCGCAGCTGCTTTTTGGATTCTTCATATTCCTACCGGTATCGAGACTGTTCATGCTGGGTCCTCGCCCCCATGGTGACCCTATAAGTCCATTTCATTCTCTGAATTCCTTCTCCTGTAGGAACAGGCCGAGTGCTTGCCAGGGAGCGAGGCTGCACCTCTCTCTCTGTTGCCTCCACGGGTCTAACACTTAAGCCCCCTTCCGCGCTGACCCTTCAAACACTCACAGGAAGGCCAGTGACCTGTGATGCAATGGGAACTTTAGCCATCCGGCTTCCCCTCCCACCTCCTCTGCGAGTCTTATCTGAACTTCCCACAAACCCTGGCTCTACCCTACAGGGTGGCAGTTATTGTAATGGACAGGAACCAAGAGGTTACTGTTCTGTTGCAGAAACACCATTAACTTAAGAACAAAGTGAAATCCATTATGCAAATACAGCCAGGGCAGCTAATTACAGATTTATTCAGAGGCAGCTAATGCACCCAGCACCCAAATAAAGGAACATGTCTTGCTGGGGGGTGGCCTGGCAAAGGGACCCTTCTCTGTCAGCTGCCTATGAATACTGCTGAGTATCTTGTGCTAAAAGAACTGCCCCAGGCCTTGGAGGGCACATGGCTTCCCAGCAGACAATGAGGCAACTGAGAGAGGTTAGGAGAGGATCTGTATCTCTCAGAGGGAAGCTGATTCTGGAGTCAGACAGGCTTGGGTTTGACTTTGTGCTCTACCCCGATACCAGCTGTGTGATCTTGGAAAAGTTGCTTTACCTCTCTGTGCGTCACTTTTTCTCCCAGGGCCCTGTGAGGATACAATGAGACTTTTGTAAAAGACCTGATGCAGTGGCTAGGAACTGATAGTAAGTGGCAATCCCTTCCACCGGTTCAGGGTCGGCCACAGGCTGGTTCCATTGAGCAATGGAGGAAGAAGGCAGGAGGGGACAGAGGGCCTGCAACAACCCTGGGCATCGAGGCTACAGGAGGGGGAAAAGGGACCCCTTTGTAGAAGATTCTCAGAGGCTCACAATCTTCCTTCGTGGCAGGAGGACCGGAATTTGGAAGGGCTTCGGATCTGGTCAGGCTTGGCTGGAAATATCAGCTCTGATGCACTTGGCTGCATGCTTTGGAGTGAACAGTGTCACCTCTGTGAGACTCAGTTTTCTTGTCTGCAAAGTAGGAGCAATAATACCCATTTCATGGGCCTATTGTGAGGATAAGTATGTAATGAGCTTAGAACTACGTGGAAAATCCTCCTCCTCCTTACCACATATTTAGGACTAACAGTAAGAAACTAGGGGCCAGGTGCAGTGGCTCACAGTTATAATCTAGCACTTTGGGAGGCCAAGGCAAGAGGATGGCTTGAGGACAGGAGTTTGAAACCAGCCTGGGCAACATTGCAAGCAAAAATTTTTAAAAATTAGCTGGGTGTGGCGGTGCATGCCTGTAGTCCCAGCTACTCGGGAGGCTGAGGCAGGAGGATTGCTAGAGCCCAGGAGTTTAAGTTATACAGCAAGCTACGATCATCCCACTGCTCTCCAGCCTGGGTGACAGAGTGACACCTCGTCTCTAAAAACACAGAAAATGAAACTATTAGGGGCTATTCTAACTACTTCATATAAATAACTCATTTAAGTCTCCCACAACCTTATGAGAAGGTTGCTACTGAGTGATCAGGGTCTTAACCCATTAGTATAAATCACAGAATTACTGTACTCCTAATCTAGAACAGGAGTTGGCAAACTTTTTCTGTAAGTGGCCGTGTAGTATTTTAAGCTTTGCAGGCCATGAAGTCTCTGTTACAACTATTCAACTCTGCCATTGTAGCATGAAAGCAAGATATAAATAAATGAACCTAGATGTGTTCCAAAAAAATTTATTTATGGAGAATGAAATTTGGATTTCATATAATGTTCATGTGTCATGAAATATTATTTTTCTTTTGATTTTTAAAAAATCAACCCTTTAAAAATTTAAAAACCATCTTGGCTCATGAGCCAGAGAGAAACAGGCAGAAGGCCAGATTTGGTCCCAGGGGCATAGTTTGCTGGCCCCTGGTCTAAAAGATACCTGTAACTGGTTCCCCGGTCCATTCCCGTCTCCAAATAAATTCATACTTAAGTCCTCCTAATGTCAAAAGACTGCTACTGTTCATTTGAAGACAAGGAAGTATCACAGCCCTCTTAAAAGACCATTCCGATGACTCAAAGCTCCAGTTATGAAAAATGAAAAGTAATATGAACGTGCCTTAAAAACCTTTAAAGCACTATAGAGTGCTAAGTATTATTATTATTGTTATTATTATTCTATTATTAACAAGCCCTTTCTTATGGCTAACCTGATTTACTCAGGCACATTAATTTATTTGGTTCTTTTACTTCGTGGGATACAGAACAGGATACTTCCCATTCTCGGAATGGTATCTGAATATAGTTCTACCTTCGGGCTAAAAGCCATTCCAACTCCTTTAGCTGTTACTCCTGATTCTGATTCTTTAAGTGATTTATCATCTTTGTGGTCCTTACGTCTCTCCAGGTTCTTCTAGAAGAACCAGCACCATCCCATAACTGATAAATATGAACATACTTAATGTTATTTGATGATGATTAGAAAAAAGAAAAAAAACATTAGGAGTAGGTAGTTAAGGTGGCTGTCCAATGCTTTTTATGTGGCTGCTTCCTATGGCAGTGGCATACTAAACATGGGTGGGTTCAGGATATTTGCATATATTCTGGGAACAGACAAAGCCACATGTGTCAGATCACAAGGTCTGAATCTTTTGTGATGTGTACAGCCAGGACGCTGACACCAACAGCAAAGCCCAGTTCTGCGGACCATTTCTTTCCTGCCCCGCCTTCTCCCTTTGAGTCCCACTATCTAGCTCCTGACCCGGGCTGCCCCTGCTTAGCTGACAATATCAGACAAGATCACAGCCGTAGGCAGTACAGCTGCTGGCAGAACCTGGTGGCCCCTTCCGCAGCTGCTGCTTCTTGTGTCTGCGAAGTGTCTGCCTTGTCAGCCACGTCCCCTCCCTGGAGCAGTCTTTGTTAACCAATTCCACCTCGGCCCACTGAGCGGAAGATGAAACGCAAAGAGCTCCTCCAAAACCAACAAAGACAGCAGCCATTACCAAGTCCCCACGCCAGCCCCTTCCTCAATGTGACGCTGAGAGCTGGCTTGCCTGGCACTTTGAACCCAGAGAGGGGAGAGCTTGGGATGGGAGAGGTTTTGGGAATAGATGCAAGGGGAGCGGTCTCCTCCTCCTGTTTCTGCCCTCCCTCCCCCCATCCTGCACCCTGTCCTGCTGCAGTAACTGGTGGACATCCCTGAGTGCCAACTCCCTACATCACACCTGTGGCACTGGTCCGGCCACTGGGGAGTCAACAGGGGCAGTGGGAGAAATCGTCAATCACCTCTTCCTAGTGCTGGATCAAACTAGCGCTGGGAGGAAGGCACAGTTCATACCAGCTGCTCTGGACTCAGCAGACGGGCACCCTGGGCATTGGGAGCTGCACTCTTTTCTAGGGTTCCCTGCAACCCCAGCGCTGGCTTCCGTCCCTTCTTTCTAGCGAGTCCCAACCAGTCAGTCCCTGCTCATTTTTCCCCCTTCAGGTGCCCTTGTCTCTTCTCACCCGTTTCCTTTCCAAACTTTGTGGCCCAGATCTGAGCAGAAAAAGAGGAAGGGGAGGCCCGGAGCACAGGGATGCAGAATGAGCAGTCTATTTATTGGTATCTAGAAAAAGCCATTAAGAAAATAAGCACTTAAATGATTTTCAATCTGCCCATGGAAGTCATCTATCTTCATCCTGGGGGGAAAAGACCCGGTCTCCAATCCCGGTTTTGATTGACTGATTTCCAATTCTCTAGGCATCTCCCATAGGAGACTCTCACCTATCTCCCGTAATGACAGGCCTTTGCATTTCTAGGCAGTGTTTTACATTTATTTCCGATTTGCTCATAATGGTCAAAAATCTCTCTCCAATCCAAGGCATTTCTCCAGCAGTGCACGGTTTCCCTCAGGCCAAATAGCTCAGCTGTGATCCACGGAAAATGAGAATTTCCCCAAACACATCTTCTGACCAGGGGAGGGTCCGGCATCACAAATTCAGATGGAAAATTCCCCACTGTTAGATCAATATCTGGGTTAAGAAATAAATGCCACAGGGGCAGAGAGCTGGAGCAAAATGATTACAATCGGCACAATTACATTCACCGGCGGAATCAGCTCGCTGATTACTCCCAGGGATGGGGAGCTCCCGCTTCATCCACCGCAGGACGGCTTGGGAATTAGAACATCACTCAGCACTTCATAATTCAACAGATTTGCCCATTGTCTTGGCATGAGTTCATTTTTCCCATATAGGCATTCCTGTAAGAAGAGCTCTTAATTCAAGGAAGAAGGAAGGAAGGAAGGAAGGAAGGAAGGGAGGGAGGGAGGGAGGGAGGGAGGAAGAAAAGAAGGAAGAAAAGAAGGAAGAAAGGAGGGGAGGAGAGAAGGAAGGGTGGAAAAGGGAAAGTAAATTTCAGAGTATATGAGAGGCCAAGGCTGGTGTGTGGCAGGCAGAGGTTGGAGGACGCTGCTCTGGAATTTCCAGGCCAGGGTTTGACATCGTATCTGCTGAGATGAAGTGTGAGCCACGTCTTTCCCGGAATCTTACCTTGCCAGGACCCCATCTGGGTAAAAAGGGCTCAAGAACAGACACTTGGATGACTTTATAATTATCTTGTTGGCTAAGAAGTTTACCAGGCAAGTTTTCATTACCTGAGAACCAATCCGAAGTCCTTTTGGGGGCCAGAGAAAAAAGCCTCTCTCCTCCTGGCGAGTGGGGATTTCGCCAGCATCCCTCCTCCGCTGAGCTTTGAAGAGGCGGCTCTCTCGCTGCTATCTCGCCAGTGGTGAATGCTGGGGAGGCGGGGGCCGTGGCGAATGCATTGGGCACGCTGCGCGGCTCTGTGTACTGACACCCGCCCCAGGGCCCACTGCGTCCCTACCCCCTCCCAATCTTCTCTTTAATCCCCCCAACCAGATAATGTGGGATTTGGAAGCATGTAATATCCATGAGACTCCATTATAGGCTATTACGAGCTTTATACGAGGTACCTGGGGGATGTACCAGGCTGTTGCCGGTGAGTGCGGCAGACTGGGACACACGGGGACCACAGGAATGGTCCCAAGGGCCAGAGCGACCCATCTATTGTTTAGATCTACTCCCCCCAGAAGGGGGCTCTGGTCTCTTGTGACAAAGATGCAGGGAGCATGAAAGAGAAACTGCCTTGCTCCCTTAGGGACTGAGAGACATAGTGGGAGGTACAGGGAGAAACAGAATCGCAGAATCACTGAATTTATTGCTGGAGTCCTTTTTTTTTTTTTTTTTTTTTTGAGACAGAGTCTCACTGTGTTGCCCAGGCTAGAGTGAGTGCTGTGGCGTCAGCCTAGCTCACAGCAACCTCAAACTCCTGGGCTTAAGCGATCCTCCTGCCTCAGCCTCCAGAGTAGCTGGGACTACAGGCATGTGCCACCATGTCTGGCTAATTTTTTCTATATATATATCGGTTGGCCAATTAATTTCTTTCTATTTATAGTAGAGACGGGGTCTCGCTCTTGCTCAGGTTGGTTTTAAACTCCTGAGCTCAAACGATCCGCCAGCCTTGGCCTCCCAGAGAGCTAGGATTACAAGTGCGAGCCACCACGCCCGGCCTATTGCTGGAGTCCTAAGAGACCATTGGCTAGTGATCCTGCATGAGGGTGCCATTGGCCTTTGGGGTGGAATCTTCCTGAGCATTGGGGGTTCTGCATCCCTGGCTCCCACCCACTAAATGTGAGTGGCACCCCCAGACATGGTGGCAACTACAAAAATGGCCCATGCCGTTTCCACGCGTCCCTGGGTGGGTCAGAGGGACCACCCTAGTGTGGAACCATCAACAGTCCAACAGGCACGTCTTATGGCAGAGGAGTCTGGGCCCTGAGAGGTGAGTAGCCAAGTCAAGGTCACACCAAAGTGATGCCAGGACTAGAAGCAGAGCCAGATCTCCCAATTTAGGACCCTTTCCACAAAACGGGCAGCCTCCGAGAAGGAACTGAGAGACAGGCAGACACGCGGGAGGGGACAAAACATCAAATGACAAGAAGAGGGAAAGGAGAGAGGAACGGGGCAGAGGGTGGTGTGGAGGGGATGGGAGCATTATTCGAAATAGCGAGTGGGGGCAGGGGACAGGAGGAGGGGCTGAAATCTTATCAAAGCGACTTTCAAGGTGTGGAAGATGAAAGAGGACTTAGGCTCTCTGCTTTCAAGGACAGGCTGGATGCTGAGGAAGGAGGATAGGGGACAAACCAACCAAACAACAGTGACAGCTGGGGAATTCAGCTTGAGAATACTGGGGCTCTTGTGACCGGGTCTAGAGGCCACCTCCTGTCCTCTGTCCATGAGGCCATGACTCCCCTGATGCTCAGGACCTAGATCTTTGCTGAAGAAGGAGAGCAAATGGCCCAGGGCTTTGACATGTACCTTCACTTAGGTGGCTTTTTTTTTTTTTTTTTTTTTTACAGGCAGACTGGACTGCTGATACTGGGGCTGAAGGAGAATCCAGAATTTAAGACAATCCAGGCTACTCTGTCTAGGCAGAGCCTAGAACACCAGTATCTCTCATCTGAGGAAATGAAGCAACGTTTCCCAAATATTCAGTTGTCCGTGGGAGAAGTGGGGATCCTGGACAGGTCCGGAGGGGTTCTCTACGCAGACAAGGCCCTCAGAGCCCTACAGGTGACGTCACACCGCATGGGCCAACACAGCTCCCCGCTCTGGGCATCCCGGGTCCCAGCCGGCCAGCCCCGGAGCCCCTCCAATGATGGCCCTGCCCTGCTGCCTTCAGTCTCGACCTGTAGGGCCGGGCCTTATCAAGGGAAGGGCTCTTTGTCCACCAGGTGTGAACAGCATATGGGACCAATGTGCCTTTCCCTGCCCCGCCCTTTCAGGACGCTGTGCGGCGGCTGGGAGGCGACGTGCGTGATGGAGAAAAAGTGACGGAGATAAAGCCAGGGCTGCCGGTCGTGGTGAAAACCGCCTCCAGGAGCTACCAAGCCAAGAGCCTGATCATCACGGCGGGTCCCTGGACCAACTGGCTCCTCCGTCCCCTCGGAATCGAGCTACCTCTCCAGGTAAGAGGAGCTGGCAGCCCGGGGGTTGGTGCTTAAGAGAAGCAGCCTTGGAGCCAGACAGTCGAGTGTGAGTCCTGCATCTGCCACTTGCAAGGGGACGACCTTGGGCAAATTAGTTCACCTCGCTGAGCCTCAGTTTTTTTTTTTTTTTTTTTTTTTTTTTTGAGACAGAGTCTCGCTTTTGTTGCCCAGGCTAGAGTGAGTGCCGTGGCGTCAGCCTAGCTCACAGCAACCTCAAACTCCTGGGCTCGAGTGATCCTTCTGCCTCAGCCTCCCGGGTAGCTGGGACTACAGGCATGCGCCACCATGCCCGGCTAATTTTTTTTTTTTATATATATATCAGTTGGCCAATTAATTTCTATTTATAGTAGAGACGGGGTCTCGCTCTTGCTCAGGCTGGTTTTGAACTCCTGACCTTGAGCAATCCGCCCGCCTCGGCCTCCCAAGAGCTAGGATTACAGGCGTGAGCCACAGCGCCCGGCCCTGAGCCTCAGTTTTGTCACCTGTGATGTGGGGGAGTAATAGATAGCTACCTCCTGGGGCTGTCGGGGAGTTAAATGATATGATGTATATAAGTCCTTAGGAGATGGCATTATAGCAGCACCCAGTAACTATGAGGTATTGTTATTGACTCCCAGAAAGAGGGACAAGTAGGGGCGGGCGAAGCTGTGGGAGGAAACCGCGGATGGGGAAGAGACAGAGGTTCGGAGGTCTCTGGGCGCCGTAACGTGTGCAACAGGGAAGTGATGTCAGAAGTGGGCGAAGCAAGGACGGAGGAGTTCAGCGGGGCATGCAGGCTTGTGTTAAAGGGCTGCAGGGCCGCAGCAGAAACTGCTGAGGCTGCTGTAGAGTTCCTTGGCTATCCCTTCCCCCTCCTGCTCCCTGCCTCAAGACCCTGCGGATCAACGTGTGTTACTGGCGAGAGAAGGTTCCCGGGAGTTACAGTGCATCCCAGGCCTTTCCGTGCTTCCTGGGCCTGGGCCAAGCCGCCCACCACATCTATGGGCTGCCCGCGGGAGAGTACCCGGGGCTGATGAAGGTGAGGTGCCTGCGCAGATTTGGGGCAGCTGCTCTCACTTTCCCCTCCGCAGAGGCTCAGCCCCAGAGGGCAGCGGAGGAGCCTATTTCGCTGCTGCAATTTGCAAGGAAAGACCCTCAGCTGCCCCGAGGCCCAGCGAAGGGAGCCCTTCCTTTGCAACCATAGGGTGGGGGCGGGGACCCACAGCCAGGCAACCTCAGGTGGCTCCCAGCAGCATCTGCCAAGGAGGGGGGGAAGCTGGAATGATGGATAGGGCCATCCTGTGGACAAGCCTGCCCCTTGGACGTGGGTGTGCGTGGAGGGCCGGGCCCTTGCCAGCCACTCGTGTCGCTCTGATTGGGAGACAGGTCTGCTATCACCACGGCAACCGTGCAGACCCCGATGAGCGGGACTGCCCCGAGGCTCGCTCAGACAGCCAAGACGTCCAAGTCCTGTGCCGCTTTGTCAAAAATCACTTACCTGGCCTGAAGCCAGAGCCTGCCGTCATGGAGCACTGCATGTACACGGTAAGGGGTTGGGGCAGCCTCGCCAGGCCCTCTCACGGCTTGAGAACGGGGAAGGAGAGACAGACAGACCTTGCTCTGGCCGGGCCCGACTCTATTTGACCCCTGACATCGTCTGTGACTTTAAACAAATGAGTGAATAATTTTTGTGGGTCGGTTCGCCTCTACCAGAGAGGGGCCTGTTAGGGATTATTCATAATCTTTTTCATTAGGAAACTAGGCTTATGCCTGGCAGTCCTTCACTGTGTTTCCCAGAAGTGCTCTAAAAATTATTTTGGCAAGATCCTCTAGTTGAGCAGGCCTTGGGGATAAAGAGAAGAGACAGATGTCACCAGGGCCTGAGGCGTCTTGGCGAAAGTTAGTTTACAGAGATTAACTGAGCACCTACTGTGTTCATAGCTCTGAATGAGAAGAGAGGCAGATGGACAAAAGAGAAGGACTGGCACACCCAGAGGGGGCCTGGCATGCAGAAAGCCTGCCCGTGCCCCACTCCCATTCTTTCTGGAAAGAAACCCAGCCTAGGCCCTGCCCACCAGAGCCTGCAGTTCCTCTCTGTATCCTCAAAGGATGCAAGTGTGATTATTTCTTTCTAGAACACCCCTGACAAGCACTTTATTCTCGATCGCCACCCGAAGTATGACAACATTGTCATTGGTGCTGGATTCTCTGGTAAGCCCCGTTGTGGGAAATCGGGTGCCTTAAAGCCAACCTACCTCAGTGCCAGGCAAAATGGTATTTCCACACTCTTAGCTGCCCAGGTAAGTATTGAACCCTGGACTTGGAGTGTATAAGGAGGCTGGGAAGTCAGAAAAGGGGTGCTCACGGTGGGAGACAACTTCTGGCTTTGAGATATGACCAAGAGGAAAGTCAGCCCTGTCTGGGTAAACAGGAAACTTTTGGAGAGCTCAGTCTCTCTCTCTCTCTCTCTCTCTCTCTCCCTCTCTCCCTCTCCCTATTTCTCCCCCCCTCTCCCCGAGGGTGACAATCTGCTTGCTTGACAATCTACTCTTCTTTTCCTAGGGCATGGATTCAAGCTGGCCCCTGTCGTGGGGAAGATCCTGTATGAATTAAGCATGAAACTAACGCCATCTTATGACTTGACACCTTTTCGAATCAGCCGCTTCCCTGGCCTGGGCAAAGCTCATCTTTGACCCCAGGCCAGCAGCCTCCCCTCTGTGCACCAGAGCCCCTGCTCAGATGCAAGAAGTGGCCCTGCAACGTCATCCTTTTCTGCCTCTCTTAAATCCCCCATAAACCCCGGATGGTCGAGTAGACCTTCTTTCCCCGGCCAGCTCCCTAATCCCAACTAGTTTTATGCTTGCAAAAGGTCAATCAGATATTCTACAATCACAAAGTAGCAAGGACCTTTGGGATGGATGTTTCAATATGGAAGGGCACAAGGACTGGCTCAGGAGACCAAAGCAGTTGTTAAAATTCTCTTCGCTGGGATGTTTGATGAACTTGAAATGGATTTGACTAAATCTGCCCAAGAGAGGGGGAATAAGATGGTCTCTTATAGGTCACTATTGCCCTTGGAGTTCCTTTTTCCACAATTAGAGCCACCCTCCATCACAAATGCCCATAAAATTTCTGGCTGATCTTAGATGCACAATAAAAATGTGTCAAAAGAGATTTGTTGAACAAACAAATAGCTGCATTTCCAGTCCATGGTGGGCTTATCTCTCGCAGGCTCTAATCATCTACATTAGCACCACAGAATCCATTAACCCAGGAACCCTTGGAGTCTTGATCCCCTCGAGGCACCGCACCCCCTTTGTCTGGGTGTTTTGCCTCCTCCTCATCCCCTCTCTGGTTCTGCAAGGATGCTCAGCCCCCGGTCTCTCATTAAGGTGTATTGTCAGGTCTTTATGAAGATGGAGCTGTTATACCAGAAAGAAGGAGAGAGACACACTCGCTCAGAAACCCTGTTCAATGTTTGAATGTTAAATGTGCCATTTTATTATCATTAGGATTGCTCCCACTTAATGAAACAGCATTAGCACCGCGGCGGCTGGCCTCCTTGCACTAATTGCTTTGGAAGGGAACAGGCTCATAACCACCCCGGGGTGGGTGGAGGGGTGAGGGCTGTAACAGGCACTCAAGCAGGTTCGACCCAAGAGGACAGGAGTTAAAATGCTCTGGGCAGAGAAAGACGGAGGCTGGGTGGGGTGGAGACGTTAGGAGGAGTCACTGAGCCACTGAGTGGTGAAGGAAGACTGGGCAGTGGGAATGAGAGTAAAATATTCCCAAAGGAAATACAACCAAGAGGAAATTACTCTTCAACTGCCTGAGTCCTCGAGGGCCTAGGCCTGTGTATGAGCACTGATTTCTCCAGCGAGTTGTAAAAGCCAGCGAGCCTGTCGACGCTACGCCAAGTCTGCTTTTTGGGTGATCTCAGACGATTCCTCCAGCCTCAGCCTCTGTAAAATGGAAATAGTAATACTCACCAGCTCTATAGAGCTGGTGTGAGGTTCCAATAAGATTATTCACTTATTCATTGAATACACAAATATTTATGGAGCCTCTGCTGTGTCCCAGGCACTGTGCTAGGCCCTGTGGGTGTATCTGGGAACAAAACAGATCAAAATCTCCATTCTAGGCTGGGCATGGTGGGTCACGCCTGTAATCCTAGCACTCTGGAAGGCCGAGGTGGGGGGATCGCTTGTACTCAGAAGTTGGAGACCAGCCTGAGCAAAAGCAAGACCTCACCTCTACTAAAAATAGAAAAATTAGCCTGGTGTCATGGCGTGTGCCTGTAGTCCCAGCTACTCAGCAGGCTGAGGCAAGAGGATTGCTTGAGCCCGGGAGTTTGAGGTTGCAGTGAGCTACGATGACGCCATTGCATTCTACCCAAGGAGAGGGAGCGAGACTGTCTCAAAAAAAAAAAAAAAAAAAAAAATCTCTGTTCTAAAACAGTATGGTGGTTCCTTGAAAAAGTAAAAATAGAATCCCCATATGATCTAGCAATTCCATTTCTGGGTATATACCCAGAAGAATTGAAAACGGGGTCTAGAAGAGGTATTTATATACCCATATTCAGAGCAGCATTATTCACAATAGCCAAAAGGTAGAAACAAACGAGGTGTCCATCTGTGAGTGAATAGATAAACAAAATGGGATATGTACACACAATGGATTATTATTCAGCTTTAAAAAGGAAGGGAATTCTGACCCATGCTACAACTGGGATGAACCTTGAGGACATTATGCTAAGTGAAACAAGCCAGTCACAAAGACAAACACTATGATTCCGCCCATGTGAGGTGTCAAGAGTCATCAGATTCATGAGATAGAAAGTAAAGTGGTGGTTGCCAGGGGCTGGGAAGAGGAGGAAATGGGGGTGTGTTTTTGGGGATAGAGTTTCCGTTTTGCAAGATGAAAGGAGTTCCGCAGATTGGCTGCACAACAGTGTGAATGAACTTAATGTGAATATACTTAAAAATGGTTAAGATGGTAAATTTTATGTGTAGCTACCACAATTTTTAAAAATCCCTGTTCTTACGGAGCTTATTGTCCAGTGGGGAGAAGACACGTGAGGAATACATGTAAATAAAATCTGTCTTATATCAGAAGGTGATGAGTGCTTTGGGGAAAGCAGAGCAGGGTGACGAGAGGAGGTGACGGGGGTGCTGGGGGAGGGTCTGCCCTTTCAGATGGGTGCTCTGGGCAGCATGTGAAAGAATGTTACGAACTGAACTGTAAAGCAGAGTATCGTGTTATCATCGAGGGTGAGAGAAAAATGAAGTCCAGAGGGACTCGTGTAAGATCCACCAGCTCCCAAGCGGCAGAGCTGGGGAGAAAGGGTGCTAGGAATGTCCCCTCAGCCCCATAGCTGCCCACAGTTCCCTCCGCCTTCTCTTGGCGCCACCGCCCCCTCCCCCAGCCAGCTGTAGCTCCCCTTCCAAAATATCCAGCCTTATTCAGCTTGTTGGTGACAACGTAAGGAAGGCCAGTGTCTCGAAGAAGCTGAGAAAGGACGAATGGGGGATGCCATCGAGCCCTGCGGGGGCTGGCTGAGGCCCTGTGCTCCCAGGGAGGAGCAGAAGGCAGGGGTATGAGTGGGAGAGGGGGGCGTGGGGGAGGGGTGGCGCAGAAGGGAGAGAGATTGGCAATGTGTGGCCAAGAAGGCCAACAAGGACCTCCTGGGATTCTGCGCACCCCCAAAGCCATAGGAAATGGGGCCAGAATGCCCAAGTGGGAGGAAGCAACCATTCCTTAGTTGGAGTGGGGCGGGATCATAGAAGAGTAGGGGTCGGAGGACAACTTGTGGGTTTCGGTCATACTGGAGGACTTGCCAAAATAGACATGCCGGTCTCATCTCCCACTTCCCTTCCGCCTGAGGTCTCATCTCCCGCTTCCCTTCCGCCTGAGCGTGGCCAGGCGTCCCGTTTCAGGCAGACCCTACGCCTCTTGGAGATGGAAGAAAATCAAAATCAATCGGGCAGGCAGTTAGAGACCTCGGGAAGGGCAGCTGGGGTCTGCACAGGCTGCAGGGCAGAGATAAGGGCACTGAGGAGGCCGGCCTGGTTGCCAACCAGACTGAGGAAAGCGGAGGCAGCTGAAAATAGCCAGGGGGCGGGGAGGGAGGCGAGGCGGCCAGGAGAGGAGGGAGAGCAGCGCGATCGATGCCATCGCGACTCTGACCCAATTTTTCATCTCTCAGCCTCTCCAAAAAATGGGAGGAAGGAGGGAAAGACTGGCACAGAGGGGAAGAGTCTGGGGAAAGGAATTTGAGTCCTAAGAGCTAGGCGATTGCGGGGTACGCATCAGTAATCGCGGTGGGGAGATGGGGAGACAGGTTCCGCGTTAGTACCATCCAACCCGCCCCAGGGTCTCGTATCCCAGAGCAGGTGTAAGAGCTTGAGCCATGTGCGTGTAACCTGGAAGGAGGGTCAACTATCTAGAAGGGTGAAAGGCAGCCTGGACACAGGGGCTGGAAAGGGACTCTGCATTTGACTCCTCAAAGGAGTGATTCAAGTGAGTCTGCTGGGCTTTCAGCGTACGTAGCAAGAGGGATAAAGTTAGACTTCAGCTAATCCATCCCATTAAGTAGATTTGGGAGATATTAAAACATGTAGATTGGCATGCTTATGGTATTCTATCCTCGAAAACTTACAAAATGAGAAGCCCCTCTGTATGGGCCTATACAGCTTGCCTGGAGGCCAGGGCTTCCCCGCGCAGTCTCTGGACGGCCGCTGGCTGGAGAGGGGGCCTAGGACTTTTATTACTCTGCAGGTAGGATCTGAAACGGGGCTCTGGGCACAGGCCTATGGCAGGGCTAATGCTGCAAGCACCGGGGTGGGGGCAGAGGGAGGCACAAGGTGGGGTGGATCTGTCAGCCCCAAGAGAGGCAGCAGGGATAAGGGGCAGGATTCTAACATGCAGGACCCAGTGGCATTTACATAACTTTGAATAATGAATAAGCCTGGCTCTGGGGTTCCTAGTCAGCGCTGCTCATCTGCATCTTTATTAAGCTTTATAAATGACTCAGCTCCCTACCCCCTTCCCCACCTCTGCCCAGCCTGCCCCAAGCATCAGGGTAGTTGACTGCTCATTACTTTAGATGAGATTTGTTTCACCAACATTCAGTGGGGCATGGAGTGGGGGACACTCCATGGAGTGGGAGGGAGGAACAGATCCCAAAGGCAAGTGGAGTGGAGGGGTGGGGCTGGGAGACAGACAGCAGCCATGGGAAGGCAGGCTCTTGGCTGTGAGCACAGGCAGACAGCTACGTATGTGGGCTTCATTCTCTAAAATGCTCCTGGGGCCAACATCTTAAGGAGAGGAAGGTTTCTTAGATTCCCCCAAAAGCGCTGGGTTCAAGTCCCACTCAAATCGCCAGTTTTCCTCACATCTGCTGCCAAGTCCCCAGCAGGCCCCGCTCGGCTCCAGCGCGGCTTAGCCACTTGAGCAGCCAAATGAGTGCAGCCCCTGGGGAAGTTCGCACTTTTTCCTGAGGCAGGAATTTTGCTATTTTCACGGGGAAAAAAAAATCGTCTATGCTTGCAAGGCAAGAACAAGCACCGGGCATATTAGGGGAGAAAGAAACAGGAGGAGGTACACATGGGATAGGAATTTGCAGGGACAAGGCGTGCTGGGTCCACCTGGAAGGAGGGGCCTCCACTTGTCCAAGCAGGCACGTTAGTGACGCCGCTCTGGGAGCTGCCAGGTCTGCAGGCCAGATACAGGAGGAAGGAGTTAACGGCCTGAGTGCGGAGGAGTTGGCAGGGAACTAGTGGGGGGAAAGGTAGAGAGCATTTTCCAACCCTGGCTGCACATTAAAACCACCTGGGGAGCTTTCAAAACGCTGGCGCTTGGGCCCCACCCAAGACCAATTAAGTCAGAATCCCTGAAGGAGAAGGAGCCCTGGGCGCAGTGTTTTTAAAACACCGCTTCAATTTTGTATGGATCCTGGTATAAACAAACCAGCATTAAAATATATATAATAAGAAGTGTATACGAAAAAATATATATAATAAAATAAAATCAGGGAGATTTAAACATTGACTGGATATTTGATATTAAGGAATTATTGATCATTTTTTAGTTGTGATAAGAGTACTGTGATTATGTTTTTTTTTTTTTAAAGCATCATTTTCTTTTCTCTGAGGGATAGACACTAAAGTATTTCTGAATGAAGTGACATCATTTCTAGGGCCAGTTTCAAAATAATCCGGTGAAGGGATTGGGGAAGTGGGCAGGAGCCGACAAGCAGGATTCCCCGTTGAGAACTGTGGAAGCAGCTTGAGGGGTAAACAGGTTCATTCATTAAACGGTTCTTTTCACTGAGTTACCAACCAAATGGCCAGGGCTGAGAACCACAGAGCCCGCCCCTTAGGACAGGGGTCACTGCGGCACCTCTCTGAGCAGAACTGGTTTCTTGAACAGGTTTGCAGGACCCTAAATAATAGGGGAGGGTCCTCCAATGTCCTCAGTCCCCAGGCAGCACAGCAGGGGTCATTTGGTGGAAAAAAATGACTGGCAGTTAGAGATGCAAGTAGGGGGGCTGAAGGGCTCTGCATGCTCCCTATACCCACACAGCCTCTGGGGACTCAGAGCCCCAAGCTCTGTGCACTTGGCCTGGCCATTGAACCCGGGGAACTGCCTGCATGAGGCACCCAACATGCAGCCTCCTTTCTTGCCCTCTCCAGGCTGGCCCCACAGGGACTGGACCCCCATCTCAGCTGTCACCCCCACTGTCCCTCACCACTGTTTCCCTGCTCTGTCACTCCCCTGACAGGCTCATCTGCCTCTCCCAGGGAACATCAGCCCAGCTGACTCCATCAGGAAGCAGGGGAGGCTGAACACGAATCCAGGGAATCACGGGCACCCAGCCGCCCACTGACAGAGCCAGGGAGAGAAGGCTCCTCGGCGGCCGCCTGAGCCCTCTGAGCTTCCGTAGCTTGATATCATTTGCATATCACACCTTTGATGAACAAATCCAAATGGATCCCAAATTCTCAGGTCTCTGCTGTCCCAGACAGGTTGGATCTTATCGCCCTTGGCCCACTCACGGACCAACCAGTCCCCTGTTCTCCGCGTGCTCCCGAGAAATGATTTCGTGCCCCACAGAGATGGATGCCCCTGCCTTGCTGTGGAACTCAGTCCCCTGCTCCACCCAGCACCACCCGGGGCACCACCAGCTTAGGCCTCCTGCTCAGACTGGGCCTCTATCTGTCTTCTCCACTCCATTACCTTCCCCAATGGCCTCTAGGGGCTGGGGAGGGGAGAGAGTTGGAGGGGTTCTGTTTAAGAGATTTTTGGAATCTGTGCCCGCACATCACCCGCTGCCATGAGTTATTTCAGCGCCGATGTTTGTCTCGAGCTGATTATTCCAGCCCGAGAACAGGTGGAGCAGCCTGCGGTGGCTTATTCGTCAGCCAAGGCCATCTGTTCCCAACAAGCTGAGATTTGTAGCCGATTTCTACTGTGGAGCAAGGAGTGGGGGTGGGGCGGGAGATGGTGATCACACCCACGGCCCACGGGACTTACTCCTCCCAGACCTTCCCGGATGCAGAGCCCCAGGCTTCCCCTTCTACTATGGATAGCTCATGTTCTCATTTTCGCAGAGAAACTCACTGGTCACTTGACTCAGCAACAATACTTCCTTACGGGGCTAAACCTTCTCAGATGGAATCCAGAATTAGAAGCACAAATCTATCAGCCAGGCACAGAGTCTGGCCAGTGAGCCGTGTCCACCCCACCCCTTTCTTTAAAAAAAGAAAGTCTACCACTATGTCACGAACTTCCTAAATGACCTTCTCAACTCTTGGCTTCTCCTCTTCCCAACTCTACCACCAGTCTCTCCACCACCAGCAGGAACATCCTCACCTAAACCAGTCGCCTGCAGGGCTCCAGGCTGCAGGGGAGGGCTTGCTCTAAATGCTCCTCTCTCCCCCGCCCTGCTCCTCTCCCCTAAATACCCCATTCAAGTTCCACCCTCCAATCTGTTCCTCTTCCAGCTTCCACTCGCAGCCGTGCCAAGAGATGCCTGCTGCTTTAAGAATGGCTTTCCCTGAGCAAGGGATCTAAGCAGTTTCTAAGCAGCTTTGCCACATGGTTCACCCCCCACGGCTATGATTTCTATATATGAAAAGCTAGAAAAGAAGCTACTCTTATAGTCACGTTAATATGACAATTTGGGGCCTTCTTTGGTGTTGGTACACACATCTGTACTGACTTTTTTTTTTTTTTTCTTGAGAAAGGGCCTGTTGCCCAGGTTAGAGTGCAGTGGCATCATCATAGCTCACATCAATGTCACACTCCTGGGCTCAAGGGATCCTCCTGCCTCAGCCTTGGGAGTAGCTGGGACTATAGGCGGGCACCGCCACGCCGGGCTAATTTTTTTTTTTTTTTTTTTTGTAGAGACAGGGTTTCACTATTGCTGGTCTTGAACTCCTAGCCTCAAGCAATCCTCCTGCCTCAGCCTCCCCAAGTGCTGGGATTACAGGTGTGAGCCTCTACTCCCGGCCTGGACTGACTTAAAAAAAATTGTATGAAAACTTGATATTAAAAGCACAAATACTTCATCTATAACCCCATGTCTATAACTTCATCTATAACCCCACGTCTCCAAATAAAATCATAGTTTTCAGAGGTTCTTTCTAATATTTATTTATTGATCTGTGTCTTCACAGCTACATGTAACCTTAAGAACCCATTAACAGAGTTGTAAGACTGCCTCACTTTCTAGTTGGTTCTCTAGGCTTATTTTGCCAGTTCCTGGGAGCAGAAGCTCTTTTTCTACTGTTAAATCCTGCACAGTGGCTGAGTGCCTGGTCCACCAGAAAGAACAGCCCCCTCAGACGAGTTCTGGGAGCCACAAAGGCAGGCCATGCGACCTGTGCTTGCAGTGCAGAACCTTCCAGAGAGTGCCAATCACGAGGGTCACCCTTGCTCTCCACAGGACAGCAATCCGCTGGGGGCCAGAAGCAGCCCTCAAGCAAAGGTGCCAACCTGCAATTGATGTCAGGCCCCGGGGTTACATTGAGCCATGAGACCTTTTTCATCACATACAATTTTATATTTGCTGGGCTACCTGTCCCTGACCTGCCTTTCAAAGACCTAGCATTTCTGAAGCTATTGGCTGCATTTTCCCAATACCTCTATCTTTTTTTTTTTTTTTTTTTTTTTTTGGAGACAGAGTCTCACTTTGTTGCCCAGGCTAGAGTGAGTGCCGTGGCGTCAGCCTGGCTCACAGCAACCTCAATCTCCGGGGCTCAGCGATCCTACTGCCTCAGCCTCCCAAGTAGCTGGGACTACAGGCATGCGCCACCATGCCCAGCTAATTTTTTGTATATATATTTTTTAGTTGGTCAATTAATTTATTTCTATTTTTGGTAGAGACGGGGTCTCGCTCAGGCTGGTTTCGAACTCCTGACCTTGAGCAATCCGCCCGCCTCGGCCTCCCAAAGTGCTAGGATTACAGGCGTGAGCCACCGCGCCCGGCCTCTTTTTTTTTTTTTGACCTTTTTTTTTTAATTCTCCACTTTCAAATTCCTTAGAGTTCTCTTTTCCCCGAATCCATTTGCTTCTTTCCCTAATCTAATCAGATCATAGATATGCCACAAAACATACAAAAATTTATTAAAATGTGGAAACTCTTTGACTCTTAAGCCACCTCAAATATAATTTGCCTGGATGGTGTCAAAACTTAATATCCTTTTTGAATTTTTCTCTCTCTCTTTTTTTTTTTTTTTTGGTAAAACTGTCATAGCTGACTTTTGATAGCTACAGCAAATTCCATCTGCACATATAAGTATTCCTCTGGGAGATTTATGTCACTGACTTCAATCGCAAAGCACACATCCTTTCTGGAATCTCCTTTATGTATATGACCCATCACTGGGGCTTACACTACAGAAGACTCAATTTCTCTGTAAAATTCCTTCTAAGCAAATCTAGCATCCTGGTTAACTCCAAAATGGCTATTGCTCTGGAAATGTCTCCTCCCAGATCAAATCGCAGAGAATGGTCTAGATTGCTCTGTTGTGCTGTAATGAAATTAGACTGAAGTGAATATAGCTTAAAATATGCATCCTGGGCTATGTGGAACTGTTATTCATATTGTTGGCACAGTGGGAGTGAAGTGCAAATGTGGTAATGTGAGGGGGCTGTTCTGAAAATTGTAAAGAGCGACACAAATGTGAGGTAGGTATTTTTCTCCCAAATTGCCAAGAAGTGCTTCCTTCCTAAGGCCAAGCCTTGGTGAATACCAAGCACGCAGCGATTTGAGATGAGGACAGCAATTCTTTCCTCTCTAGCCTCTCCGTTTTCTGGCAAGGCCAGAACAGCTCTTCCAAATGCCTGGCCAGCTGCTGGAACCAAGCTGAAGACCCTGCTTGGCAAGATGACGTCATTTCTCAGCCTCAGTTTCCTTAAGAGAACAGTGACACTTCACAGAGTTGTCACGGAGGTTAAATGAGATTTCGTAGGCAAAGTGCTCAATAAGTAGGGACTGTTATTGGTCTTATCACCCTCCTCCTCATCGCACAGATCTCTACTGACTGGCAGGGAGGGGCCCCCTCAGCCCCAGTCACTGGTCCTTTGAGCCCAGGCTGAGGACTTCCAAGAGCCCCTAAAAGGGCGGGAAACAGTATTTCCGGGTTGCTGCAGCAGTAGCCGGGTCCTCATGCCTCTGTAATCTCTAAAAGGGAAACGCCCACAAGTTCCCCCCAGCAGCTGCTTAAAAACCCATGGACAGAGCTAACCTTCCTCTTTTAAGGGGCGTGGCCTATGGGAAATGCGGGAAGAATCTCCAGGAGGAGGGCGGGGTGGGAGGGGCAGAATCATAGTCCAGGGCGCCCCAAAGCCCGTGGACATGCAAATGAGATATGAATATGTTAATGACCCCTCGGTTTCCCAGTGAATGGCCGGGCACTTGCCTGGACTGGCAGAGCCAGGGAAGGAGAAGAAATGAAACTGGACGCTGAGGCTCAACCGGTCGGCTGGACGGAAACTAACCCCAGACACCACTGCGCGGAGAGACTACGTTCCTCCCGCAGCACCGGCATCTTGCAGCCTCGATGGTGCTTCCAGCACGTTGGTCCCTCTGGTTCCTCACCTGGGGGGATGAAGAGGTGGGCATAGGAGATTCTGCTGGCTGCAGTGAGGAGCTCTGAATTTGGGAGCCAAAAGGTTCTTGCCAGCAATGCCACCTTAGGCTCCAGAGGTTAAGCCCCTTCTCCAAGGTCGCGGTGGTAGTAGCAAAATAAACGCTCAGTTTAGCAGGTTTTATCTATTTTTGCTTTGCTTTCGCTACTGCACGTGTGTGCCACTATAGGGGTGAAAAGGCAGCAGCCCCAAACACGGCAGAGCTTGGTCCATTACCAAGCATGTCCTGGACTGCCCACCAGGCTGGAGGTTTTAGAAAATACGTCCTAGGGGAAGATGAAAGGAGTTGGAGTGAATGCCAGTAGCAGTAGCAGGCAAGGACAAATTATCATAGACTTGTCTGGAATGTGTTGCTATATAAAAGATGATGGAGTGTTCCAGCTTCTCTGAGAACCAACTCAGAGGAAATGAATGGGGGACAGAAAGGATTAGGGTTAGATTTAAGGCAGCACTTTCTCCCAGGGATTATTGCGGAGCCCTTTATTCAGTGACCAAGGAAGTCTGTGGACTCATTGCCGCCCCCCCCCCCACTTCTGAGGGCTTTGGGAATTCATCACCCTCTGGTCCCACACAGCCTGCTTGGAGGACAAGAATGAACGAGATGACTTTGAAAAGTCCCCACCATTCAGGTAGGAGATCCTTTCCCTGCATGGGTCTCCTGGGCTCTTTGCTGAGGGTAAGGACAACAGTCACTCTGGCTCCAGGGCCCTGGGGGGAGAAACAGCAGTCATGGCATCTCTTGCAACACGCTCCCTGCCAAATTGATTCAAATTGGCTTGGATATGAACATATGATTAAAGGAGCGGCGCGATTCATTTATCAGGAGAGATTAAAGAGCGGCATCTGCGAAGCCTAGCTGGGGGACAATTAAGGAGCAAATCGCTAAGTGTCTGTGCCACCAGGCAAGGGGGCGGGGGATGGGGGAAAGGACAACTGGGATAATCTGCCAAGGGGACACAAGGACAAAAGGAGGCAGTTTAGGGGTCACTGCCTGCTGCTGTAGTCTCTGGGCCCAGACTGGGCACCACGGGGAGTTCCACAGGACTTTGGTTCTCTTATTCAGGAGTTGGAGCAATCCTGAGGGTCTGCAATTAGAGAGGAGGATCTAGCGAGCTGGCTTTGAGCCTGGCACAGGGACAGGTTTGCTTTCTGTTTCGCAAGAATCACATACATCTTAAGGACCAGAGCTACCATGAGTGTACGGGGGAGGGCAGGAGCTTACAGAGCTTTCAAGGTACATGCAGAATGAAGACGGGATTCGGTGGCCCTGAAGACTCCTGGACTCCTCTGGGGTTAGTGTCAAGGGAATCATCTTCTTCCCAGCCTAGAGCCCACTACCTTGGCCAAGTGGCTTTGCTGAAAGTTGGAGAAGCATTGGTCATCTCAGGCGATGTCTGCTGCCTTCCCCAGAGAGCCTGTGACATGCTCTACCACCAGTCTTTCCCTGCCTCAGGACCTTGGCTTAAGCTCTTTTTTCCCCAGCAAGCCCATCCCAACAATATCTACCTGCAGAAGCCTTATCTTCAAGCTGGCTCAAAGTACCAGCTCCTTTTAGAAGCCGTCCCCAGCCCCCTGCCTCAAAGAGAGTGTCTCCTTCCATAATATGCCCCAAAACTTCTTGTCCTTCTGTTATGTCCTGTGTAATTATTTCCAGATAGGTCTGCTCTGGCCCCAGTCCACAAGCCCCCAGAGGACAAACGCGATGATCTGTTCCTCTCTACCCACTCGGAGCTTGTGCATACAGCAGGTGTAGTATGTATTCTGTGTCTCCCTCCCCCACGAGAATGTCCACTTGGTGAAAGGAGGGACCTCATCCACCAGTGGTGCCTAGCCCACAGCAAGCAGCTATGAAACGCTTCTCCACTGTCAGGCAAACGAACAAACGAATAACATATTTTCTGACTTGAACAAAGCCCTTTGTCCCACGCCAGGCTATTGGAGGTTGACAGTGGACTTTCCAGTTAACCAGAGGCCTGACTCAGTAAGGATGAGCAGAGGTGGGAACTCATCTGTAGGTGGCAGGGAGTTTGTCACACTAGTTCCTAGCAGAAACGGAAAATGCACCGAGCTATGTGAAACCAGGAATAAAAGATGAGTGACAGAATTGAACATGTGCCAGCAGTTAAAAAAAAAAAAAAGTAGCTTCACTTTTACTACCTTCTCTATTCTATTGTGGGGTGGTGGAGGAGCAGTCTCCTTCGCTCAAGATGGATCCATGTCACACTTCTCTCCCACTCGTTTGGGGGGTGATTTTTTGCCCTCCTTCCCTTTCGCGGCTCTTTCTGGGTGGCTGACACCACAAGAGCCGTGGCACCAGGGCTGTCTGATGCCCTTCCCCACCCACCTGCCCAGACCGCTTTATTCACGCAGGGGTTATAACTGGCCGCGTTACAGAGGGTAGAGGACGAAGGGTCTTTTGTGTTTTGCTGTTCTGCACAAGCTGCCGCCAGCTGCCAGTGAAGGGACAAAGCATGGGCTGGGCCTGAAGACAGGGACTGAGCAGCGCCCAGAACTCCCAGCTGATTCAATTTGCCCTGTGGCCCAAGAGGGCTGGGGGCCAGAGACAGTTTTGCCAAGGTTTGGTCAAAAAGTCACCTTTGAAATGACTAAAATTAAGCTTTAAAAAACTTTCCAATGAGAAAGGCTTGAATCCCTTAAAAAATCTCTGTGATTGGTGAGATTTAACGATCAGGTGGACCTCAACATTCCCTGGGGCCAGGGGAGGGTGAGGCGTGGACCACTCTGCCAACCTGGATTCCAGGCATAGGCTCTTGACATAAAAGGTGGGGGCGGTGGCTTCCTTGACCAACCCCCTCATCCCACTACCTCTGCCTGCCCCAAATGTCCAGCCCCTCTAAGTGGCACTGGTCTGACATGGGAGCAGGCCAGAGGCCCTGAGTCCCCATCAGAATCCTGCCTCTCCCTCCAAGACCACACTGGACATTACCTGAGCCTGAAGGACCAGGCGGGAAAACTGGCGGAGCCGGAGGAAAAGGGTCTTTATTTCCATACATCAGGTAAACAGGGAAGGGAGAGCACAGCCCAGTGAGTACAAACCGATTGCAGGAGGAGGGGGGACGGCAGGTGGGCGCAGCACCAGGCACTGCCCTTGGGCCCCGAAGTCTGGTGGAGTTGTCAGGGTAACCTTTTGGGGTGGGGCTGGGGCCTTCAGGTTGTGACGTCTGGGATAAGTGTGTGGGGGCAGGGAGATGGAGAGAAGAAAAATGACACAGGCTCAGGACACAGGGTGAGGACTCGTGTCTGATACACATCAGCACGGACCAAACTTCCCTCTTCAGACTTTCCGATCACAAGCCCCCAGCCCAGGGGCTTCCCTCCCAAGTGGCGCTTATGACCCAGGCAACTGGGCCAGAAGGGGAGGGAGGCAGTGCTTGGATAAGCCCCGAACTGGCTGGCGTAGGTGGAATGGGTTTACTCTTAAATAGGTCATTGCACGTAACACGCCGAGCAGGGGGCGGGTGGGGGTGGAAGCTGCGGATGGTAGGAGCGCACCCCTGCCGCACAGGCCTGCTCGGCCCAACCCAGAAGCACCCGAGGGCCCCTCCCCACGCCGACGCGTAAGGCCCTGGACCCGGCTCTGCTCACCACGTCTCCAGCTGCAGAGGGAGGACTGCGCTCTGAAGAGTGAAGTAGAGATGAGCTTCCCGAGCCATTCCCGGGGACCCCAGCTGCCACCAGCCCCTTCCCACTCTCAGGGATGCAGCCGTGATGGAGAGGTTGGGTATTTAAATTAAAAAGTAGAAAGACAGCAGGCACCGAGAAGAGAAAGCCCTCACCCCAAACCAGAGAGAAGGAATTGCTGCCCCGACCCCTACTCCTCCCCAAGGACCCAGCAACTCAGAGTGTCCCAGGGGGCAACATGTCCACTGTCCCTGAGCAGGGGGCTGAGATGGAGGTCAACTTGCTGGCTCCATGCAGTGCCAGGCCACCTGCTACTGCCTGCAGTGGCCCAGGGTAGAAGCCAAGAGCGTGGCATTTCCGAGGCAGGGAGGAGCAAAAAGGTCTCTTCTCAGGAGCTCCTCTTCCCCCACCTGTTCCACGTGGAGATGTTGGACACCCACAGCCCGGAAGACGCCCTGATAGGAGAGGGCTGGGTGTTTCCCATGCAGATCCACAGTCCGGTGGCGGAGACCAGTGCCCTGCCTCCTGGGGAGAGAGGCTGAGGCGGCCGCAGGCCGTGGGTGGGAGGGCGGCCAACCATTCCCCTGGGCTATGCATTGGTCTCCGTCGGCTTGGTCTCTGTGTCACTGTCACTCAAATAGCTGTGGGAGTATCGGGGTCTGGAGGTGTTGTCCAGAGGGTCGTGCTCGTCGTCTGACCGGTCAGGGGCAAGGGACTTCCAGTAGCTGGTGGGGCTGTGGGGACAGAGGGATAAGGTTACGGACAAATGACACTCCTACGCATCAACACCAAAGCTTTGCTTCTGGGGAGGCTCACAAAGCCAAATGCTGCTGAGTGAAGAACCTTCCTTGGCTTGCCTAGAAAACAGGAGAGAAAGGAGTGCACCATCTTGATGCTGGAGAGAAGGGGGTCTTGGACACGAGGGGCACAAGAATCAGCTGCAGACTCCTGGGTCTTCCCCTTAGAAATTCTGACTTGCTAGCTCCTGGGGATAGCCCAGGAGTTCTGCACCTTCAGCTCCCTCCTCAGAAGACTCTGACGCAGGTGGGCCACGAACCACACTGGCTTGGAGACTGGAGGTCTGGTGCCCACATAATCACAACTTGTCTAAGGCAGGTGTTGTCTTAGGCAAGTTCTTTCCATGTGGTCAATTTATTTGTTAACTGCCTTTTTTTGGTTTTTTAGAGACAGGGTCTCACTCTGTCACCCAGGCTGACGTTATTTCCCATAAAGATTCCTTCTGAGAAGGGCTTTCCCCATGGAATACTCCCAGATAGTAACCCTTTCTCCTAATCATGATTTCTTAAGCCCTGTGAGAATTGCTATCCTTGACCGAGTCATCATCTACCCACCACAAGGAACGGAGATTCAGGAAGTAGGGGCTGGCAAGGCCTCTATTTCAGGGTGGCCCACTGGGAAAAGCCCCTTTCTTGGTACAACAACCTAACCCCAGAGAATCTTCATCAGACCACTGGCTCTGGAAGCCTCCAGCTTTCCCTCTACCACGATGTGAAGCATCATCCCTGGATGGGGCAGGATCGTGGCATCAAACAAGGGAAGATGGGACCTCACCTTCCAGCTCCATCCGCCTTCTCAATTTTCTTTCCCAAAGCCTTAGAGCCACCTTCCCCTACCCCTCTTCTCCTGCCTCCACTGCCTCTGCCAGTTGGAGTGCACTATAATTTCAGTACCATTGGAGAAAACACAGCCCAGCGTGGCTCCTACCGGTGCCCTACGCTTGGCGGCTCCCTAGAGCTGCAGCCCTACCTCCAGGTCTTAGAGAGTTTCCACCTGGGCAAGCAGGAATTCTGTGATCCCCGCTGCCTACAGTTCTGATTTAAGCGTCTAGGGAGGGCCCTTTGTTTATCTGCCCTTTTAAAGTTCTATCTCCAACTCAAAGAGAAGGAAACAGGGTTCTGGAAGAATGGACCACCTTCTGAGCTTTTTCCCAAGGTGTCAGTGAGAAATCCAGAAGAAAGTACTGAGTACTCCTGTGTAGGAGACACGGGCCTAGGCACCATACATGTACCATCTTGTTCTTGTTCTTCACAATAACCCTGTGAAGTAGTATAAGGATGCTAGTTCAAAGACAGGAGCCATCATGCCCAAGGTCACAGAGCCAGTATGTAAACTTGAACCTGGGATTCTTGGATCTCAAAGACTTAGGAGGAGTCCATTCTGCAGCTAGACTGAATGACCAGGAGGAAAACAAGACCAAACCTGAATTCTCCTGCTGGCCTGGGAGAGTGCCCAAGGGGGTGTAAAGACAGGTCTCTCTCTGTCCCTGGGGGAAGGAAGAGCCTGATAAAATGAATACATGTTCAATTATGCAAAACGGTCCAGGAATGGGGCAATCTGGTTAATAGTTATCGTATTTCTCATGAATGAATTACCATTTTTAAAGGAATCAGAATAGCACAAAACACATTTAATACAAACTAGACTGAACATAAATGAGTCTTACTTTGATGGGCCGAAGGCACTTAAGGACCCTGGGGGGTCTCCAGGACAAAATTATAAAGCTCAATGATGACTGTGCAACACAGAAAAAAATTGGGGTTATTTTAGCTTTGGGGTTGTTGGAATTCAAATTAGAGGGAGCCTGGTTTGGTTCTCATTTTTCACACAGAATTTCTGGGCACCCAGTGCCAACGGTCTGCTGTCAGGCAAAGGAGCGCCTGGCTTTGTGGAAAGACAGTGGGGTTATTCTGTGGGCAGAGGGGCTGAGGCAGATGCCAGGGCTGGGATCCAGATGCAAATGAGGGGCTGCCGAAGAGCCCGGGCCTATGCCCCTTTCCATCCTGCACCTCTTCTCACAGTGGGGCTCTGGCCCCCACCACCGCACTCCTGTGCCTGTCAGGCAGACACCTGGACACGTGACAGCCAGGTTTCCATCCTGTTCTATCAGGACGCTGGGCAGTGGCAGAGGCAGCTGGGGAGGCGGTAAACCCCATGTCTCTCTCCCCCTTGGGTTGTACATCCACACGGTCCCCCTTGCTTCCAGCTTGGGTGCTCTTTAGCCAGTCTCCTTAGTGACTTCTACTGCCACTGCCGTCAGAGAGCCAACAGCAGGGGCCAGGGCTGGCAATTTCAGCATCTTAACCAAATTGTTTAAAAATCTTTCCTCCCCACAAGCCCGTGTCTCCTGCTCAGCGCTGTCATAAACAATTTGGTACATAAGCTAATTCCCGCTGGGAGAGCCCGGGGTGGCAGCTCCCTTCCCCTTGACTTCGCTGTGGATGCCGTGTTCCTGCTCCGAATTCTCACTGGTCCTCATTGCCAGATGGGACGCTAAACGACTGCACTGTCCCCCGTCCCCACCCTTGGTGGTTTATCCACCCCAAAGCCAGTTGACGCTCAGTGCAGCGAGGCCCTCCCTCCCCGGCCCTTTTCCCTCTGGCTTCCCCGTTGGTTGGGTAGGCGCTGGCTGGGTGCCACGCCACCAGCTGTGAATCCTGTCCTCCTCAGATGCGGTGGTGTGTGGGGTCTCAGGATTACTCCTGCTCTCCTGGGTGAGTGAGAAGGACTGTGCTGGTGGTCGGTGGAAGAAACAGGCATTTTGTCTTTTTGTTCTTGCTGGTTGTTGTGGTCAAGGGTGGGCTGAGGGCATTGGGGTCTGAAACCTGCCAGTTGCTGGTCAGTGTGGGACGGCCCAGGTGGGCCCATGTCCCCCTCTGGGGAAGGGTGCAGTAAGCAGAAGGGCCTGGCCCCTGATTTGCCTTCCCTAACCTCCCCCCTCTGTCCCTTAACTGCCTTCCTGCACCGGGGGTGCTGGGCACAAGCAGGGCTGCTGACAGAAGGCTGAGATGTAGACCGAACATTTCTACTCCTGTCTCTTCTCACTATGGAGCTGACAGCAGCTGCCCTGTACAACTGAGATACTTCCTGCTTTTCCTGGAGCACCCAGCAGCTAGGTGCCACATGGGGTAAGCAACAGAGCAGGGCTGAGCCCAAGGGCTTGGTTTCGGGGCAGCTGAGGCCCGAGGAATGAGTTCAAGTTCCACTCCCCCCATCCCATCTCACCCATCTTCAAATACCTGCATGTAACATTCACTTCCTCTGGCTCCATTCCTTAAAGGGACCTTAAACTGGTCCCTTTTGGTATAACCCATTCAAAGTCAGCAAATATGGCCAGTGGCTCCACAGCACAAACATGCGACAGGTGTGTTAGTTCATGCATCTGGAAATAAACGCCATACCCCAGGGGGCTGCACTCTGGGGTCATACCTCCTGGCAAGCAGCAAGCTTGCCCTGGGAGGGCGCCATGCTGAAAACAACTTCGCATAACTAGGGTGATCCAAAATGTCACCACCCACCAGGGAAAATGGCAACAATGGGATTCCAATGAGTCAGGCTCTGCCTTTCCTTCAGGACGGAGGTGTGGGCATAAAGCGCCTAACTGCTAGGTCTCCCTCCCCACAGGGAGAAGAGCTGGGGGAGGCAGGAGAGCCAGGAGGGGGCTGTCACTCAGCAGCTGCTAATTTCTATTCATTAGAACTTTACAAGACGAGCAGAAGCGAGGTGACGCCCAAGCGTGGGCTTGAGGTGGGAGGGTTGAGGAGGGAGTCAGGCATCTCCTGGTTGTCTGCAGGGCGTGGCGCTGTGTGGGCTGCAGTCCTGTGAGCCTTGTGCTCCTGGGCTCGAGATCCACGCCAGGGGAAAAGGTGGCTTTGCAGGGGCAGGGCGAACGGAGCAAAAGGGTCCCTAATAGCTTATAGCTGCTGATGTACCAACTCAAGGCTGTGTGGCAGCTCAGGCCCTTCCTTGGGCCCGTCCTGTTAGAGCCGTGGACAAAAGCTCACACATGGGTGCTGCTTGGCACATACAGTAAACATGTCACCCATGTGCTCTGCTCTGGGCCATGCAAAGAGGTGGTTAAGGGTAAGAGTGTTGAGTTGAACAGCCCCGTTCAGATCCTGGCAACATTACTTCCCAGCTATGTGACCTTTGGCAAGTGACTTAACCTCTCTGAGTCTCAGCTTCCCCTTCGATGAAACAGGGTTAATCAGCCCTTTTTTAGGGGGTTGCTGTGAGGATTAAGTGACTAGAGCGTGGCAAGTATCTAAGCCACAGGGTAAAGATTTGGCGAGTGGGAACTATAACTGACATCAGCAGCAATTTCAGCTGGCTGGGCTCGGGGCTTGGAGTGACTGACCAGCCTAGCTGGCCCCTGCTCTCGAGGTCGCCAGGAGGCTCCTCAAGGCCAGGCCTGCCCAAGAGGAATGCAGGCGGGGCCTGAGGCGGTGGCTGGAGGGGCAGGGAGCACGTTAGTTCACGCCGGGTGGAACACGCCATGCTGCACTCCACGCCAGGTGCCACCTACTGCGCTAGTCGCTCTCCGGCCGGTACAGGTACCGCATCATCAGGCTGTCCACCTCTTTCTTGCGCTTCTTCTCCTCCTTCCGCGACTGCCGGGGCGCCTGCCCCGCCGCCTCGCTCTCCGCGGCGGGGCCCTTCTTCACGCTGGAGCGGCTGTGGCCCGAGACGGTCGACCCACCAGATGACGAGGATGAGGATTCCGACTCGGTCTCGGCTCTCTTTCTTCTGGATTTGGACTTCTTCTTGCTCTTCCGGGAGCGCCCCTTCTTCCGCCGCCTGTGCTCCGAGGAACCCTCTGAGCTGGAGCTGGAGCTAGAGCTGGAGCTGCTCCTTCTGCTCCTCCGCTTGCTCCGGCTCTTCCGGCTGCCGTGGGACCGGGAGACGTCGGCGGCAGAGGCGGAGCGGCGGATGCTGGTGGCTCGCTCTGGGGAGTCCAGCTGGGCGCTCCGGGCACTTTGGATGCTCTTCCGGTCGTCCTCCCCGGAGTCAGGCTCCAGGCTGCTCCGCTGGAACGGGACAGGTTTGTAGCTCAAGACCTCGTTGATGGCAGCCTCCAGGTCTGGGTCCAGGTAGGAGCGACGGCTGGTGGGGCGGGCGCCGGAGCTGACAGGCTCATCCGTGGCTGAGGCCGAGCCGCGTGGCTCGGGTGGCACCGACAGGCTGCGAGCCAGCGACGGGTGGCTGTACTGCGAGTGGGCCTCACTCAAGGCCATGCTGGCTCCGTCCTCCCACTCGTCCAGGCAGCTCCGGCCCAGGGACAGGCGGGAATCAGGGCTCTCCCGGCCCAGGCCCGAGGCCCGGCTCAAGGAAGGGCTGAGGGTCCTGGACAGGCTGTCAAGCCGGGAGGTGCTGCGGCGGGAACTGGGTGAGCCGGACAGCGAGAAGCTCAGGGAGGAGCAGGCCCTGTCCTCCCCTGAGCCATGCCGGGTGGCCGAGGAGGCCCGACTGACGGGCGCGGAGACAGCTGAGGCCCGGTCGAAGTCCGAGCCCCACCGCTTCTCCAGCCCCCGGCCGGCGCGGCTCCTGGCCTCTGAGAAGACCGAGCCGCACTCGTCCGGCTCCTCCCTGGGGCCCGCACGGGCCTTCCTTGGGGGCCTCTCGGGGGAGGCCGCCCGCTCGCTCAGGGTGGTGAAGAGCGAGTCCTGGTCCCCCGTGCCCCCAATGGAGTCCTTTAGGGTGAGCCGCTTGCGATAGCTCAGGGAGCTCAGCACGGAGGCCGGCCGCTCCTCCGCCCCCTTGCCCTCCTTACCCAGGGTGTTGAGGGCCGTCCTGGGGGACGACGCCAGCGCAGCGGTGGATGAGGGGCAGCCAGGAGAGAGAGAGAGAGGTGGGGGGAGAGGGAGAGAGAGATGGAGAGAGAGAGAGAGAGAGGAACAAGCATTAAACCCAGAGAATAAAGACACAGGAGGAGGGAGGTGAAAGGAGGAGAAACGGCGGCAGCTCCCGCAAAGTGGTGGTGAGAATGTCGGAGGAAATGAAGCAAAATAATTTGCGTCAGTGAAAATAGCTTCATGGAGAATGTCATGTAAATTAGACTATTGTTCTATTTCATCACTTTTCCCCCCTCTAAACGTTTAGTTCAATTTATTTCATTGTCAACTACCTGGAGCCTTGTGCCACGCCGTGGTGAACCACGGCAGAGGGGCGGGGAAGCCGGCATTATCTGCAAAAGCAAAATGCTGTCTGGCTGAGTAAATTAAACCAATTATGGGGGGCCACTGGGTGCTTTTGGTGAGGGGCCGGACTTGGGGAAGGGGCTGCCTCAGGGGAGTTGAGAAGGGAGGAAGGGATGTTACTTTTTCCACCCAGCCCACCTGCTGTCTCCGGAAGGGGGTGGAAGGTGTGCCCCAGGGATCCCCATCAGCTTGAGTTGGGGGGACTCTGTGTGAGGAGGGAGCTGGCAGGGAAGTGGCCATAGGGGGGAAGGGAACCGAAGATGTTCCTACTCCCTGCTGCCATGCTGGCCAGAAGGTAGGGGATGAGGAAGGGGGAGCCCTGGATTCCAGGGGTAGCTGTCTGTATGATCAGAAGGCTGTGACTGGCTCTCAAATAGGGGAGTGAGTTCCCCCAGTGGATGGGTATCAGGAGGAAACACTGGGGGCCAGCAAAAAAATTAGAAAAAGTAGAGAACAGGCAGAGAAAGACAGAAATGTGCCTGTAGCTGGGACAGGAATCAGGGAAACTGGTGCCTTTTCTGTCATCCCAAGTAGGGTGAGTGCAGTGGTATCATCACAGCTCACTGCAGCCTCAAACTCCTGGGCTCAAGCAATCCTCTTGCCTCAGCCTCCTGAGTAGCTGGGAGCTACACAGGCACGTGCCACCATGCCCAGATAATTTTTCTATTTTTAGTAGAGACACGGTCTCGCTCTTGCCCAAGCTGGTCTCCAACTCACGAGCTCAAGTGATCCTCTTGCCTTGGCCTCTCACAGAGTGTTAGGATTACAGGCGTGAGCCACCAAGCCCGGCCTCTGCTGCTATTCTTATTTAGATGTCAGAGGTCCAGAGCTGGCATGGTTTGTGGGATCCAGAGTCCCCTGTGCCCCATCTCAGTCTTGATTCCAAGGTCCTAATGAGGAAGTTCAATCAACATTTGTTGAATGAATAAATGTGGGTGAAGTTAATCCTACACCAAACCTGAGCCTAACAGGAAAACATCACCTGGGAAAAATAAGGGTGACGCAGACGCTGGCTAAGAAGAAACCGAGCCACCTCCTCTGCTCATTCCATGTGCCAAGAGCACGCCTAGGCCCCCCTCACAGACACCAGGCAAGAGACGCAGATGGCCTGAGGCCTGCCCTCATGGGATCGAGGTGCTGCTCATTCATTCCTGGTGGCACGAGATGGCTTTTCCTCCCAAACTCAAGGCCACATGCTCACCTGGAACTCTTCAAGCTGCCATCATCGGAAGCTGCCTTGGAAGGTCCCTTGTTTTTCGACAACCAGGACTTGACCCCGTCAACCCGGTCCTCCAGTTCTGAGTCCACATCCGAGTCCCCCTCGCTGTGGGAATGAGGAGCAGAAAGTAGGCAAGGCCAGGCAAGAGGTGGTCACCCGCCGCCCAGAAGGAGAGCGGGTGGGGGCGGGGTGTGTCTGGGGATGCAGGGGGCATGCGCGTCAGTGAGTCAGGGAGGAGAGTAAGAGTGACGGAGCACACCATTCGCAAGGAGCCTGTCCCCACCCCACAGGCCACACCGTGGGACAGCCACCAAGACGACCCCCAGGAGCACAGAGGCAGCTCCCATCCCAGTTATCTGTGACAGGATGACCAACCCGAGGAGAATGACAGGAAGACCACGCACTCGTCAATTATAGCTACATGGCTGAATGGTTAAAAGAGGAGTCCTGGGCCCTTCAGCTACTCCTGGAGGCCTACTCCACTGTTTCCTGTCTGCCACTCTCCAAACTGTAGCGAGAGCTGCTGCCATTTTCCATGCCTTTGTTACAAGAGCCGGCCTGCCACGGAGCAGGAGAGAAGGGCTTCGTAGGATTGCAAGTGAGCTTGAACCTGGAAGTCTCCTTAGCTGATGGCAACACCAACCCAGGCCCTAAGTTAAGGAGGCACAGGCCACAGCCCAGACCCACCCTGAGGCTTCCCTGGCCCTTCAGTACAGAGAAAGACAAGGAGAGGGGCATCAGCATTTCCTGAGGGACTGGCAGCAGCTTCAGCATCCAGCTTGCCAAGAGAGATCCAGGCGGGCTCAGAAAGTCCCAGACATGGGCTCTGTCTCTCCAAGGCTCCTCTTCCTTCCCTCAGGTGGCCTCCAGCTGTTAGTCCCCAGAGCTTCTTCAGGCCAAGCAAACCTCAGCGCTTGCAGGAAAGCCCAAAGGAGTCAAATTCTGAGGCTAGAGTCATGGAGACCCCCTCACGAAGCAGCTGGGCTTGGAGATAGCTTCCGAGTGATTATGCTTCTAAAATTCTGCAGAATGTCTGCTCACCAAGTTCCCCTGCCACAGATAGGCTAAGGTTCCTCCTTGATATAAATTTCCTTTCATCTGTGTCAACAGGAGCGGCCCTGTTCTTGAATTATGTTCTCGAATAAATAGCCACACAGGCGCGTGTGCGCGTACACACACACACACACACACACACACACACACACACACACAGTGGAAACCACCAGACTCTGTTCTGGGGACCGTGAGAGAGCCTGACTCGTGGGGAGGGGAATAAAGAGGCATATTTTATGGGCTTCCGTCAAATACAGAATTATAACAAAGACGAAGCTGGCTGATGCCCCGGGTAAACAGGAGTTTAGCAGACAGCCCCGAAACTGCTAATGCAAGCCCTGTGCCCGTCCAAGCCTGGCAGATTTACTGTGGTGCCCGGACCCCATGGAACGTCGATACCACCTGATTTATACACCCGTGCAGAAAACCTCCCTCTCTAGCTTCAGAGCCCGTAATTTATCACCGCCGTTCATAACCATATTGATTGCCTTTAGAAAGGAGGTGCTGTATGCATCGCAAAATCTATGTCTACATGTTAAAAGCGTTTCTGTATAAATCTCCCTTAATACTGCCCTGTTTACTGCTTTCATTAAGGTTATGGCAATAACAACTGTATCTCTAAGTAAATCGAAACATTATTTTTCTGCCCGCCTTAGCGCACTCGCTCGATAACTTGGAGCTGGGGCCCAGAGCTGCTGAGGAAGGAGCCACACCACCTCTCTGCCATCAGTGGGGACCTGGTTAGAACTGCACGTCCCCATGCGTCTGCGTGAATGCACGCTGTGTGTGTGTGTGTGTGTGTCTGTGTGTGTTCGCGCGCGCACGGGTGCGCGGGTGTGCATTGTGTGTGCGTGCCTGGCAACGGTTTAGAATATGCTCTTAAATGCGCATTTTATCAGCCCTGGAAGCTCCTACCGCCCAAGGATGGCAGGGCTGGAACACACAGGGGACAGCCAGCCACGGGCCCAGAATACGAATTTCCCCTCCCTACGTTCAGAGCGGCACAGGGGCTGCAAAGCTGGCCTGCCTGCCCTCGCCTTCCCTTCGACTGCAAGCATCTAGGCGATGTTTGGGCTCTTTTCCTTAAATAATCAGGCCTGTAAACAAACTCCGGGGGCAGGCGGGCTCAGGGGGCAGTTGAAATTTTAAATGGTCGGAATTAAACCTCGCGTCAAATACAATTTATGTCCGGGCTCATGTGCTATTAGTTAACTGGGAGCCGAATCGCGGGGGAACAAACAAACGGAGACAGAACGGCGGGGGATATTAATTGTGTGTGACAACCGGGCTCCAGCGGCCCTCTATCACTGTTACACACTATTACATTTATCATTAGCTCTCACCAAGTCCTCTGCGCTGCCGCCAGCCCATCCTGGCCAGGGGAGGAGGCTGCCAGGCAAGAAAGAGCGGGGGAGGAAGCCCAATGCCACGCTACAGGAGTGACACAGCCCTGTCCGACCCGGCGGAGAATCGGCCCGGCTCGCCCGAAGGCCCGCACATCTGCACCGCGCTGCCCGGCTCCCACCCGGAGAGAAGGGAAAGAAGACAGGGGTGGATTTCCTGGGCTTCCCGCCACCTGACAGACAGCACCAGCACGAATGAACGCACGCCCGGGGCCTCCCTCTGCCCACGGTGCCGCAGGGAGTAAAGTAAACACATCTGGCTGTGTTCCCTTCCCCCGCCGCAGCAGAGCAGCCGTGATTAGCTGCCTGAATGCCTTCTCCAAACAAGAAACTGTTAGATGCCCCTCACCTTCTACCCTTGTCTGCCAAGAGAAGGTGGCGGACCTTTAAAGACAAAACATAAGCGCTTCTCTCAGGCAGCTGAGGCTCCAAAGGAGCACAAAGATGTGGACAAATCGAACCCAGACAGAGACCGCCACCCAGAGAAACAGGTCAGGGAGGGGGCTACGCTTGGTTTCTGAGGGAGGAGAGGGCTGGAACTCGGGGAGGTAGAACGCAGGCACCACCGAACGAGGCTGAACTCTCCTTTCCAACAGAGCATCCCGCTCCTGCCCACCAGGGGCGTGAGGGCCGGCCCCAGCCTTCCGGGCAGCACGCCTCATTGCCCGCCCTCCGCCTCTGCCAGGGCCTGGCCATTCCCCGCCTCCCCTGAGGACAGTCTGCAGCGTTAGCGTTAGAGACCAGCTAGTAGGGGTGTGTGGGGAGGCCGTGTCCACGTGCGGCATGCAGCAGGGCCCTGGGTGGGAGCCCAGTGTTAGGGGGTTAGACACCCGCGGGGAGAGGCAGAGAGCGCACGTGCTCCGGTCCTCACAGTTTATTCTTTCTTTTCTGATACTTTGTCACCATGTCCTGCAAACTGGAAACAGAAAGAAAATGGTGGGCAAGGGGGGGCCTAGAGGAAGCAGACAGAAAAATCAATGGGCAAAACCAAGGTGGACCCCTCAGCCGAGGGCCTCTCTTTCCTCAGCAAGAGCGGCTCTGGCTGGCTGAGAGCGGGCACTGGGATGCATGATTCTGTTGTCCTCTGAATCTGGTCCGGGCTGCCCCTGGCACTTGTCCCCTGCCCCAGAGGAAGCAGGCTCCTGGGCTGCCCTGGACCTGCCTGCAGGATGGGCCTGGCCCTGGGGTAGAAGGCGGCAGGTCTGGGGTTTGCCCAAGGCAGCGTTGGGTGCGTCTCCAGGCCGTAACCGCACCCCGAGTGCCAGTCTCCCTCCTCGTGACTTTCTCCTCGGCCTAGGGCCACAAATCTCTCTCTTTCCTAAACCGTTCCCTCGGTTGGTTTTATGAGAGAAAATCTCTGGCACAGTAACAAGGCACCACAGCCTTTAAATCTCTGCTCTCCCCAGAGTGGGGCAGGCACCATCGGAAATGCAGCTAAATGGGGGAATAAATCATCTTGAGCAGACAGAGCCAGAGAGCCAGGTCCTCAGGAGGCCTGGGGAGGGGAGCACAGGGTGGGCGGCTCCCTAAGGCCACACCTGTCCCATCCTCACCTGCCGCAGGGCCCGCCGCACCAAGGTCTGGCAGCAGTGGGAGGGGGCGTTGGCGGCTTGGTGATGGGGAGGCAGAGGTTGCAGCTATTCTACCTGGTGGCTGGCCCCGGGGGTGGTCAAGAGGGCCTCCGTGCTGGCTGCAGATGCCACAGAGGCTGCCCTCACCTGTTGATGAGGTCCTCGTTCTCATCGCTCTCCATCTCGTCCTCGATGGCGGCCTGCAGGTCCCCAATGCGCTTGAACGCCAGCTTTAGGTCGGCCTGCAGGCTCTGGTTAGCAGCCTCCAGGCTTTCCAGATCCATCTCCTAGGAGGGAGAGTGGGCAGTCTGGTTTGCAGGAAGGCTAGCCTCCCCTCCGGGGGCCCGGAAACAGCTTGCTTCAAACCTCTCCCAGCCTCGGGGAAGTTACACGGTGCTGCTACAGCCTCCAGAGCCTTTTCTGCTCTGGTGTTGCCAGGCTGTGGGGGCCACCCTTGGCTCCCTGGCCACCCTCAGGACTTCCTGCAGTGTCCTCTTGCACGCTCCTCCTCCTCCCTCCAGCTCTCTAACCTCCGCTGTCTTTGCAGCCTACCCCCAAGCCCAGGGTGAGGTGTGCACTCGGCAGCGGCTCGGAGGGCTGCCAGCTCGGGCCCGTGAGGGGCATTACCAGTTCGTGCTTCTTGCGGCTCGCCTCGGCCTCCTTCCTGGCCAGCTCGCCCATCTCCTCCTTGGTGTCTCGGAGCTGCCTCTGTAGCCGCTTGTTCTGCTCCTTTTCCCGGTTCTCGGCGGCGATGCGATGGTCCCGCTCCTCAGTCAGCTTCTCCATGTTTTCCTTGAGCCGGCTGGCCAGGCTCTAGGGGGCAGGTGGGGAAGAAAAACGCAGCAGTGGGCCCACGGGCCAGATAGGGAGAGGGTGAGGCAGGGCGCTGGGGCCAGGAGGCCTGGGTGAGCCCTGGCTCCACCACTCACGGCTCCGTGGGAAGCAACTGAGCCCTCTGAGGCTCCCTTAGCTCTTCTGTAAAACTGTGAGAATAACATCTACCCCCCGGGGGTCTGTTGAGGACCCCATAAGGTGATGAATGTGAATGTACTTTGGCAGATGAAAGGTGCTACTGTCATTGTCATCACTACCAAGGCGGAGGGTGTGACCTGGACAGCGCCCGATGGGCCTGTGGTTCTGGCACTACGTCAGGGCCTCTGCGCTGGGCAGGGCTTCCCTCAGGGAGTCTGCATCCAGAAGCCCCAAAAGCTAGACGCTGCGCTCTGGGGTAAATGGCTTTGCCGAGCACTCTGGATTAGGAGACTAAGCGATCACCAGGTTCCGAGCAGAGAACCATCTCTCCAAGCCTAATGAACCTCTCTTCCTCCGGGAACTCGGACACATTTTCCCCTGCCAGGCTGTGGGCTGCTGAGCAAGAAATGACCCGGAGAGAGGGGCAGAGTGTGGGGGAAGGACCCTGGTTCCACCACCTACTGGCCCCCAGCTTCTGTGTCTCTGAAATAGCAGATCTGGGCTGCACAATGGGGCCATTTGTGTTTAACATTCCACGAGTCTAAGCCACAGTATTGCCTTTCTGGGCAGACAGGAACCTGAGGGATGGAGGGGAGGGGAGGGCCTGGGGCCCAGGAGAACAGGAGACAGGTCCTGCAGGCCTGCCCAGATCCAGGCTGCGTGACCTTGGGCAACCTACTTAACCCTTCCTGGATGTAAAATAGGGAATCAAAATATCACCCACTGCCTGGGGGTGTGGTGGGCAGAAAATGAACTATTAGCTTCCTCTACATCTCTCTAGCTCTGCTGAGGACTGCGACCCCCTCCTGGGATGTTTGGTCACACTGTCTCCCTAGGTTGAGGTGACTAATGCCCACCTCTTTCCATCCCTGCCTAAGTGCCTGCTCCATGGACTGAGGAGCTGATGAGGGTGGCAGGGATGTGGCTCAGCAGCCACCCTTGAGACCGCGGTTCCCAGGCAGAGCTGACGGTGCTCAGACCATTGTCTGTAACTCAAGAGGAGCAACTTAAACATAAGGTGGAAGGGGCGCAAACCCAGAGAAAGTATTCTGCTGTCTTCCCTCTCGCTATCTGCTCTGCCAGGGAAGGAGGGGCTGGACAACACTGGCTTCAGAAGAGGAGAAGAAGGAGGTCTGAATTTGGGGTATGGAGATTCCAGTTGGAAGGAGGGATAAAAAGAGAAGAAAAGAGGTGAACAAAAAAGGGAGAAGGTCAACACTAAAGAAGCTATTAGATACATATTCTAAACATTCAAAAAAAAAAAAAGAAAAGGAGAAGGGTTAAAGGAAAGAGACTGGAAAATGAAGGGAGAGGAGGATGGAACGGAGAGAAAGGAAGAAATGGGAAGAGGGTGGGAAAGAGGAATGAGATTAGGGGGAGAAAATATGCAGGGAGAAAAAAGACTAGTAACAGAAGAGAGAAAAAGCAGAGACAGGAAGGGGAGGAAGAAGTGGGGAAAAGGAATAAGACAGGGAGGGGAGGAAGAGAGAGGAGGGAGACAAGAGAACAGACTTCAGCCCTCACAGGAGTGGCGCCATCCGCTGCATATTTATGACCCTGCCTGAGAGCCGGGTGAGGGGACGGCGGGGGGAGCTCGCGGTGGAGGAAAATATGAAGACGAAAAGCTAAGCTGCTCTGGTCCCCTGGCAGCGCGCAGGCACGGAGGCAGCATGTAAAGCAGGCCGGCGCCACGGCACCCAGAGAGCAGGCCAGGCGGGCGGGAGGGGAGCACCCGCCCTTCAGCTGGCCCGGCAGCCTGGCAGGGGCCTCCGAGGACCGTCCCTGGGCCTGCCCGGCCCTGCCGCGCATGCGCATGCGTGGCTCCAGCCGCAGGGGCAGCTCTGCCCAGCAGAAGTGCGACCCACCTCCAGCCGCTTCACTTGGGTCCTTTCGAACTCCAGGCGCGTCTCCAGCTCCCGGATCTTAGCCTCCTGCCTGCTCACCAGGGACTTGTCCACCATGGACTGCTCCAGGAACTCCACCTGGCTCTGCAGGGCTTGTAGCTGAGGAGTTGGGAGAAGAAAGAGAAGAATGACCCGAGCCCCGGGAGGGAGGGGACCGAGTCTGGGGGGGAGGGGGCAACATCACCATGGTGACCAGGAGGCTGGGGACGGGTGCACAGGGGAGGAAGGAAGGATGGGCCGGGAGCCAAAGGCATCCCCCACCTGCCCCAGTGCTTGGCACAGACCTGCCCTTCGGAGAGAAAGGAGAAAGCTAAGGACCAGCGAGGGAATAGAAATGGGAAATAAGGCAGCCGAAGCCAAAATGTCTGCTGCGGAGATATGGCTCCAAGCCTGGCTCTTTCTACCAGTTTGCTCTGTGCATGACTGACGGCAGAGGGAAGCGCCTTCTCTGCTGTGAACTGGGGGGTTCCCCCCCATGTGCAGTGACCCCGACCCCCCTCTCTGCTGGGAGAGCCCCTGGTCCCCACCTTCTCCTGCAGCTCCTGCTTCTCCTTGTTGGCTTCTTCTAGCTGAGCCTGGAAGTCATTCATCTGAGCCAGGTCCCGGGAGGCCTGGACAGGGGCGAGAGCATCAGAGGCAGGATCCCCCACAAACCCCAGCCCAGCGCAGCCCACACGGAGTGCAGGGCACCCAGGGTCCCGCACCGCCTCCCCCCCCCAAACAAGTGGCCGCGCCAGGGACCCATGAGGAGGCCCCGAGGACAGTGACTGTGCAGGGTGTGGTGGGCGCTGCTGGCAGGGTACCTGCGCCACGGCAGCCTTGTGCTTCTTCATCAGCTCATTCATGTCTTCCTGATCCTCTTCCAGTCGGTTCTGGATCTCATTCTTCTCACGCTGAAGGCGGCTCAGCTGCTCCTCCAGCTGGAGGGAGGCAAAGACAGATCAGAGGGCCGCAGGCTGGTGTGCGTGAAGGCTCCAAGTGGCAGGTCCAAACCTCCTCTGTGCCACGTCCAATGGGGGGCAGGTGGAGGTAGGGGAGGCGATGATGGTGTTGAGTCCCCACCCCCAGAGTAGGTTCCAGGACCAGTGATGTTCGGGGAAGTGCCGGTCATGCCCTGGGCCAGGGAGATGAGGGAAGGGGCTGTCTTTGCAGTGCAGGCAGATCCTGGGCCTCTGGGCTGAATGACAGCTGCTTTCTGGCAGCTTTTTTGAGGCTAACGAGAAGGCAGAAGAGGTCTGCCCAGAACAATGACCCGACGTCCTGGCACTATCAGCCCAGGCCCTGACCTGCCTGTACTCTGCCCCTTCAGGCCCCAGGGAAGGACCCCTCACATCAGCGAAGCTCCCCTGGCTTGGATTCTCATTTCCCCTAGGACTGCCCACTCCCTGGGCGTCCAGCCCCCACCGCCAGTCCCCGCCTGGGGGGAGGGGAAGAGACAGCCAACAGCGGCTTCAGGAAATGAATGAATCTATTAGCCTGTAATTCCAAACCAAAATGACTGCGTTGGCTCCTTCTCTGCCCCATCCATCTTGTTACTGGGCTGTGGGGAGCTGGGGAAGCCTCCGCCAAGAAATTTATTAACTCGGATTTAAATAAAATGGTAATTTTATAACAGCCTTTTTTAACACAATTAAGGAATTTGAATTACTCACCTGAAAACTGCTGAGGAACACAAATGTCATGGGGATAAATCAAGCCCGTGAGATTGGCATCTCTCAGCAGCCAGGTGACAGGCCAGGGGGCCACGAAGCCAACAGCCAAGCCCGGCCTCCTCCCTGCCCCACTCCCTGCCCAAGGAGGGACCGGTGGTGGCCGCATCCCAGTAATGAATTCTCTGCCGGTGGATGGGATGGATGGGCCATGGGAGAGGTGGGGAATTAAAAGGGAGGCATTAAATAAGAGCTCTAATTAGCTGCCGCTTGGGCTTGTCAGTGGGCTGGGCAGGGGAAGGGGAGGGAATCTGAGCCATCCCATCCTCTTATCGGTGCTTCCGCTAATCTCCAGGCACCTGTTTACATCCCTCAGCCACATTAGCTGCCTTTATTTATGGTGCTGGGGCCTGCGGCCAAGCTCCCACAGGCAGGTGGTTAAACAGGGAGATGGGCCCTTGCCACTCCTCCTCGCCCGCCCCTCCCCTAGGCCTCTGCTCTAGTGGGCAGGGGCAGGGAGGGCTGCTCTCCCTGCAGAAAGACCAGGCATCGAGGGCCCTGTTTGGGGTAAAGGGAGCCATGGTGGCAGCTCTGTTCTCACTCAGTCCCCTGAGCCCTGCCCTGCACCCCCTGGGCCCTCACCGCTGTCTTGGCTTTGGCGATGTCATCAATCTGCAGGTGCAGGTCTTCGATCTCCACCTCCATTGCTTTCCGCGCTTTCACGGCTGCCGCACAGGTGAACTCGGACTCCTCCAGCTGGACACAGAGCCACCACCCCAGGGAGAGGTGTCAGCCACTCCCTGGGGGCAGGAGGGCTGTGCAGGGTGCTCGCAGGGGAGAGGGAGCCCAGATGCTCTCCTTCTCCTCATCCATCCATGTCAGCCCCAGGGCCCGGCCGTGCTGTGGTACACGTGTGGGCCTCTCCTCTCCACGACAGGGATGGTTACCAGGACACAAGGCCCGCCCACACCACCCTGGGGCTTGGGAGTCAGACCACGCAGCGTACACGGGCCCTGGGCAGTCTGGCTGCTGCAAGTGGCTTCTCCCCCTTTCCTGCCACCTTCCTTCCCGAGGACTCAAGAGCCACTGAGCAGAGCAATAGGGAGAGGAGGAGAACTGAAAAAACAAGCCCCGTGACCCTGGACAGCAGCTTCCTCTCTGCGCACACACCTGGTTCTTGAGCTGCGCGATCTCCCTCTTGCTGGGCGCGCTGTTCTTCAGGTGGTCCAGCATGAGCTGCGCGTCCGCCAGCAGCGCTTTCGTGCGCTTCAGGTCTTTCCGCAGCCGCTTCTCGGACTCAAAGTCCCGCTGGTTCACCTGGGTTGGCACCAGCAATCGGGGGTCGGGGCTCCACCATGGGGCTTCCTCTTGTTGTCCCCAAGCCCCCTCCTCACCCCTCCTCATTATGAGGGTCCCCAGTGAGCAAGGACACAGGAAGTCCAGGATCATACTGGCCAACAAGAAAGGCCTGGGTGTGCCCATGTATGGTGATGTCCATCCCCCCCGCCCCCGGCCACAAGGAGGACAATGGGTTCGTCATGGCATCCCCACCTCACTGCCCACCCCATTCTCCCCTCTTGGGCCACATGGGGCAGAGCGTCCCTGCCCACCTGGTCGCTGAGCGTCGAGAGCTTGCCCTCCAGCTCCCGCTTCTCTCGAAGCACCTTCTGCTTGTCCTCATACTCTTCCTCCAGCTGCACTTCCATTTGTTTTAACTGGAGTACCGTGGGGACAGAGACGCGTCAGTCCCTTTAGTGTCTGGTGCCAGGGAGTCCCCTTCCCTTCCGGGTCCCCCGCCCGGGGAAAACAGTGGGGCAGGACTGAGCATGATGGCCCTGGACGGGTCAGAACCTGAGTTCTGAGTTCCCAGGGTGTCAAAGCAGCTTGGGAGGGAGAGGAGGGATGGCAGGCCGTGCACGGTAGCCACCAGAGCAGCACAGCACAGGAGGCAAATTGGCTGTTGCTTGGCACAGAAGACAGGGAACATCAGTTCCTCAAGGGACCAAGCTTCTCTACAGACTCTAAGCCAACACATCCCAGCCAATGCCAGGATCCCAAGAGGAGATTCCTGATCCGGAACAGCAGTGGAAGACCATGTGGCTAAGGCAGGGAAACAGAAAGCTAAGCTTGCTTTAAAACAGCCACAGGGGAACAGGCATTTATGCCAGACAGGTAAGTGCCCAGCCGCCTTACCTTCTTCTGACACGACTGCCGGGCCTCCTCCACCTCCTCATCCCGACTCTCCATCTCCTTGGAATGGGTCTGTCTCATCCGCTCCATCTCCATCTCTAGACGCAGCTTGGCCTGGAGGAGATTGGAGTAGGGACTGGGTTCCTTTCCCAGTGGCGCCTGTCCCCTGCCCTTGCCACACAGCTCTCCCGAGGCTCTGGAGCCAAGAACGCCTCTGCTCGCCGGTTCCCTTTGCTTGCATCTTGCTCCACGGCAGCCAGCTTCTGCAGAGAAGCTGGACGCCCTGACTAGGTGTCTGGCACAGGCCCAGAGAGGGGCTGCCGGGGGTTGGGACGATGCTGCAACTGCTCGGTTTGGCCTGCAGGCTCTAGCTCCTGAGCTGACCGGGTGGCTCAGTGGCAGGCGGGGTGGGCACGTGGCCTCTGGCTGCTGTGCATACGAAACCTCTCACTACTGGGGCTCAATCAGATTTGTTTCCGTGGAAAGCTCTATGACAGCTTAATTGTCTTCACACTGGGGCTGGCACAGAGCAGGTGCTCACTCACATTTTGTGAGTAGGTGAACGTGTGAACAAATGAATGAAGGGAGGTGGGACCTTGCCCTCCCCCGGCCCACAGCCTGGGCTGGCTGTGGGGATAGGGAGGTCCCCTGCTGCACCTTGCCCCTCCCTTGGCCAAGCCCTCCAGCACCTGCTCCAGCATCTGGATGGTCCCCGCCTGCTCATCCAGCTCCTCTTCCTGGTCCTTGACCTTGGCCTCCAGGTCCCGGAGCTGTTTCTTGACCTTGGCCAGAGAGGCCTCGTCCTTGGACTCTTGGGAAGAAATGTCCTGGAGCTCAGCCTCTAGAGAGACGACCTTCTGGGTGAACCCTGCAATGTCCATGTCTTTTTCCTAGAGTGAAAGAGAAGATGAAGTTGGTGTGTGGGTGGCCCCAGCCTAGGAAGGGGGGCAGGTATGGACGGGGGCAGCCCCACCCACCTCCAGCTGCTGCTTCAGGCTGAAAGCCTCGGCGAGGAGCACGTCCTTCTCCCGCTGCAGCTTCTCCTTCTGCAGCTTCTCCCGCTGGGCCTCGTCGTGGGCCTGTGAGAGCTCACTGTCAAACCTGCGAGGGGGTGTGGCGGCTCCATCAGACAGCGCGGAATCTGGGTCCCCAGCACACAGACACTGCCAGGAGGTGGTGCCACCGATATGGACAGGACACAAGCAGGGTGGACGGACTCAGGCAGTCCTAACTTGGGGCCAGTGGCCAGGTGGAGGCGACACTCAGAAGGGGTTACAGGTCAAGCCAGTCTGGGACAGGGAGTGCCTCATTGAGGGAGCCCTTTCACCAAGTGTGCCTCCGGGGGACCCGCAGACTGCTTCCGGGAAGAGGCGGACAGGCCTTCCTCTGGAGTTAAATCTCCACATTTTCAGTGTCAACTGGAATGGGCAGAAATGGACGTCCCGCCTCATCTACCTCACTTTCCACAGTTCAGTTCGACAACTGTAGGCGGAGATGCTGGCTCCAGCCCTCACCTCCAGGCCCCAGCCTTTGGCCAGGACCACCTGTCCCAGCAGGACACCCATGCCGGGCTGGAGCTGGCATTCCCCCATGTCCAGCTGGCAGCGTGCTTCCACGGGCACATGGCCGGCCGCCTCCGTCACTCTCACTCCTTCCTTCCCGGCCTTCCGTTTCCCTCCCAGTGACTAGCTAAGGAGCAAACTGATGAAGTTCCTAACACCTTCCTTGAATAGCTAATCAAGTTCCTGCCGAAAGTGAACAGCTCCCCCCTACCCATCCTAACATAAAAAAAAAAAAAACCTAAAGAAACTCTGGCTGGCTGAAACCTAATATGTTGCCGGCGGGGAGTGTGACAACACAGTCACTAAGCTGAGCTGGCACCGTCATGGAGTGCTCAGAAGGGGGTCCTGCTAAGGGTGCCAGCCTGTGGGTGCAGGGGTAGGGTCGGGGTAGAGATAAGGAGGAGGGAAGTGGATGGTCACGGTGCAGAAGGGAGGAACAAAAATCTTCCCACTTCCCTCGCTCTCCTCGGGACGCCAGTGAGTCTGGGAGGCCGGGGGTCACCCAGGGGCCCTGGAAAGGCTCCGTACTGCACCCACACACGCGGGGTGGTGGGTGTGAGGCTGCCCCTTCACAAAGGCAACTGGGGCCCCCACTGGGAAGCCCTTCCCCTGCAGAGGGGTGACGGGTGCCGCTCCTGCTCCCTGGGGCACCCCGCTGTTCCCAGGGCTTGTGGGTTCCTCAGTGTTGCTAATAAAGGCGTCCCATTCCCATCCCCAGCCAGGGAAATTAATTTAGATTGGATTTTCTCCTGTGAGGGCCACCCCCCTCCTTTGTGTCATTACCATAATGAGATGGAAGTGGCACGGTAGTTTAACGACATTAGTCAGGAGAGTGTGTTTGTGTAGCTGAGGCAAGCGAGAGAGACGCAGAGCTGGGGGCGCCTGGCTGGGCCCGGGACGGGGTGACAGGTGCACAGTGGGGAAGCACCTCCTGGAGCGGAGTCCTGAGCAGGCCCTCGGTAGGGTCCGTGCTCCAGGACAAGTGACCAGGCAGGCAAGGCCCCCGGCCAAATTCAGGTCCTCCCTTCTTCTCTGTAGGGTAAAAGGAGGGAGCCCTGTCTGTGGCTGCTCTAGAAGGTTCCCTGAGTCCCGGGCAGGAGGCCCACCCACCTCCTCTGCTTCTTCTCCAGCTCGTGGTTGCGGACCTGCTGGCCCTCCAGGTGCAGCTTGGTGTCCTGCAGTTCGGCCGTCAGCCGCTGGCACTTCTTCTTGAGCTGCTGCAGAGCCCGCTGGCTCTCCTCACTGTCTGCCTGCAGGTCCCCGAGCTAGAGGTCAAGGGGCGCAGGGCAGCAGCCACGAGACGTCCGGAAGCATTGGTGGAGAAGGTGGGGAGAGAGAGGTGGGTGAATTGAGGGGAAGACCCAGCAGTGAGGGAAGGAGTCAAGGTCACCCAGGGAACCTAAGAAGCTCCGTTTGTTTGCCCCTGGTTATTTCTATGCTGAGAGGATAACATGCCAGCCTATGCCAGCCTCCCCTCCTTCTCCTTGCCTGCCTCCCGTCCGCTGGGCAGACACATCGTTCCCAGCCCCTCCCCAGCCTCACCCGCCGCTCCAGCTGCCTCTTGTTCTGCTGCTCCACCTCCAGCTTGTCCTCAAACTCCTGCTGGAGCCGCTTCTTGGTGAAGTCCACCTCCCGCATGGCGCGCTCGTACTTTAGCCGCCACTCACCGCCTGTGGGGTTGGGGACAGACAAGGGAGGACAGAGGTGCTGTGAGTTCCCAGAAAGGGCGGCGGAGGAGGAGGATCCGGCAGGGAGGAGCAGGTGGGGTCAGCCAGAGGGCTCAGAAAGCTCTCTGCCACGGTGGCTTCTTCCCACGAGCCGGGAGAAGACTAGAGGGAGATGTCACTACATGTGCTGTCCTCTCCCTGGGAACTGCCAGGACCATGCCCCTGGACGTTGTCACTATTATGGTGGTTATGGCTGCACCTGATAATCCCCCGCATTTACTGGCTCCTCTGCTTTCTCATCTACTTATTTCACTCTGGTCTTACACCAGCCCTACGGAGGGGAGACAGGCCTGGACGAGAGGCCCGATTACTGAGGGCTGGGGCATCGGGGCTTGCCCCAGCCTGGGGGCAAGCTGCTCGGGCCTCAGACCCACCCGCGTCATCGTCATCCACTTCCCCGTTGATCTCCGCTGCCCGGATGAGACGGGCCTCCATCACCTCCATCTCCATCACCTCCATCTGCTTCTTCAGTGCATCGTACTGGGTCTGCAGGAGAGGGCTCATGAGCCGTGCCGCTCCCCTCACCCTGTGCCACCCGCTCCCCTAACCACGCAGACCATGGCCACAGGCTTACCCAGGGCAGACGGGGGTGCGGGGCTGGGGCGAAGATGCCAACTATCTTTGGGGGGAGCAGATGGGCACTAGGCTGTGGCAGTCACCAGCCTGCTGTCCTCACCCAGGCCCTGCCCTCACCTGCAGCTCCTTCATCTCCTTCTCGGCCCGGAGCCTCTCCGCCGTCTCCGCGTCCAGCAGCTGGGAGGCGGACTCTCCCGTGTTACGTTCATCCGTCAGCTCCGATGTCAGCTCCGAGATCTGGGGTGGAAGGGAGGGAGGAACCACTCTTTGAAGTGCCTGCCTCACTCAGCCACAACACCAGGGGCCTGGTCACCCTGCAACGGTGGGCCAGGAGTCACTCACCCTGGTCTCCAGCCGGTCACTGTTGAGCCGCAGCTCGTTCCGCTCCTTCTCCACCTTCTCAAGCTTGCTCCGCAGCTGCTGGATCTCCTCCTAGCATGAGCAAAGACGCAGAGTGAGCCCGAGGCACTGCGAGGGGGACGTCCCCCACAGGAGAGCCACTGCCTCCTGGGGCGCCTGTCCCCAGATCCCCACCCCGCACGCTGAGGATGCCCGAGATGTTATCCCAAGAGGCTGCCCAGGGGCTCAGCCAGCACTCCAGAGGGACATCTTCTGTTTAATGGGCACAGTTCATGGAACCAGCTCTCTGGCCTAAACTAAGGAGCACTTGGAAGCCCAAGACAGGCCGGCAAGGCTCTTGCGCTTATGGATTCCCTCCGAGAACCCAGGCTGCAACCTACGTCTTTGTTCCGGATCTGCTCCTCGGACAGCTGCACTTCGATGAGGGGCCTCACGGTGGTGAAGAGCTTCCACCAGGGCCAGTCCTTCACCCCTTTGTTCTTCTTGATGTTCTTCTGCACACAGCGAATGGCCAGGTCCTGGATCTGTAGTTGGGGTGGGGTCGTGCACAAAGGGCTCTCTGTCACCATGGCCACACTCAGCCAAGGACCCTCCCCCGACTAGCACAGCTCCTGAGGCTGCCCCTTTGGCCCCCTGACCCCAAGCCACACACCTCCCATGCTCCCCCTTGCCCCAGGCTCCCTATATCCCTCAGAGGGTGGAGCCCAGAGGCTGGCGGGGAGCACTGTGCTGGGCACTCACCACTCCGCCATCATTAGGAATAATTTCATCTGCTTTATTTGCTGCCTGATTATTTCCAGCACCCTGGCCTAGCCGTGCTATAAAACCTAATCTTGCTGAAACACAAGAGGCGGCAGTGCTGGCTGTTTTATGGACTTGCTAATAAGAAAAGGAGTCACTGACACAGCTCCTTAATCTTCATGGAGCAGCCTGTGATCCAGAGCCCACCTTTGCCTGGGCCCTGCTTCCCCCCACCGCCCCTCAACACAGCCCCCGACCATGCCAGCACCAGGGAGCTGCCCGTTCCCCACCCTGGCCCAGCGTCTGTGCCTGGGAGCTTCCTACCTCTTCTCCCCCAGATAATAGCTCGTAGACTTGAGACCAGCTTCCTGCCCCTCCAAGTTCCCTGAGCACCCCCCCAACCCCAGGAACTCAGCTGTGCCCATCTAGGCTGGGGAGGGGAGGGAGGCGGTGGCCCTAGAGCAGCACCTTTCTCTTCTTGAAGTGCTGGCGGGCAAGGTAGCCCCTGCAGGCTGCCTGGAACAGGGTTAGGTTTCTGCTGGTTTGTTCGTCCCGCTGCTCCTCCAGCCGAGCCAAGGTGCCAGCCCGGAAGAACACCTGTGGAAGAGCAGGCCAGGTGAGGCAGGACTCTGGGCCGGGGAAGGAGGGGTGGGAGCTGCAGAACAAGCAGCGCACAGAAAACCCACAGGCCAGGGAGCGCAGCCCTCGCCTGGGAAGAGCCTGAAAATCCAACCTGGAAATGCAATTGTCAGGAGGGAGGGCAGGGAGGAGCAGGAAGAGGCCCAGGGAAGGCTGGAGGAGAAGGGCCCAGCTGGGGGCCGGGGGAGGTTAGGGCAGCAGAGGAGCAAGGTGGGAAACTGAACTTCAAAGAGAGATGAAAGGAGAGGGACGCCAAAGGGAAGACACCTGGGGCAAGGAAGGAAATGGAGCAGCCACTGGTCACACAGGGAGAGGATGCTCTTCAGCAGGGTCTGTGGTGGCCCTGCCCCCAGGACTGCCAGCAACGGGGTCAGTGTCCCCTGAGCCTCCAGCCCACTGTACAGTCCCCTCTCAGGTGACGTGGAGGGTGGCAGGTGTCTGCTTAGCTCCAGGGAGCGGCTCGCAGAGGAAGGGGAGAGGAAAAGAAGGGGGCAGTCAGCAGCAGCTCCGCCGTCTCCGCCCCTGCCTTGAGTTTCATCTCAGAGGCCTCCTCTTTCATGTGCCAACACCCCCACCTGCACACACCCAGGTTTCACCTGGTGAAGAAGCCAGTGAGGTGGGCGGAGGTTGGCCCAGCCAAGGGACCTGTCATACAGGTTTGGGGGCTGGAGGGCAGACCAACGTGTGAGGAGCCAGCTGACACCCCCACACCGGCTGCCCTGAAATGGGCAGGCAGAAGTTGCCCTACTAAGAGGAGTGTGTGCTGGGAATGGCCAGGTGAAAAAAATACATCAGTATCCTTGAGAGGGCAGAGACAGTGAGGTGTCTGCCTACCTCCACCTGAACACAGAACACAGAAAATTCCTTTTAGCGGGTGCAAGGAGAAGACGTGAAGTCTAGGGGTTATGTAAATGTACTCAGAGCCAATAGGGACAGGATTCCAAGGCCCCCCTGCAGGGAAGAAGTGAGGGGAGGGACTAAACTTTCTGCTGAGAAAGCTTTGCCTCTGGCAACTTCATGGAAACCTAGTGCCCTGAGGCTGGCCTTGGAATAAAACCAGCTCAGTCCTTTGTGACACTTTGCTGAATCCCACAAGTATAGCTCTGTGAGCTCTCCCATGGGTCTCAGGCTCTACCTGAGCTTCAATTTCCCATAATGTGTGAGCCTGAAACTCCACTGGGGGCAGGGACTATTCAAATGGCCCTGGAGCGGGGCAAACATGCTTGGCCAGCACACAGAGCTATGTGACCACAGCAGAAGTGAGATGCCACAGTCCCCACAGGGGATGGGGAATGGCCCAAAAACACAATAAGAAGAGAAAGAATGGTCTAGAGGCTACAGCACTGAGCCTCACACCTCTCCTGAACATTTGTGGGGTTCAGGGGCCTTTGGAGTATTGGGTGAAAGCTCAGGGGCATCTCCTCCCCCAAATGCCCATTCATACAAATTTTACAATGTTGAGAGGTTCTCAGGCCCCTAAAGTCCTTGCCTAAACCCTCTGGGTCCTGTGGGTCAGACGGAGACCCTCTCCTCTGAAGCAATGTGACAAACACACAGGGAATCTCACTCACCACCCAGCGCCAACAAGAGCCCAGAAGGCCAGAGCTTTCTTTCCCAAACCAGAGGTGAGCAAATACCCACTGTGGCCCCAGCTCTCCTTGAGCGAGAACGGGCCGCAGGGCTCGCCTGGGCTCTCGGGATGACTTAGGACGGCGGAGGGCCTGAGACGGCAGCTGGGAAGGGGACCCGCCTGGACAGGCCCTCTCCTGCCCAAGATAGGCCTGGGAACCTGGGAATCGGCTGGAGGAGGCACCACGCCCAGCGTCAGCTCTGCCTGCTGGAGGGGCAGGAGGCGGTGGAGAGGCCAGGGGTGAGCGAACCTAGGGAGAGACCACCGGGCTGGAGAAAATCCCCGACTGCCAGGCAGGAGGCCCATCAGGCAGCCCCTGGGCTTAAATAATCTGGGGGGAGGGGAAGAGAGAAAGGAGGTGAGCCAGACACAGAGGTAGACAAAGCAGAGACCAAAACCAGAAAATGACACAAAGAGGGTGGGACCACAACAGGCACAGAGAATAGGAGAGAAACAGAAAGAAACAGAACCAGAGACCAAAGAACAGACACAAGCAAGGACTGCTGGGGCCGATAGGAAAAGGGAAAACCAGGGACAGCAGAGACAAAGCTGGAAGACACAAAGATGCAGTGATGGAAAGGGATTCGCAGCGAGACCAAGAAGGTGACTCGACGCACAGAACAGAGAAGGACAGAGGACAAGTGAGACTCAAGGCTTTTTTCAGGCACCTCCTTCCACCTCAGAGCTCCTTTCCTCTCTGCTTAAATCTGGACAGGTCCAGAACCTTCTCTCTGGCTCCCCACTGCCCTTCCGTCCCCCCAAGCCCTTGGAGCACATACGCAGATGCTGCTTGTCCAAGCTTCCCAGGCCCGGGAGAGAGGGGTGTGCAGGGCTCCCGGCCTGTGGGAGGGGCGCTCAGCTGGCCCTTCGGTGTGGAGTGATGCGGCAGACTGGCACCCAGGGGCGGGCGTGCCTGCCTTTTACGCACACGTTCCATTCACATGAGGAATCGGCCTGTGGGCAGGCGGCAGCGGCACGGCCTCACATGTCCTGCTTGCTCTCCCGGGACCCTGGCAGCCTCGACAACTCTCCCAGGGGGCTCTGCCTGCTACCCTGCTGCTTTTCCCGTCCTCCTCCTCTGAGCCCAGCCCTTCGTCTCCCTCACTCCCCACACCAGACCTCGGGCCAAGCTCGGGGCCAGCTTCCACCCACTCCGTCCCGACATTACAGAGGTGTGCATGGCACTGAACAAGCCAGGCATCCAGAGGGAGGGAAAGTTAAGTTTGCTGCATCTGAAACATCGACCCCCCTGGCTCCTGGCCCTGGAGGGGGCAGCTTGAGAGGAGAGGCAGCTCTGAGGGGCTGGGAGGGGTGGGGGGGGCAGGAAGGGACAGCAGACTTCCTGGCTGGGCAGGAGGAACAGGAAGGGAGGGCCAGACATCTGACAAGGGCCACGAGGCATGAGGCCCGAGGCCCTGCTGCGGGGCGACTCACCCGGCTCAGGCCCATGCAGCAGCTGCTCTTCTCCAGGTCCAAGGACTCCAGCAGCTCCTCCACCGCCTGTGGAGAGAGGCCTCTGTCAGGTGTCAGGCAGCCACCTGGGCCTCCCCTCGCCCTGCAGGGCTTCGCCCAGGCACTCGGCCCTTCCCTCCCTCCTCCCAGACAGTCCACTATTTATTCCACGAGCACTTCGGGTGGGCTTCTATGGAGTCAGCCGCTGGGGACACAGAGGTGACTGTGAGAGGAACAAACCATCTTGTCGGGGGGCGAGTCAAGCGAAGTGCACAGACAGGCAGGCGTCTACTGCAGACAAGGGGGCTGTGGAAAGCACGGGGGCTGCTGTTTATGCTGAGAACGTCTACACAGGTAAGAGTCAGCTAGACTAAGCAGGGAAGACGGCATTTCAGGCAGCGGAAGCGGCATGAGCGAAGGCCTGGGAGCACCAGACAGTAGAATGCGCTCGTGTCCCAGGTAGTTCACTGGACCTGCACTGGGGGGTTAAGGTGCAGTAGAGAGGTGGGCAGGGGCCAGAGTGTGCAGAGCCCCTGGAGGGTTCTCTCCGGGAGAGACGTGATCAGATCTGCGTTCTGCAGAGATCCCACCGGCAAATGGGTGGAAGATGGATGGAGACCCCTCCCCCGCCAGGCAGCAATCCAGGGAAGGTGGGGGATGCAAGAGGTGCTAAGGAGATAGGGCCTTGCTGGATGGGGGACACACAAGGAGGAGGAATCTAGGGCCATGCTGAGGCTTCTGACTTATGTAACTGGACAGATGATGGTGGCATTCCCCACAGCAGAGAAAGAGTAGGTTTGGGAGGAGACAGGATGTGTTTGGTTTGAACATGCTGCATCTGAGGTGCTATAAGGCGTAGAGGTGGAGAAGTCCAGAAGGCAGCCGGCGATGAACGTGTGTCTGGAGCTCAGGAGAGAGGCCCGGGCTGGAGGTATTGATCTGAGAGTCATCAATGCATATGTGGTAATTGCAGCGGTGGGTGTGGATGAGGTTGTCCAGGAACAGCACATAGAACAGAAAACGCACACGGCCAAGGAGAGTCTCAGGAAGAGAGAGGCCTTTACTTGAGAGGCAAGCGAAACCCAGAAGGTGTGAGAACAGAGATGACGGGAACCAGAAGTAGCAGCAAAGAAGCTGAGCAGAGAATGTCTCAAAAAGAATCGTCAACAAGGTCATATGTTGCTAAGAATTCAAATAACAGAAGGATAGAAAAGCGCCTGTTGGCTCTGGGGATGTGGAGGGCGTGGGAAGAAAGGAAGGCCAGTCCCAGGGTGGCAGGGAGAGGGACCAGGCAGCGACAGGTGCATGGTGGCCGGGGTGGGACTGGCAGGAGGAAGGTAAGTGATCAAGGATACAGGGCAGGTGAGAGACACTGTGTAGTCCAGAGGGGGATGACGGGAGGCTCCATTGAGAGCGCCATGTCTGCAGAATGTTTCCGAATTGAGACAAGAGCTGGGAGAGAAGAGGCGGTGGAAGGAATAAGAGAGGGAAGAGTCAACATCAGTGGAACAGGTCTCTGGGGACATCACAGGGGACAGGCTCCAAAGCCTGGGAGGAAGGGATTGGACGGGAGGAGTTACGCCTCTCCCACGTGACAGGAGGGCTGGGGGAAGGAGGCAGAAGAAGAGAAGCTTGAAGAAGGCAGAAAAAGAAGCTGGAGCCTTGGTTTCATTAGCGCCTGGAGGCAAGGTCATCTGCTGGGAAGATGACCCGGGAAGTAGGGTGGGGAGGATTTGAGAAGGACAGAGAATGGAACGGCAGGTAAGGAGCCTGGAGTCAGGGCCAGGTAAGAATGGGACACCTGGAAGACTTATTGACACCCCAAGGGCCCAGCTGAGGCTGAAGACCACAAACCTGGAGGAATTTAAGTCCCCACGGTTGTATAATTTTCTCCCACCGCCCTTAGAAGCCCCAAACGAGGGGTGCAGACACCCAGAGGCTGGCCCTGTGGCAGGGCAGGTGCCGTGGGGGCTCAGGAGGGCTGAGGGATGCAGGTGATGATGGAGGCACCAAGGCTGAGCGGGAAGGGAAGTCGAGTCGGGAGGGACCTGATGGGGTGGAGAAAACGGAGCGGGGTCTGGAAATGAGAGGTCCCGATGGCATCAGAGAGCGGGTGTCCTGACAGGCAGGGAAGAGTGAGGCCCAGAGGCAGGGTGCTGTGCTCAGAGAGGCCCCGCTGGAACTTGAGATTTCAGAGGGGAGCATTCCAGGGATGGGAGGTGGCAGCGTAGCCGCGAGTGGGAAGCTGGAGTGGAGGTCGAGGGCCACAAGGAGGGGGTACGAGATGGTCAGCTACGTCCACGCCAGGGTCACCCAAGACACTGGCAGGCCTGCAGACGGAGAGAAGGTGTTCAGGGGCTCTGTGAATGTGGGTGTGTGGCACTGGGAGGGTGAGGGGAGGCCCAGACACACACACGGAAGGTTGGGCATCGCTGGGGGGCTTCCTGCCCCATCATGCAGAGCCCACCTTTTAGGGAGGCTGTCTGTCCTAAGGTCTGCAAGCAGTGAATGAGGGTTCCTTTGCTCAAGGTGCCCTTTGGCTGTCTGAGGAGCTGCCTCTGGGGAGCGAGGTGACAGCCTAGAGTGGCAGAGAGAGACCCCTTCTGCAGCCACGAAGGCACCAACCTGGGCTGGCAAAGGGCCTGGCAGCCTTGTGGTCACCCAGGCACCAAGGAGGTCCTGCCATATCCACTCTCCTTCTAGGAGGGACCTTGCCCCAGCCCTGGCCAGCTTCCTGCTTCAGGAATCAACCCCTGACATGGAGGGGCCCAGGTGCCATCGGTGGGGTACCCAAAACACCAGTTCTCACCTGCCACCTGGGAAGCCCTGGCCTGCCAGCTCTTAGATGATCGTCTGGCTCACCAGAGAGCAGGCACCCACAGCTTGAGCCTCCAAAGAGGGCAGCTCTTCTCCTGTCCCTACAGTCAATGCCCCAGGCTGCCTTCTTCCCACTGCCACAGCCTGGTACCCCTGTCCTGGCCCTGGTCAGCCAAAACCAGGAGCCTGAGCAAGGGCCAGCCACTGTCTCTGGGGAAGGAAGGGCGGATGGGTCTGGGAAAGGGCAGCTGCTCAGAGGAGCCAGAGCAGAGAAGAGGGGTCTGCTGGGCATGTGGGGCCCAGACCTACCCGCCTTTCATCCACCACGATGTAGTTTCGCCCGTGTTTCTTGGTCAGGTGCGGGGCTAGGACGTCGAAGCGGCGGCGGAACTCGGAAAACACCATGTGGTCAGGGTAACCTGGAGAGAGAGCGTCCCAGAGCCGTCAACACCTCGCTGGTTGCTCGCAGCACACCCCAGTGGCCACTGGTACCTGGGCAGCCGGTGGGCAGCCACCCAAGGGGAGAAACTGCTGGGGCTGGGGAGCCTGCTGGGGAGCCTGCGAGTGAGGCAGGCCCGAAAAGGAGAGCTGAGAGGCAGGAGGCCGAGAGGACAACCGGGGCTGCCCCACAGCGGGACGGGCTTCCCTAGAAGGAATCAAGTTCCTAGTCAGCCAGGCATGCAAATGGGGCAGGGAGCAGCTGACCGCCTAGAAGGAGTGCTATGGGGATCTGGGTGTTCTAGAAGGTGCCTTCTCACCCTCCGAGTCTATGACTCTGTGACAACCCAGATAGACTCAAGAAGAACAGCAGGGGCCGGGCTCAGTGGCTCACGCCTGTAATCCTAACACTCTGGGAGGCCGAAGCGGGCAGATCGTTTGAGCTCAGGAGTTCGAGACCAGCCTGAGCAAGAGGAGACCCCGTCTCTACCAAAAACAGAAAAAAGTAGCCGGGCATGGTGGTGCATGCCTGTAGTCTCAGCTACTCAGGAGGCTGAGGCAGGAGGATCACTTGAGTCCAAGAGTCTGAGGCTGCAGGGAGCTATGATGATGCCATGGCATTCTAGCCTGGGCAACATAGTGAGACTCTGTCTCAAAAAACAAATAAACAAACAAACAAATAAATAAAAACAGCAGTGCACCAGAGTAGCTGGGAGGACAAGTGCCTGGGCTTGCATTGGAATCCTGGCCCTGCCTTTTAAGATCACGTGACTTTGGGCCAGTCACTCAACCTCTCTGAGTCCCAGTTTCTTCCCTTTTAAAGGGGGGGCCCTAGCACTTCTCTCACATGGTAGTCATGGAGACTAAAGGAGAAAATAGGTAGAATTGGACACACTAAAAAGTCTGACTTTACCACCATACAAATCATCCACGTAACAAAAAATCTCTTGTACCCCTTAGATCTTTTTGAAAAACAAATATAATAAACAAAAAAGAAAACAGTCTAGCTCACTTGGCAGACAGCCAATAAAACGCTCCTTTCCTGTACTCTGCCCGCGGGAGCAGGATATTGGAAAGGGCTCCCCTCCCTGCCCTGACCTTGAGCCCCAGGCCAGGAGACCAAAATGATTTGCACATTCTCTTTCCCTGAGTGTCTGGTCTTAAGGTGGGGAGAGGGGGTGACATGGCTTCTGGCTTGGAGCAAGGCCAGAACGGTGGCCATCTGGAGGGGACCCCAAGTCACCCTGATTTCACCCTGTTGGAGGACCAAGAAATCCACTCGCGCAGAATGGCAGAATTTCAAACTGGAAAGTGGTCGTAAGCCAGATCAACTCATCTTTCAGACATAGAAACTGAGGCCTGAAGGGGCAGAGGCTGGCTTGCTCAAGGTCAGGAAGGCCGCAGCAGGGGCAGAGCCCGACTCCTAACCTGGGCTCCCGGACAGGCCAGCCGGGGGCTCCGCCACACCGCCGCCGGCCTAGCTAGCTCTGGGAAATCCTCCAGCCGGGGGATGAGGCTGATGCATGTGCCTGATAATTGAAACAGGAGGCGGGGGGCTGCCGAGGGGCCAAGACAAAGTGAGCTATTGATTGTATCTGAATTGCAATTAAATTGATGGGCCAGGATAGCAGGTCCAGACGCCTGGCATCTTAATTAATCATCAGCGCTATCGCTGGTGGCTGGGGGCCGGGTAAGGGAAGGGGACCTGCTGCTGCTGGCCTCATCGATCTGCTTGTTTGAGTAAAGCACATTGATTTTGGTTCAGAGCGGTAACAATCTGGTTTTGAAATAATAAACACCAACTCCATATCAAGACGTGGGGACAGATCGATGATTTATTTAGAGCAGGGCAGGGAGCCCGTTTCCTGGCTTTGGCTGCTAAGGAAAAGTGACGGTGCCTGTGGGGATCCCTCGAGGGACCTGGCTGTGGGTGGGGGGGATTCGGCCTGCTCATCTAGCCAAGGGAAAAAAAAAAAAAAAACCAGCAGAAACCTGGTGACGCACAACCCCTCAGGCAAACAAAACCCTACTTGCAAGGCATGAGCCTGCCTGGGTCAGATCCTGCGCTCTGCCACTCACGAGCTGTGTGACCCTGTGCAGGCTACTTAACCTCTCTGAGCCTCAGTCTCCTCACCTAGGGACAGCAGCAGTGCCACCTCATGAGGCTGATGTGAGGATGAGGTGAGTTAATGCGTGGGAAGAGCTTAGGGCAGTGTCTGGTACGCAGTAAAGGACTCTTAAGTAACTACGATTGCTACCATCCTCTCCGTCCCCTCCTCTAGAAAGGTCCATAAAAAGGGTTTGTCTGACCTTTCTTGGGAATTTTAAGTACTTCAGAAAGATTTAGCACCTCGTCTATCGCTGGGCAGGAGGCTCTGAAAGGGCAGCGGGTGTGCTGCCGTGGGCAGAGCTGACCGCCCAGACTAGGGACGCGGGAGGACCGGGCCGTGGACGGACAACAGGGCGTGGGAGGCGAGGGGAGGGGCGTGGAGAGGACCTGAGTCTGGAAGGGAGACGAGCAGGAGGGGAGACCGCAGGGCGGGAAGAAACGGAACAGGCGCCCATGGGGAAAACTCAAGGGGACCTGGCTGCAGGTGGGTGGCTGGGAGAGAGGACACCCCAGAGCGGAAGGGAGGAAGGAGACGAGGGCCAGTCCTGAGACGGGCGGGGAGCGGCACCCTCCAGCCCACCGGCCCGTGTGGAGGTGGGGCGGGGCAGGGGCCTGTTCTGGAAAAGAGAGCCAGGGGTCTGGGGCAGGGAGGCCCCACCTTGGCGGTACATGCGCATGGCATCCAGCAGGCGGGAGCCGCGGAGCTGGGCGCGGAGCAGGGGCACGTCCAGCTGCAGGAGCCCAGCCTCGCAGTGGTCCCCCGAGGGCAGGTCCATCTCGCTGCTGCTGCTGACCCGGCGGGAGGAGGCGGAGCGGGGCTCCCCGGCCCAGCCCTCGGCCACAGGCAGGAAGCAGTGCACGAAATGCAGCTTAGACTTCTTGATGGTGTCGATGAGGGCGTCCTGCCAGAGGCAAGGGACCTCGCTCAGTGGGCTCCGATGGCCGTGCCCAGGAGAGCGGGGACTGGTGCCAGCATCTCCCCTCCTCATGGGATAGCAGGTGTCCCAGCACCAGCAAGGACATGCTCCACCCTCCCCAGGCCCACATGGCCACTCAGAGGCAGCAGCACTGAAAAGAAGACCCCGCTCCCCCAGGGTGCCGGCTGACCTCAGTGTGCCTGGAGCGCCCAGGCCTGCCTGCCAGGGGTAAGGATGGGCCCCGGGGCCTGGGCTGGCACACTCACCACCTGCAGCTTAATCTGGATGCACAGTGACTTCTTCTTGACAGCCGCCATGCCCGTGGTAAAGGTCTTCCGCATGCTGGTGGCCCGACGCAGTGCCAGCTGTGAGCCGCCCTCCAGGCCTGCGATGGAGCCCGAGAGCACCGTGGCACTGCCTGCCCGGCCCAGAAATAGGTTGCTGATGATTTTTCTGCCAGAGGCGGGTGGGCAAGGAATCGCGTTAATTGAGCAGCAGAGGCCTTGCCTCCCCCCAGCTCCCCGGGCTCCACGCAACCCCCAACAGCCCTGGCCAGGGGCCTGCGTTGCCTGGGCTGCGTGCCCCATGCCCTACAGAGAAACTTCAGAGAACTTTTCAAGACGTGAAAACCAGAGGTGGGCAGAAGCCCAAGGGTAGGCAGGATCGTACGGAGCGGGGCAATGTACCCGTCCTCATCACCGCGGGGGCAAAGGTGAGGAGGGGGTGTCCCATGTGGCAGGAGAGACTGGAGTGCGACATGTCTAACATACTATTATATATAATTTACTCATGACGTTGACTGTTCGTTATCTGTCTCCTCCTGCTAGAATGTCAATTCCACAAGGGCAGGTTCACTGCTATCTGCCAAGCACCTAGAAGCCTCTGTCTGGGACCAGGTGCCCAGGGATCATCTACTGAGTAAATGAACAGGGCCTATGTGACCGAGGGGCCTTGAAGGCCGCTCCTTGTCTAGAGAATGTAAGGGTGTTACTCAAATTTAAAACTACAAGCTTTTCAGCCATGTCTGTCTCCTACCTCTGTCCAGGAGGCCACCCTCAGCCCTCAAGGCCAGCTAGCCCTGGCTGGTGCCTCTCAGGAAGTGCAGGCCATCCACGGCATGAGTGAGGGGGCCTCTGAGGCATCTGCAGGGGAAAGGAGCCCCAAAACGGCCCTGGGGACAGGACAGGGGCAGAGCGCGTGGCGTTCTTACTTCTGGGAGTCCTGCAGGAGCCGGGGGGCGTTCTGGGTAGCTGGGTTCTGCTTAGTGTAGCTCAGCCAGCCGGCCACGCTGTACTCCACCCAGTTGGTGCCGTGGCTGTGGCCCAGGAGGAAATGGTGTGGTTTGCTGCTGCGCAGAAGGGGGCTTTGGCCTGAGGGTGGGGAGAAGCAAGGTTCAGATTGTCAGGCTCAGACGCTAAGCCTCGGCAATCAGTAAGCCCCCAGGTGGTGCCACCTGGACCCACACAGGTGGGTTTTCTGGACAGGAAGCAGAGGAGCCACACTCCAGGGATGCCACCTACCTTTCTTGTCACCCTCCTGGGGGCCATAATAGGAGAAAAGGCGCTCCAGGAGGGTGTCCTCGGTGGCCCCTGGCACCAGAGCCTCCTCTTCCAACAGCCACAGCAGGCCCCTTGCCTCGTTGGCTCGAGACAGCGAGCGCACCTGCGGAGAAGGAAACCCCCACCTTGTCACATGGAGCTGGGGAAAGGAGCCACGGACCCCGCACGCTGGGAACGTGCTACACACGTGCACATACACACTGCAGCTCCTGCTGCTTGCAGATAACACCCGTGGGGAGGTGGGCAGCAAGGACAAGGAGGGGCCTGGAGAGGGATCGGAGAGAAGCCCACAGCAAAATATGATTCCTAGGACTTGGGTTGGAAGTCACCAAAGACTGAAGTCTTCCTAGTAAGCCGAGCCCACACCCACCCTCCCCCTCAGAGGTCGCCAGGGGCTATTGCTCCCACTCCCTAGCAGATTAAACGGGATAAAGTCTTTAGGGCCCTGAGCACAGTGCCTGGCCCAAGGGAAGCTCTTGGTAAGTGACAGCTGTGGGGTTAACCCTGGTCCCAGAGAGGGGAGAGCCCGGAAAGGGCTCAGTTGCTGCAGGTGGGATCAATACAGGGTATGAACTCATGGGCCCAAAGTGTAAGATAGGAGACTTAATGTGGCAGCCAAAATGGGCAGAGACTGAACCAAGCTGGAGAGCAAATGTCCCGCTCTGAAGGGAACAGCTTCCACTCAGCTGCAGCCAGCTGCTGTTCTGGAAGAACACTTGCCTAGAGTTGATAAGTCCTCTGGGTTTTCAAGAGAATATGGAAATATAGAATTCTGATTTCTGATACCCCATGAAGGCCAAATAAACTAGGGCTGTGGCCACCTCTGGCCCGAAGGTACCTTTCCTACGGAATTCCTGTGTCTTCCATGGGCAGGAAGGGCTGAACCTTCCCCACACCCTATTCTGGCCTGGCTTTTAGGGACTGGAGGACAAGAGAAGTAAGAAAAGTGCCATTTTCCCTATCTGTGACTCCCGCGCCTGCAACTCCTCCCCAGGGCTGCCCAAGGGAGTCGGCGTGATTATCAGAAGGAAGGAGGATGTGGCTGAGGGCCAAGGGGCATCCCCAGCGGCCTCCCTGGGCCTGGAGCTGAGTGGCAGGAAAGAGCAATAAAGTCCTGGATGTGAGCCGTAGGCGGGACACAGAGGAGCCCTTCCCCAGGGGCAACTGCCAGTGTCAAGGCCCACAAGACAGGGGAGAACACAGTAGGGAAAGGGTGGCCGAGCCCCATCCAAGCACAGCATCTGACCCCTGCTGTTCATGAGTCACGTGTGCTGACTTCCCCATCTCCTGGGAATGGCAAAGGCTCTCAAGTGAGGCCACCATGGGAGCCCAGGTGGCAGGAAAAGAAAATCCAACTTCCCTGGGGAGACTCAGTACTTGGGCACTTTAAGCATTTGTCCCCGGGGGGATACTCACTCTCCCCAGGGCCCACCACTTGTGCTGGCCAAGCCGGGCCTTACTGCAGAGAGCAGGGGCAGGAATCAAAGCAGAGGCAGGGTGGCAGCAGCCTGGCAAAAATGCCAGCTCTCCTATAAAGCACCTGATGCAATTTCCCTAATGGAAGACCGTCACCAAATGCCAAGTGTTCATTAGGCCAGCCAGCCCCTCTCAAGCACGAAGGTGCCCAAGACACTAGCACAAAGTGTGACAGTGTCTGCCCGAAAGGTTGAGGGCTCACATCCGCGACAGCCCCCCCCCCCCCGACGGCATCCTAGAGCCTGGCACTGTTCACTGTTTGAGTGGGGCCCTGCTGGGCTCCATCAGTTCTCTTCTTGGGGACAATGGGAGGGAATGATTACGTTTTTGGGGTCCAGGCCCTCAAACCAGGGCTCCTGGCAGACACACTGGAGGCTCAGCCAGTCACAGGATCAGGACTGAGACTCAGCTGGTGAGAGAGGAGGTACACCTTCCTGCCTGGCTAGGACACAGGTGGGCCATGGCTCCCACTGCACCAGGGCAGAAGAAAGTGCCACCTTCCCGGCCAGAATGAGTGCCGAGGGCACAACCCTATAGCTGTAAAGTGCCTGGTGTCTGGGCATGACTGCTGGGCCCTCCCTCAGCCCGAGTGGCACCCCTAGCAGCAGCTCAGACAGGGAGGGCTCGACCAGAGGGAGAGAGGCGGCAAATGAGAGAAAAGGCCAGACCCCCGCTGGAATGCCTACCAGGGCCTGGTGGGAGGCCTCATCCACAGCGGCCACGGAGTCACCTGTGGTTGGCTCCAAGTCATCAAACGCCAGCTCGATGTTCTCCTGGGAAGGAAGGCAACGCAGTACTGAGCATGAGGGCCACGTGTGGGCGCAGCCCTATTAGGCCAGAAGGGGACTCTGGGGTCAGCAAGGCCAACCCCCTGCAACCCACATGACAAACGGCTACCCACCTCCAAAGGCAACACATTGTATTTTCGGACAGCTAAACTTCTCATAACCCCTTTTAATACTAATCCAAAGTCGCACTCTGTCACTCGCATCAGTTGATTAAGCAACACAGAATAAGCCACTCTCAATTTCACACAATCATCATTGAAACACTTGAAGACAACTGTCATTTTCCTCCCGAATCTTCTCTCACCCAAAATAAATGTCCTCCCCAATTCATTCAGCTCACCTCCATATGAAGTGGGGTTCCAGATCTTTTCCCACCTGGGACAACATTTTACGGAGGAGCACTAAATAACCCACCATGATCCTCACACCGGGAAAGGGAGACGGGGAAGGCCAGGCCCAGGCACACTCGGAGGCAGGAACCGTACTCTTGCAACCCACAGGGCTGGAGGGGAACTTGAAGGAGGGCAAGGAAGGGCTCCCACAGACCCCACATGCACCTTTGGCTTCTTGGAGAGCAAATGCCCCACAAAGTATTAATGTGAACGTAGCCAAAGTCGCAAGCCAGGGACAAGGGGGCTGGAAACGACTCCTACCCCAGCGAGCAGAGGAGGACAGAAATATAGAGGGAGAAAAGGGCAGGGAAAGCGGTGCTTTCTACAGCCACAGACGCCCTCCCAGGGGGTGCCAAGGCCAGAAAGTGAGGCTGGGGTAGGGCATGAGACCGAGAGTTACCTCCTTGTATCTTTCCAGCTCCTGCACGAAGGTACGCTCATGGAAGAGCCTCTGCAGCCGGTCCTGGACGTAGTTGTGGCACAGCTCCTCAAAGGAGGCTCCGCGGGCTGACCCACCCTGCTCAGGGTTCTGGAAGCCTGGAGTGTCCACAATCATCATGGAGCAGAGCGAGTGCTGGCTGGACTTGAGCGCCCTTCGCAGGGAGAGCCTAAGTCAGAGCTGGCCAGGGCAGTAGCACAGAGCAGGCCCTGCTGGTATGCCCCTGGCACCAGGCAGCCCCACCCTGCCTCAAGCCAGATCCCCATCCCTGCCCAGGTGCCCAGGACCCTGGTGGGGAGGACGGGGCCTCGCCTCCATTGTGGCCCACGGGTCAGCGAGCCCTCTGCTGGTGGACAGCAGCCCTGCGTCAGTCAACCACAGACACAAGGCATCAGCTCCACCTTTGCCAAAGCAGGAGCAAGGAGCTGCTGGGTCCTGCCTGGCACTCACCGGTTCACCAGGGAGACGAGCAGGGTGAAGAGCTCACTGTAGAGGCCCGACGCCATGCCCTCTAGGCACTCCAGCGCACTCAGTTTGGGGCCTGTGGGGCAAGAGGGTCAGCTCTGTCTCCTGCCCTCCGGGGCTCCCCACCTGGGTATGTTCCCTACTCCACATGGGGCTCTGGGACTGGGCCCCCCAGTGATGGAAGCATCGACTTGCTCCGGCAGTCCTTCCACCCCCAGAGACGGCAGCCAGCCCTGGATGAGGCCTCCCGCTCACATCCACCCGCCGAGGGGCCGAGGGTACCTGTGCCATCTCCCAGGCTGCTCTCCTCGGGGCCCTGGCGGAAGGAGGTGGACCGCTGCAGGGTGCCGCCCTTGTGCTGGTGCTTGAAGATGGCCGAGGACAGCTCCTCCAGGCTGCATCCCAGCAGGTACGCAGCCTTCTGGGCCCACTCATGGCGGGCAAACTGCTTGCGCCCAGCTGTGGGGTGGAAAAAAAACGATCTGGCATCTCGGGTCTTTCTCCTTAGGCCAGCCGATGACCACCATGGCTTCTCCCCGCAGGACTGGGGAGTGGGACTCTACTGGAGGGAGAAGCCAGCCCTGATGACACCAGATGGGCTTCAGGCAGGACGAGGACAGCCAGCAGCTGCCAGCACTTCCTGTACCTCTGGGGGATGGAGAGAATGAGCAGGTCCTAAAAGAGGAGGCAACTCCACATGCTGCCACCAGAGGGCGGTAAGCCAACTGCGAAATCCCTTTCTAATGGCTTGGCTCCAGGGGGCCCCAACTTGGGGAAGGACAAAGTGAGAGGCTGAGCCAGCCCACCTGTGATGAACACAAGTCCCCCTCTATCCAGAGAGAGGACTGGCGCCTCCCCCTTCCCTGGAAGCATTAGGACCTCCCTCTTGCCCCCAGGCATCTGCCAGGGGAGACCACAAATGGCCCACAGTGAGGAGGCAAAAAAGCCGCAGGGGAAAGGGAACAGCCCACACAGACATATGCGCCTCAGCCAACATGTGTCTAATCGCGGCAATTAGGGAAAGCTAACAAGAAACAAGGTTTTACCTTCGGCAGCTTCTGTAAGGCAAAGGACCAGCATGCAGCATGCAAAGAAAAACAGTGTGTTAGCAAACAGTCATCAACTGAGCCGCCAGGCCCACGGGAAGGGACCGTGGGGGGTAGGGGCTTATAAGGATGAGCCGGCAAGAAAACATCCAGACTGGGGAACGCGCACACTCACACACTCGGTCTCAAAGGAGCGTGTCTGTGGGCGTGATCACACCGACACACACAGAAAGAGACACACAAAGACATTAGACTAGCTCCCCGCCTTCCCCAACAGCCATGGAAAACACTGGAAGCTCTGAGGAGCTACTCAACAACTACCGTGTTTCTCCGAAAATAAGACGTACCCATAAAATAAGCCCTAGCAGGGTTTCTAAGCATTTGTGCAATATAAACCCTACCCCAAAAATAAGACCTAGCGATGGGTGTGGCTACGCAGCGTATCTGCACGACCCACACATTTCGTCCCAGAGCAGTAAAGAAGATGTGCAGCCCTTCTCATCCGCCCCATCGTGACAGCTACTATCCCAGAGGTGACCGGAAAGGTGCGGTCGGCCCCACCAACAAAGTCGGCTCCCCTTGTCAGGTCCCAGCCCTCCTGTGCGTGCTGCAAGCTGAGGCTTTTTTTTTTTTTTTTTTTGAGACAGAGTCTCACTCTGTTGCCCAGGCTAGAGTGAGTGCCGTGGCATCAGCCTAGCTCACAGCAACCTCAAACTCCTGGGTTCAAGCAATCCTTCTGCCTCAGCCTCCCGAGTAGCTGGGACTACAGGCATGCGCCACCATGCTCGGCTAATTTTGTCTATATATATATATATAGAGAGAGAGAGAGAGAGAGAGGTTGGCCAATTAATTTCTTTTTATTTATAGTAGAGACGAGGCTAGTTGCTCAGGCTAGTTTCGAACTCCTGACCTCGAGCAATCCGCCTGCCTTGGCCTCCCAGAGTGCTAGGATTACAGGTGTGAGCCACCGCGCCGGCCTGAGGCTTTGAAGGGAAAATAACACATCCCCTGAAAATAAGCCCTAGGGTGTCTTCTTGAGGAAAAATAAACACAAGACCCTGTCTCATTTTCGGGTAACGCGGTAGGTGCGAGTGCTGACACACCCAGAGCTCTCCACCTGCAGCCAGAGCTGAGTGGGGTGGAATGAAAGCTGGCTTGTCACCTCCTCAGAGTAAAGCAACTTCCCTCAAGACACAGCCACGCGCCTGCCTGCCTGCCCGCCCTCCCACTCAGTCCGAGACAACCTCTTTAACCCAGAGCCTGGATCCTCTTTGGCACGGGTGCCACCTGCTGGGGTCACAAGGGGCCTGGCACCCAGCGCCTGTCCCTGCATGCGCCCGCCGCTGCCAGCGCTTTTGCACGGCTGCTCAACAGCGGGGGCCTTCCCACCCCGCCGGTGACCAAGCCAAAGCTCAGGGTGCCGCTCAGAGCCAGCATCCCCTTTCCTTAAAACGGAGGAGAAAGGGGCAAGGAGGTGCTCAAATCGCCAATCACTGCCCCTCAGTGGAACTCAGAGGTGCGACAGAACTCTTCCCAGCCATTCTCAAGCCCAAGCATGCTGCCCAAGCGGGGCCCGAGCGTTCCGCGGTGCCTGCTGCCCCCTAGTGGGAGAGACACCGCCACCAAACCACTGCAAAGAAGGGGTGAAGATGGGCAAACTGGCCTCGGGAGCCCCAGGAAGCAAGCCCACCCCCATGCCTCCCCCCCCCCCCCCAGGCCTCCTGAGAGGTTCCAGGATCTGGCTGCAAAACAAGAAGGAAAAGCAGCTACTCCCACGGCTTGGAGAAGCCTCACAGCCAGCAGGCCCCCCTTCCTCTACCCTGGGGCTTCTCCCCAAACCAGTCCCCTCCACTATGACAGAACGCTATGTCAGAACAAGCCCGGCCCCCAGAGCAAGCACCAAGGCAGAGCGTCCCCTACACCCCAGGGCGGGGCCAAGGTCAGTTACCCGCTTGCTCCTCAGGGGCCTCTGTTAGGAAGGGAACAAGAAGCAGAGTTATTCCTGGGCACCACTCTGAGTTCATGCCTTTCCCTTGCCCTCAGCCTCGGGACCCCCTCCCAGCTCTGCACGGTGCTCCCGGTGGTCAAGGCCAGCTCAGTCCAGGCCTCGGCCACCACTGGCAGGGATGCTTCTCAGCCCTCTGCTCCCATGTGGGTGACTAGCAAGAGGCACAGGCAAAAGAGGGGTGTGTCTGAGACCAGCTGGGACTGTGCTGGGTAGAACAGCTGGGCTTGGGCAGCTGCAAGGTCTCCTGGGTGTCAAGACAGGCTGCTGGGATCCACAAGGTTACCTTTGGTGGCTCCTGCAGCCCCCAGGTGGTAGATGGCAGCCAGGATGAGCCAGCAGGCCTTCTGTTCATCGGGGGAGATGCCCAGCACCTTCATGGCCGTCTGCAGCTTACTGAACTGCTGCGCCGCTTTCTGCTTCTCCTCAGGCTACAGAGAAAGACGGGCACACCGACACTGGACCCCAGAGTGGCTGTCCCTCCCAGCACACCCCGTGCTGTTGGACTCAGCAAGGACAAGACTTGAGCAGAGCCACCCAGGCCCAGCTGGACTCCTGCTGTTCCCAGGGGGCACCACGGCCAGCGGAGGCTTCTCCCACTCCCAAGGCCAGGGCTGCCTCCCCAGGCCCCTCACCTTGGCCAGTGGCACAATCCCAAACACATTGTTCTCTGCCAAGTGGTTCAAGTGGAGCTCTGTCCTAGGGGTACAAATGAGGCATCAGCACAGCGCTTGGTCCCCACAGCCAGGCACCTCCCTCTCAGGGCAGAGCCAGCCTCGGCTTCCAGGTGCCCATCTTCCCTGACGGTCAGTGCCACCGCCTTTCCTCGTTGGCCTGGATGCCTGGTCAGAGCACCAGCCTCCCCAGAACAGGTCACCAGAGACGCCCTGGTGAGAGGATCGAGCCAGACCCCTGGAAGGGAGCAGGGAACCTGCCTAAAGGGCGAGTCCAGCCAGAGCAGAGACTGTGCCCTCGGTTACGAGAAGGACTAAGGAGGACGATGGCCTGGGGCTGCTGGCTCAGCCTGACCATGTATCCCTTTTCAGGGAGCACAGGCAGCAAGCCTGAAGGTCTGAAGGGAGGAGTGGGGCAGAGGCAGCTAACATGGGAAAGGGAGGGCCGGCGTGGACTCGAGCACCGGCTCAGCCCCATCCAGCTGTGTGACTGAGGCCAAGTCCCCAGCCACCTGCGTCTCTATGCTTTCCTTTCCAGATTTGGCTTCGTGGGTATCAGAGATCCTAGCCCGGCTCTGGGAGCACTTAGGGTCTGCTGTGGCCCTCTTGCACAGCAGGGCTCCAGTACCCGGGACCAGGGAGCTCCCGACAGGGCCTGTGTCTCACTCATCTCGCCGTCCCCAGGGCCCAGCTCACAGCCTAGCACATAGTAGGCACTCAATGAACAAATGGTACAGGATCCAGTCAAGTGGCAAGGCCCAGGAACCCAGTCGGCAGGCCGGAGACCAGAGCACCCTCTGTGTGCCCGCTGTCCCGTCTCACCTGAGGGTGCTGTCCCCACAGGCCAGCAGGTAGTAGAAGATGTTGAACGTGGCCTCATTGGCTGGACGCCGAGCCACACGCAGCTTTTCCAGAAGCATCGTCTGTGGCAGAGCATGGAGGTGTGGGTAAGGGGGGTAGTGCCAGGCCGTTTCTCCCACCCCACACCGGAAGGAACCAGGCCATGGTCCTCCAGGCCCTGGGAACAAGCAGCTGCACCTTACTCCCAAGGTGTGTTCAACCAGACGCCAGATTCCCCTGGGGTCAAACGGGACAGAAACCAGAGCAAGGAGGAAGACAGGCCCAGCTCCTGGGGGTCCCTGCTGCCCTGCCCAGCCCCCAGGCACCAGCCTTCCAAAGATGGAAGCTTGTGGTGAGATATCTACCCTGGGAGGGAATCCGCATTAGCCAGGCCCTACTTTACCAACAAGCCAGTCCTTAGAGAAGTCCCGAGCGTGGACTTCAGAAAGTGTGCATGAGACTGGGGACAGTACGGTGGGGACCACCCTAGGGCCGGGAGGGAGAAGGGAGCTGGGCAGGAGGCTGAGTCAGCCCTGTCCCGGGCAGGAGGCATGGACGGCAGACTGGAGACGCCTCCAGGCAGCGCAGGCCAGCCCTGCCTGTGCCGGCTCCATTTTGTTAGGGCAGGAAAGTGGAGTGAGGCTCAGAAGAGAGCCTGATTTCTAGGGCACGAAATCAGGTGGCCCATTTCCCACCATCCTGAGGCCTGGGCAGTGTCCCCTCACCTGAATGGAGGCTGAGGCCACCTGGCCAGCTTGGTCAAAGTCCAGGGAGAGGATCTGGGAGAAGCGAGTGGCACTGCCGTTCATGATGGTGGGGCTGTTCCCAAAGGCTTCCAGGAGGGTATACAGAGCTTGCCACTTCTCCACTGCAGAATACGGGCCCAAGGGGACATCAGGAAAGCCGAGGGCTCATCCCCAGCCATGGGCTCCTGGGGCATGGAGCCTTGGAGCCACTCAGACCAGAACTGCCCAGTGACAGAGTGGTTTTGAGGGGATGGAGAGGCCAGGGCGAAAAGAAGCTGGCACCTAGGAGGGTCCCCCCTCCCCGCCCCCATCTCACTCTATTAGCTTTCCCAGTTGTCCCTGCCTCACCAGAAAACACCTTGTTCCCGCTGGTGCCTGCGATGGTAGCCAGATATTGCACCAGATGCTGGCAGCTGGTGGTCTTGCCACTGCCACTGCTGCCCAGGAGGACGATGGACTGGTCCTGACGGCTCATCAGCATTGCGCGGTACGCGGTCTGGGCCACGGCATAGATGTGCGGTGCCATGTCCTCTCGCCGACACCCCTTGAACATGTGCATCACCTTGGGCAGGAGGGCAATGGAGGGAAGGGCAGGCTCTTAGCTGGTCCCCTCCAGACACCCTCACCCCCACGGTCCACATCTTCCTGGATTTTCACTCTAGTGGTGCCTCGGGATTCTGAGGCTAAGGCCATGCGTGGAGATGCAGAGACTAGCCAAGTCCCGGACTCTGTTAACTGGTACAGGGAGGTCCTTCTGTCCTCCATCCCTCAAAATGACTCCTCTTCCCAAGGTCAACTGTGAGGGTGGACAGGAGCCCAGTGGGCTGTCCAAGGGGAAGGGCAGAGAGCCAGGGCAGGTGGGGTGGGTCCCCGAGTCGGCTTGGCAGCTTCGAGGGGGCCGCACCTTCTCGGAGTACACGGCGGGGGCCCCACGGGGGCTGAGGACGAGCAGGCTGGGGCCAGCATACGTGTGCAGCAGGCTGGCGCCGTAGCGCTGGCGCAGTGTGTGTAGAACGCTGGACTCATTGAGGTACACCAGCGAGGCCAGATCGTCCAGACGGTCGCAGGAGGGAGCATTAGCCTGTGTGATGGGACAGGCAGGCGGCACTGAAGAAGCAGAAGCTGTCTCCACTGCAGAGGACGGGCCTGCCCTGCCCAGCCCACTCCTGTGCCCCCGCCCTGCCTCCCGCACACCTTCTCCACGTCATCCTCATCCACGTCCAGGATGGCTCCGTCATGGTCCAGCTTCACGCGCACCTTCCCCTCAGGTAAGCTGAGCTCCTCGGATTTGAGCTGACTGGCTGCAGAGGAGGGACAGACAGCTGGACGTGGGCCTGGGAAGCCTTTGCTGCCCTCCATGGTCCTGCCCTCCTCCCCACAGTGTCACCAGCCTCTCCTTGCTCATTGTCCAGCCCTCGCCAGAGCCAGAAGGCACACTCACTGCCCAGCCCTGAGACCGGAGTCCTGGACACGTGCCCCCCGACCCTCCCAAGACTCACCCAGTGAGAAGCCGTCCTTATGGACCAGCCACACCTTCTCCGTCTCATACCAGGCCTCCTCAGCTGCGATCTGCTCTTCCGTCTTGGCCTATCAGAGGAGGGAAGAATAAAGTCAGGCCCTGCTCTGGAAGACAGCAGGAGAGAGGAGACAAGTGAGGGGAAGGCCTTCAAGATAAGCCACTGGGCAAGGGAACAGTTAGGTGGCAAACACAAAACACAGGGACATCAGAGGTGTCAGGGAAAAAGAGTGGGGAAGCCAGGTAGCAGTGGTGATTCTGAGTAGCCCTAAGGACAAGAACACAGAGGAGAGACCACACCAGCACTGAGAGTCTGGAAGGACAGGGACACAGGGAGCATGTGCCCAGGAGACAGCAGGCCCAAGGAAAGCAAAGTCCTACCTTCAGCCTCTGCCCTCCGCCATGCCACGCCTGTAAGATCAATATCCTGAGCCCAAGCCCCTAAACCCTGGGCCACAACTATTAGGGTCTTTCACATCCAGTTTCTCCCCTCATCCAAATGGCAGGGCCTCCTTCACCGAGCTAGGAAAGGGCACTTCCTCAGACCCCAAGAGAGAAGTGTCCACCTGGGACTCTGCGCAGTGCAGAATGACAGGTGGGTTGGGGGCCCAGCCTCAGTCCCGGCCTTTCCCTGCAGAAGATGCTCTACCTGGGCAGAGGTAGAGTGCCCAGGTGCACATGCCAGCCTCCCTGCTTTTCCTCCATGTCACGGTCAGCAAAGGCTCCTCCTCAGAAAGTGGCAGTGACACAGAGCCAGTGGGCATGCTAACGCCAGGCAAGGGCACGAGGCAGCATGGCCAGGGGGCATGGGGCAGCCCTGCTCTGTCAAACACAGGGAGGGACTGGTACGTCACACAGATGGGCACAGGAGTGCGTGTGAAGGGGCTGGGAGCCCCTAGAAGGTCACCACAGGCTCTGCCACAAACCTGGCATCCCTAAGGACACTGGAGCTGGGAAAACAGGAGAGGGCCCAGTGTCCATGGCCCACCAGGCTCCCTTGGTCGTGTGTGGGCAAAATGGCAGCAAAGTCATCCAGTGGCCCACAGTGGGGGATGGACGCCCCAGGGGCATGGGCCCACCCTCAGGCTGGCCCGAACCCCCACTGTCTCCAAAGCCCCCAGCTGCAAGGCACAGTTAGTATCCCAGAGTCCCTCACCCCAGGTGTCCCTTCCTCATGAGACCTGATGCCCTGGACGAGGGATCAGGAAAGGACAAGGAAACATAAGAAGTATGTTCTTTGCCACATTTCTTGCAGTTGAAAGAAAGGAGATCTGGGTTCTACTCCCAGGTTGGACTCTGGCTTCAGATAACACCCCCTTGTGGTCAGACTGCCCTTCCAGGGCCTGGAGGGAGAGGGCCGGGCTACACCAGAGGCAACCCGGTCTCTGGGTTTCACGAACCAGTGAAATGATCTTTTTGATGGGATGGTCGCTATGGGGCGGTCAACGTTTTGATTCATTAAGTGAGGACGTTAAAAAAGGATAGTTCTTTACATATGAAGAATTATAACTTTATAAAAAAATCATTACAATGTTGTATTTTTTCCAAATCACGTGAGACAGGAGAGACCTTTGTCTTGAATGTGCACATTCTATGGGCTGGGTATTTCGGGACGAATGACATCAAAGTTATAACTACGTCCTTTAGAGCTCGTCTGAAAATGGGTTTCTCAGACTGGCCAGGAGGTGGAGACAGAGAATGTGTCATCGTCAGGCTTGGGCTGGGAGAGGGCAGATTTCACGTTTTCAGCGTTCTCTATCCAGACTGAGAAGAGTTGCATCACCTAGAACCCAACCAGGCCCTTGGACTCCAGTGGCCGAGAACCACGTGCCACAGGGACCAAACTTGAAGGGTGACACTTGGTCCTGAGGCTCCCCAACAGCCTGGCACAGAGCTGTACCATTTCGAGCTCCTGGCACTGCCATCCCCGAGGGTCCCCCCAGACACAGGGTGGGAGCCTGAAGGAGAAGAGGCCTTACACTCCAGCACGAGGCCCGGGCACAGACGCCAGCCCAGGTACAGGCCAGGGGTGGTGGGTGGTCACCGGAGGAAGCGGAGGGCCCCCGAGGGCGGCAGAAGCACCCTACCTGGCTGTGGGCAGGAGAGGCGGCCTCAGGGTCCAGCTGCCGGCAGCAAGCAGAGAGAGAGAGAAGAGGGGTGAAGACAAGCAGACCTCTGGCACGTCCCTTCAAGCAAGCACCCCTGGACCAAGTGGGCCGGCTCACTGTCACTGCCCAAGGCACAGGGTGGAGGTGGGGGCACCTCAGCGCCAGGACCTGGGGGCCGGCCTTGGTGGGTGAACTGCAGCCAGTCGAGGAGAGGCCAGACCAGGAAGGTTACAAGACACCTGTTACCATCAGACTCTCGGAGGAGACGTTCTTTTAAGTCATTCCCAGTGGCCTGGGCAGGAGTCTGCCAGTCTGCCTCTGGCCACAGTCTATCCTGGGCCAGCCATCTGGTCCATTCTGAATTAGGCTTCCTCTTTCATGTGTCTGCCAGGCCAGGCCACCTCACCATACACAGAGCCTGGGCCCCCTGGGAGCCTCTTGCCTTTTCTCCAGAGCATTTCTCAGCCTAGCTCCCCTGTGGCCACCAGACACCAGCATAGAGCTGTTCCTTGCCTCCAAATACCTGCCCAAGAGTGCCACTCCCCATGCCAAGGGCTGCTCTCAGAGCTGTCCCCCTGTGCCTCTTGGAACAAAGCCTCCAGCAGCCCCAAGTCCAGGGTCTCTTCAAACCCCCAGTGCACCCTTGTCATTTTCCCAGGCAGGCACACTGACCCCACCCAGGGCCAACCTTGGGGCCACCTCCCAATTGCCCAAGAGCCAGGGACTGTGGTCAGCCTTGACCTCTGTATCTGTCCAGTTACTTAAAGCCCTCAAAGGCCTTTCTGGGGAGGATGGGAGTTAGCCAGGCCTTGCACGTTGCCTGTTAGAAATGGGCAAGGAGCTAATAGGCCCCACCCAGGTCTAGGGAGCCAGGGCATCAAAAATGGGGAGCATCAACTCCCTGCCTTGCCACCCACCAGGCCCTGGCACCAAGACGTGTCCTCAAGGCAGAATAATGGGGCCAGGGGGACTCGATCCCCAGCCAAGAGGGGCCCCCTGCCATATGCACAGGGTTTGGGGCTCTCTGAAGGAACAACCCTCCCCAGATCCCTTTTCTCATGTCTTCACATGGGAAGCCAATGTGAAGGCCCACAGGCCACCATGGAGCCACCCTTCACAGCCAGCGCGCCTACACACAGACACACACGGTCCTGCCACCAGCCTCAGGAAGAGGAGGGCCAGGGGCTGGGGACCCACACCCGAGAGAAAGGGCATTACAGGAGCTGTGAAGATCCTTTCAAGCCGCAGGTGGGCCTCTTCCGCGGGGGTCAGCTGGACCTTGGCGGCTCCTGCCTGAAGGTTAAACCACTATTAGTCCTGGCCTCGGGGCCAAGGGTACAGCATGCCGAGCTCCCAGCCCAGGAAGCCACTGGGACCCAGCAGGGAAGTGGAGCAGGGTCAGGGAGGCAAGCCGGGTGCCAATTTGAGTTTTTAAACTATCAGATGAGGAAAAAGAGCAGGTGCCTGGGAGTTCTCTGGCTATTTCTTCCTATTGTCCTAACTATCTTGAGCACTGAATGGCCCTGTTACCCCACTCATCCTCTGGCCCCTGCCTCAGGTAACAGGTGGCTGACTCCAAGTCAGGAAATGTCTCAGCCCCCAACTCCTCCCTAGTGAGAGGAGGAGGGGCAGGCGAGTAGCCAGCCCAGGAACACAACACTCCTTGACTACTGGGAGGTTCTCCTAAGGGGCTGACAGTTAAGCTCATACCCTGCCTGTTGGGCCAGAATGCCCATGCCAACTCCTCCCTGGGTGCCAGGAACAGTCACTTCCCTGATTCACAGAGTGGGCCAGGAGGGTGGGGACAGCCGCAGCTGGCTATTCTGTAAGTGCTGCAGTGCCCAGAATGAAGGGGGACAAGGCAGGTTCCAGGAACCCCAGGTCTTGGGAGGTAGCACTCAAGGGAGGGCCCCAAGGCTCCTCGGGCTGTGCCCCAGCATCCTCCTGACCTCTCTCCCTCCAGCCAGGATGGGCCTGCGGGAGCACGGGGAAGCAGGGGCGGAAGTTGACACCCCTCCTCCCCCCCACTAAGAGGCCTCAGCGGGGTCTAGAAAACCAGGAGGCTTGAAGACAATTGTCCCCAGCTCAAAGACCAGCCACACAGGCATCCCCTTCCAAGGGTCAGACTAACCCTCCTTGGCCCTCCCTCCTGCTTCTCAGCCTCCTGCCCCACCCAGAGGGTACTTTCTGGGAAGACAGGGTCGCCCCCAGATCCAAAGAGGCCCACTGTGCCCATCCGCCATGCAGGTACTGGCCAGGCCTGAAGAAGGTAGTGATGGCATTAACAACCGTTACCTGCATCACTGTCAACATTGCCATTTGTGCAGCACCATCTGGATCATTTCTAATCTTGTGGTTACTTAAAACCCTTCAAAGCAAGTATTATCCCTTATTTCAATTCCAAAATCTAAAAGGCCCCCCAAACAAAAGATTTTTCTTAACTATGTTGGTGGCAAAACCTGATTGTTTATCCTCTATCCCTCTGCAGTGTGAATATTCATAGACTTTGCTTTAGAAATACTAACGTGTTTGTTATGGGTTGCTGCTCATTATGTATACGGCATGACATTCTAAAATGCCCAAATTACTAATATCCAAAATATTTCTGGCCCCAAGGGCATCAGAAAAGAGATTATGGACCTGTGTTATACCCACATGACAGGCTCACTGGGAGAGTGGCTGGGGACGCGAACACAGGCCTCTCAACTTAACACACCGTCTCTCTACCCCTGCACGGATCTGCTGAGACTCTGACCCTCGGCTTGGGATCTCGGGCCTCAAGCTGGCACCACGTAGCTGGGGACCAGGCCCCGACTCCCACGGCAAGGCCAGGAGCATGCTGGTTAGTGATTCCCATTCCAGCCGCTGGGCCAGAGCCCAGGCAACCGCAGGTCCTGGAATTCAGTTAAGGAAAGCCATGCAGTCCCGGCCATTGGCACATGGCCCCGGGCCCGGCCTCTTAGTCATGCAGGGTTTGTTGAGGTGGCTTGGGGAAGCCGGCTGTGAGGGTGGCTGGCCCTTGAGCAAGGGTGGTGAGGGGCAATGCAGGTTAGTGACACACTCGGGTACCTCCTGCTGCACACCAGGTGCTGGTGACTTGGATGGCTGCTCTCCAGTGAGGTCTGACTTCCGGCCAGCGGAGCCTGGGTCCGCCAGCTGTCCTGCTGGGGCCGGGGAACACTGCTTCTCAGGGGTTTCAGGTGTGCCTGGGGAGCCCGCTTTCCCTGGGGAGTCCACCACCTTTGGGGAGCCTGGTTTCCCCAAGGAGCCTGGCTCCTGGCTGGAGGGCTTCTCCCCCTTCCCAGGAGACTGCTTGCCACGGGGCTTGTGGTCCTTGCCTCTGCCTCGAGACATCAGGCTCCGCAGGCCCACTGAGAGCTCATCCTTGGCTGCCTCCTTCTTGGCTTCGTGCTTAGGCGGAACAGGGGGAGGCGGAGGAGGGGGTGGCGGCTTGGGGCTAGGGGCTGCCTTTTCTCCCCTCTTGCCTCGAGCTGGGTGCTCAGGGGACTTGACCCCTCTGCCTGGGGGCTCCTTGGCACCCCCAAGCTCCTCACCGGGCAGCACCTTGCTGACCACCTTCCTTACTGCATTTGCCACCCGCTTCCGGGACAGGCCCTGGGCCTCCTCGCTTGGGCCTTCTGCCGAGGCAGCCCCGGGGCCATTCATGGCGAGTGTGTGCGCAGGGCTCTTGGCTCTCTGGGACGTCTCTGAGGGTATCGGATTGGCGGGAGGCTGAGGACTCTTAGATGGGCCACTGCTGTCCTTTGAGCTGCCCTCTAGCTACATACAAATACAGGTAGACATTAGCATCAACCCCTGAATCTCTGCCCACCCCATGCAGAGAAAGTGAGAGGGTGTGACCTCATGCCCCAGAACAGATCTTCCATTCATCCACCAAACAACACAAAGCTCCAGAAGGCTATCCCAGGAAGTCCTCTTTGCATCTTCCTGATAGGACAATTGCATCTAAGAGTTTGGCTTCTATTTCCCACAAGGCACAATCAGGTACTGCTGTCACTTGCTGTCTATCCCTGGGCTTAGCACGGAACTGTAAGATGCTAGTAGAGAGTGCCCAGAGGCCCATGAGGTGCCCCAGAGTTACTGGCTTTATGCTACCAAGCCCCGATCCAGGCGAGCCCACTGCCTCATAGCCCAATTGCTGCTACCACTCCTCCCACCAATCCCAGGCCTAACTCTGGGGCCTCCTGCCTTTGTGCCCTGGTCCTCCCATCACCTGCTTTTCTGGGCAGTCAGACCCAAAGCCTGCCAATTCTAAAGATGCCAACGGTCAGGGAGCTCTTCTTGGCCTCAAGACATGTCAAACCTCCTGCACCCAATGCCCCTGTTCTATGGCTACTGTCTGCCCCTCACCTACACTCTCACTGGCTGCAGAGACCCAGCGCTGGCCCAGGAAACTTCTACTTCAACCTGCTTTCTGCCAGTCTCTTTGCAGTTTTCCTCCTGCCAACCTCTCAAGGGTTTGGAGCCTTCCCAGCTCCCAGAGTGTGTGTGTGGTATGATGGGAGGAAGAGGAGGCAGCTACAGCTTACAAAAGGTTAAGCGCTCAGGCAGCCACAGCTCCATTCTGCCTTAGAGTGGGGTCCCTGGCTCAGCCTGCCTCTCAGCCTCTGGGCACCCAGGAGCCAACTGGAGTAAGCTGGTGCCCAGTTGGTATGCCCACCCTTTTCCCACACACTGGTGGGAAATGTCTGAAGTCCCAGTGGAGTGCCACTCGGAAGGCTGATGGCAGGGCAGAGTTTTCCTGGCTGGCCAGGCAGTGCTCTGTCACTAACTGGGCTGTGCTTCAGTCCTTGTTCCCCAAAACAGTCACGTTGGATCTAGAATGCACCTGGGCACTGGGCTCTGTGAAGGTCTGGCTGCCCATGCCTGTCTGGGTGCAGGAAGATGCTCACAGAGGGACAGACCTGGGAGCTGCTGCCTCTGGATGCCACACAGAGAAGTTGCCCCACCTCCTGAGCAGAGCTGAGCCAAGGGCCTTAGTCCAGGCTACAGGGCGGCTCTGCTGCAGCGGTGGAGAGGGAAGGCTTGGAAGGTGCCTCTTCCTCAGCTTCTTAGGCCAAGAGTGCTCAATGGCATACCAGGACAGTGCGGAGCTGGCCAGTGGCCCCAGCTACTGGGTCCTACTCCTTTCCCTCCCTCCTCCAGCTTTGTTCCCAACCCTGGAACTTAAGAAGATGCAATGACAAAGACGATAGTAATTGCTAACACATACACAGTACTTGCTATGTGCCAGGCACTCGTCTAAGCACTTTACATGTAATTTTCATTAAAAAAAAAAACAAAACTCTGGGCTACTCTAAGGCCCCTCCCTCACATTTTCAAACACATCCCTCTGAAATCACAGGCTGGCCTTGCAGGACTGTTTATAGATCAGGTGGAAGCCGCAATGCCTGGCTAATCAAATTGTCCAAGGAAGTGGGGGGAGCCGGGATAGGCGCCATCTGGGGTAATACAGTGAGGATCTGTTTTGTGATCCGGCTCTGCCCCAGAGCCCTGGGCACTCCGCCTCCTGTGCTGACAGCAGCCCTCTCCTAACGGCACAGCCCTGGACCTGCTGTTCAGGAACTCTCTCTCTCCTCTCTTGCCTTGGAAAGGTCCAGCTTTATGTGGGGTCTCTCTCCCAAGGCTGTGGGGGCTGGGGGCAGTGGGCAGCTGGAGCCTGCTTCCAGTCACCCGTACCAAGCAGCTGACAGGGTCTTGGAAGAGACAGCAGCAGCTGCAATGAAATCCCTCTGTGCCCTTGTGCCACCCAGAGCAAGCTAAAGAGTCCCAACAGCTGAGCTCTCATTTGGTGCTCCCCAACCTAAGAGTTTGCCCAGCTAAGCCTCTCCAGCCCCAAAGGGTTCAGGAAACCAGAACTAAAGCCAGGTGACTAAGGGGGGGTGGGAGGAGAAGGTCAGGAGGAGGTCCCCAAAGCACCTTGGCTATCTCCTTCCCAGCCCCCAAGCTGGCATCGCACACGCTGCACCTCCTCCCCCTTGAAAGGCACTCCGTCTAGCCATGTCACACGTGCAGAGGGCCCTGTAGTCCCTGCCACTCCATGGAACTGGCTCACCGGCTAGTCTAGGGCTGGTGGGTGCAGGGACAAGCCCAACCATCCAGACAGACACACACACACACACACACACACACACACACACATACACACACACACACACACACACACACGGGGGTCTCGAAGAAACACTTACAGCCCCTTCCTCCTTGCCAGGAGGGCCAGGCTTTGGCAGGGTTTTGTCCTCCTCTTTAACCTGAGGGAGCAGACAGAGAAGTCACTGGCAGGTCAGGGCCGGGAGACCCAGCAGTAAAAGCACAGGGAGAAAGCGCTCAAGGGGCCTCTCTCTCCCTAAGAGGCAGAGCTCCTGGGTCTTTAGGAGTACTGGGGCTAGGGCCCCTGGGCAAGAGATACCCTATCCTGGGATGAAAACTGTCCAGTGACAACTTCAAGAATGAAGAGTCTCTGTGGGGGCTAAAGCCAAGTAAGTACTCTTGCCCTCAGTGCCCAGCCACGGTGCCTATTTGGGCTGTGTCAAGAGATCCGCCCACAGCAACACCATGGCTTGATTACATGGTGGACAGAAAGATCCAGCTAATTCAACCCATGCCAAACTACAAGAGTCATTCCCAGCTCAGACAAGAAGTGGTTTGAACAGAAAGCCCCTGCTCCAGTCACTGGGTAGAAGGGTTAACCCCCGTGACGGTGCCTGCTGGGCCAGTGAGTTCAGCGTAGGGCGCATGGGTGGCTCCATCAGGCTGGCTCTGGCTCATTCCTAGGTCCTGTACCACTTCTCCCCACTCACAGCCTGAGGCCCCTCCCAGCCACGGCTGAGCTCTGGCTGGAGGCAGGAAGTGGGGCAGGGGCAGGGATTCAGGAAGCCAGATACTTTCCCAACCTCAGACCCACAAAACTGCCAACCATGCAGCTGAGGGAGGGAACCCCAAGGTTAGGGGCGGGGTAAGGAGGAAGGAAAGATGCCTGAGCTCTGGACACTGTGGCCAGAGGTTTGTGCTAGAGCCCAGGAGCTGGCTGGCCTGACTCAGAGGGGAGGAGCAGACACCATAGCGTGTCTGGAAAAGGGGCAGATGATGTGGAAGCTCTGAAGGTTCTTTCAGTTCAGACACTGGCTCAGAACAGACTCAGAGGGGCCAGGCCTCAAGTTTGGGAGAGCCTTCTCCTCTCCCCGTCACCAGCCTCTCTCCCTCCAAAAAGCTCAGGTGGATTCAATTTCCCTTCTATCCCCAGTCACTGAGGACTACAGGAAAAAGACAGGCCTATTCCAACCCTCCCCATCCTCAGCATGCCCTTCTCTCCAGCACGATGGGCGTATGAGCACGGGAAGAAGTCCTTGATTCCTAAGGGAAAAGATCCTTAGAAACATCCAGAATCATTTATATTACCCACTTATGGGGGAACTTTCCAATTTTAACCAGGGTCTATGGCTAATTTTGAGCCCAAATTAGCAGCATGATGGCTGCTGCAGTTTTAAGGCTCTGTCCACGGAGCTAATTTCAATGGGCTCAAGCTTCAAAGTTAGTTCACACTATTAAGGACAGAGGGAAAACTGCAAATATTCATCAGAGTAGAGCCTCTTACTTGAGGAATTGGGATTGGGGCAGAGAAAGGGAAGGGTGGGGCTGGTGGAGAGGGAATAAAGAAGGGTGACAGAGTCTAGGTCCGCGCCCACTGCCCCCACCAAGGGCTGTCATGCCACCTCCCCTCCCTCCCCCAGGGGTCACACCATGCATTAGCACACGGGCTGGGGGGACCGCAAGTATGCGCAAACCACACAGACACACTCGTTACTGCGTGCAGTGCTGTTAGCTCAGGCTCCGGGGTGGCCCAGTTTCCAAGTCCACTCTGCGTCCTTCACCAGCTCCAAATCTGTCCTCCCTCTAGTGGCTCGAGTTGAGGACCCCAAACGTCTGGCCCAAGGTGAGGCCCTGGGGAAAACACTGGTTGCCCCCCAAGTGTCTGGGACACTGGGCCCAGCTCTGAGCTCAGCTCTGGATTTAGTATCAGGCTGACTCACTGCCCCTTCCCCCACCAGCAGGGCTCTGGCTGTTGTAGGTCATTGCCCAGCTGGGGACTGTGCACACGCACAAAGGCACGCCCAGGTCTGCAGCCTGAATCACCCCCTGGACCTAGCTGGCCCACTGGCCTGACTCCCCACCCTCGGCTCCTTCTCCTCCAACCCACCACAGCCCCCAGAATTGGGGAGTCCCAGTTCCAGAGGCCTCAGGGCCAAAGCCATTCCCAGCGGTCCCTCCACAGCAGCCTGCGTTCCCAGGGGTGAATCAGAGCAGCAGGGGGATGGGAGGGTGTGGCGGGGTTAACCTGGAGGGGCACCAGCGGGACAAAAGGCGGCTCAGCTTACCAGAGGTGGAGCTTAGGGGAGAAGCCTGACTGGGCCAGCAGGAGCCCATCTGGACAGAAAAGGGAGTTCCCCAAACCCCTGGTCATTCTGTCCCCACTCCCAATTCCACACACCCAGTCCGTCTCTAGCTTCCGAAGCTCCCTCTCCCATAAGCCAGTCTCCTGCCTGCAGATACACCATGCCAAGCACACAGGCAAAACACAAAGATTTTGAAATCCGACTTTCCTTTTGCTCCCAGAAGGCGAACCTTGATGAAAAGGCCATGGTGCTGAAGGTAACCCGCACCCTGGGTCAGAGGAGAAATGGGGAGCAGGTCTCTCAGGGACTCAGAGTCTTCCTACAGGCCAGGACCTGCCAGGACAAATGCTGTGGGCAACAAGGGGAGAGGAGAGATGGAGTGGAGGAGGAAGGATTACAAAACTCAAAAGGGCATAAAATATTAGAGGAAAGTGAAGGCACGGTGGGTACGGAACACAGAACTGCCTACCCTCGCAAGCTATGTGCCCTCGAATGAGCCACTTCACCTCTCTAGACCTTTCTGTAGAATCACCGGCTGGACTAGCCTAGGTAACGGCTAACGTCCTTTCCGGGTCTGGCACCCTCAGAGTCTGGGTGGGGAGAGGCGCTCAAACCCTTAATTCGGTAAACCAAAGGTGCAGGCCTTCATCCTGGGACAGGAAGCTGCTCCAGGACCCCAGCAACTCTGCCTCCCACCTGCAACACACAGTGACCTGCCAGGGGCAGGAGGCCTGGAGAACCAATAAAGCTGCCCCATCTGTGGGTTGGCAACCAGAGCTCGGCCTCCTGAAATCATCAGTCAGAACCTGCCTCAGCCCAGGGAGGGGCTTCATCCAAAGCATCAGTTCAGTTCGGCGGAGTTTGAGAATTGGTTCGTTCTTATAAATGCTCTTATAATGAATTCATAGTTAAAAATTAGAAAATGTTTTGTTTTCAGTTAGTTGTTTTTTTTTGTTTGTTTGTTTTTTGTGTGTTTTTTTTGGTTTGCTTGTTTGTTTGGTTTTTTTTTTTTTTTGAGACACTGTCTTACCCTGTCTCCTAGGGTAGAGTGCAGTGGCATCATCGTAGCTCACAGCAACCTCAAACTCCTGGGCTCAAGCGATCCTTCTGCCTCGGCCTCCCAAGGAGCTGGGACTACAGATGTGTGGCACCACACCTGGCTAATTTTTTCTATGTTTAGTAGAAACTGGGTCTCACTCTTGCTCAAGCTGGTCTCGAACTCCCGAGCTTAGGTGATTCTCCTGCCTCGGCCTCCCAGAGTGCTGGGATTACAGGCATGAGCCACTGCACCCAGCCGCAATTAGTTGTTTTTAATTTGCTTTGTTGACTGTGTTTTAGTATTCAGTTAATATGCTAGAGACTTCAAGTTTGTTTGTTTAATTAACTTATTTGCTCTTTGATCTCTTGTTCAATTTTCCTACTTGTCCAGGGAAGTCCCGTGGGCCCACGCTATGAAGACAGCAGGCCTTGGGCATGGCTCTGAACATAAACGTGGGGTTCTCCCCAAAGGAAATTCTCTCTGTGGCTTTTATGCAGAATTGCCTGAATATTTTTCCTCTCTTCCTCATCACGGGATTTTAACTAAGATTTGCTTAGGATCAAGAGCAAGTTATCTTTATTCAATACAAAACAGATAAAGAACTCAGGCCCCAAAGATGGTGGCAAAGTCTCTGCTGCAGTTACTCCCTGAGCTGAGAATAAAGGCTTTGTGGAGCAAGGAAGCTCAGAGCCAAGGTCTCTCTTCCTTGACCTGTCCCCTGTCTACAGCTTTCGGGCATTTCCAACAAAATTAAGTATGGAATACGGAGCACCTAGAATGAGATGGTACAAGGTGTTTAACATTTATTTTCTAACATAAATCTTACAATCATCTCCTGATATAGGAATTATTATCATTCCCATTTTACTGATGAGGAAAAAGACTCAGAAAAAGATTGAGTCACCAAGCTTGTAAGAGACGGAACTCAGGTTTGAACCCAAGTTGGTCTGACTCCAAAGCCTGTGCTGCTCCCTTAGAGCCCACCTTTTCTGCTATGTCAGGCGGCATCAGAGGGGCCGAGTCATCCGTGGTAGCCAAGTCTGGTCGATAGACTTCACCGGCGCCGAGGTTTAGGAGACCTGGATTAAGCCAAAGCATGGATTGACAGTGCGGTGTTTGCTAGTGCTCAACTTTTCCAGATGCAAGTTTCTGGACTTGCAAAGGGAGACCCAACCATGGTCCTGCCACTCTGAGGCTCTGACCACCTCCTCCCTCTGTGGCACTTCTATCCTCTTCCCTTGAGGGACGGAAAAAGAAACCAACGCTCACTGAACGCTTTCTATGAGCCAGGCACAGGGGCAGGCGCTTCATACCTGTCTCCTCATTTAATCCTCACAACAACCCACTCTCTAGATAAGGAAACAGAGAAGGTAAGGTGCCCAGAACCCCGTGACTAGTGAGTGGCAGAGCTGGGATTCACAACCAGGACGGATCTTGGTGTGTCTGTGTCATTCTCAGACTAATTTCCTCCTGAGCAGGGCTCTATCTTACCCATCGTACTGTAGGCACTTAATAAATGTTAGCTGCAGGATAGTGCTGGAATGAAGGTTCTTTGCAAAAACCTCTTACACCCCTCTGTTCTCTTCCTCCAACTGTCAACTGCAGAGAATGATGCATATCCTGACTCCCAGGATGTGGTACAAATAAGGGAGGTATAATCTCTGCACTCACCAACAACAAATCGATAGTGAACTCAATGCCATGGGTTTGGGAGGGAGGGCAGGGACACTTTGAAATTGCTAAGCAGCTCTTTGTGGAGCAACAATAGCCACAAAATGCATCATCCTCTGGCCCAGCCATCCCATCTTCAGGAACGCGTGTCCAATGAGCTGACTTAAAGAAAGAAAGCGAAAGAAAAAGCCCACGAACCTATGCAAAGATTTTTATAGATGGACTCTATATAACAGCTCCAAATTGGAAATGACCCACATGCCTAGAATTAGGGAACAGTTAGGTACAGTATGATGCTTCGTTACAATGTATTGTCATATTGCCATTTAAACTTACAAACATGTGGTCAGGGTAACCATATGGAAAACTACACACAAAATAACATCAATCACAAAAACTAAAACCTAAATAGTATGCAAACAGCGATCATAATAATCTCGTAAACTGTGTGAATTAGATGCAATAGACACACTTGGTATTTATTTTGTTATGCATTTGTTACTTACTGCTTATTTGTATTGTGAAGATGGCTAAGTAGTCGATAAAAAAGAAAAAGCAAAGGAGATAATAGCTAGAAGCATTTGTTCTCAAAGAGGAGTAATCCAAGAAATGTGCCGAGGGACCATCTAGCCTCAGCCCCGGAAGACTCAGGCACTCACGGAGCCAGGCTGGGTTTTTCCCTCCACAGTGCCAGCAGGGCTCGCCCTCCCTTACTTGCCATCCTCCATGCCCCTCACAGGAGGGATTGGGGGCACAAATGCCCTCAGGAGAATAATTCTATCCACCAGGCAGCCCCTGGGCCTGGACAAATGCACTGAGGCCCAAGTGTCCATGCCAGACATCTGCACACTGCAAATCCAGAGTGGCAGGTAACCCTGACAGAGAGTGCCCAGAGGTACCTTCCCTGCCTCGCCCCCTCTGCCCGCACGTGCACACACGCAGGGCAGCTCGTCCTGAGGGACAAGAGGCACAGCCTCCTCCTCTCCTCTCTGTCCCTTCCCATTCTGAGACACAGAGAGCAGCTCCTAGGAGACCCTCTCTCTGCCAATACCAACCCAGCACCAATTTATCTAAGGAATTGGGAGGTGGGGGTGAAGGAGAAGGAAGAAATAATAGCAATAACAGTAATAACAGGTCATTGTGAATAATAGCAATAACAGTAATAACAGGTCATTGTTGTGGAGCATGTTACTCCGTGCCAGGCCCTGTGCTGAATCCTTCACCTACATTCTCATTTGACCCTCACGACATCCCTCTGAAGCAGACGCTACTATGACTGCTACTTTACAAACGAGCAAAAGGAGGCTCAGAAGGTCAGGTGACTTGCCCAAGGCCTCATATAGCAGGTGGCAGATCTGGGACTCAGACCCAGGTCCTCTAGCAAGAGCCTCCAAGGCTCACTTTCAGGAATGGAGGCAAACCCTGCCCTCCATGTCCCTTGGGGTTCACCCACACTGTTGTCCTCCCCCGACTCCAGCTGCCAGAACAGCAGCTTGGATGGAAAGCAGGGGTGTCCACAGATGACACGCCCCTCCACCCATGACCTGAGCACACTTTACACGGGGCTGCTGGAAAAGAAGGGGAGCTCTGCAGGGAGTGTCCCGAAGGCCACGCTGCCAACCAGAGGAGGAGAGGGAACAGAACCTGGCTGGGACACTCCGGCCCTTTCAGCCAGAGCCCTCCCCCACCCCAGGGCGGAACAGAAAGCAGCTGAGAGCCCACCGTCACTGCCGGCCAGCCCGGAGGAAGCAGGTGCACTGGAATGGCTTCCTGCTGCCGCTGCAGTTGCAGAAGGGCCTGAGTTTCCTCCTCTAACAGCCAGACGTGCTGGAGGCCTCCCTTCCCTGGGGATGCTCACTGCCCCTCTGCAGGGCACTGTGCCATCTGCCTGGCCATCATCAAGCACAGCCCTGAATCTGTGACCTGGCACTGGTGGCCTGGGTGCCCGAGATGGGGTGGGGAATAAGCTAGACTAGCAGGCACCCACCTCTCAGCATGAGGAGCGCTCTCTACCCTACCCTCACCCTGCCCACACACACCTCAACCCCTGTGCCAGTTTGGGGGCCGAGGTGGGCCAGTCCCTGGGCACAGAGAGATACAAGTGCTCATGGGCACATCTCAAGCTCCTTGTACACCTCCGCACCAGGGCAGCCCACACACTCTGCCAACTGCTGACACAACTGAAAACCTTACCCTTGGTGGCTGGGAGGGGTAGAGTGGGGGGAACAGAATGGACTGGGAGGCAGCTATGTCTCTCCTCACTTGCTTTTTTAAGGAACTTACTTCTCTGGAGTAATCTCTGCTAAAAAAGAGACTTACGGACAGTCAAGGCATTCCCAAGATGCCATATGTGCCCCTTCCAAGTATCCTATGCACAGAAATGAAGGCAGCCATGCTGAGCCTGGTCTTGGTGACAGTGGGAAAGGGGGTCCCTGGCACCTCCAAGGACCATCGCCTCTCAAAACCCTCTCTCCTGTCTAGCCAGGAGAAAGAGGGGTACTGGCAACACAAAGTAGGGACAAGACTGCCACAGGCCTTGGGGTGCTGGAGTTCCAAAGCTTTTAAGAAAATAGCATTCTAAGGAATGAAGGCTGCAAAAGCACTTATGGTTTGTGGGGAAGGCGTGTCATGGGCTGTGGCGTGGCAGATGCAGTCCCAGGAAACTGAGGTTTAGAAGACAGTGCCTGTCCAAGCTCCTCAAGTCAGGACTCGGGTCCGGGACACCCTGTCCCTGGCCTCTGAGGGGTGTTCCGGGGCTGGGTGATTCTCCTCCTACCAAGAGGCTCTGAGAGGAGCCCCAAGGCAGCCCCACCCTTCTTTCCCCACCTACTTCAGCCACATCTGGGGAAATAACAAAAGGTCCCTCCTTTCCTAAATGAGGAAACAGCATGAGGAGCCTGGGACATTTCCGGACTGGGGGGTCAGAGGGACACTCACCCGCATGGCCTGGCCTGGAGCAGCCCAGAGCAAGGAGACTCCCTCCGATGCTGCTCCTTTAGCGACTCAAAATAGCACAGCCTGTGCCCCGCCCCCGTCCCGCCCTCCCCGGGGCCCCTCCCCCCGGAGCTGCCCAGCCCTGGCCAGAGCCAGCGGAGAGAGCAAGTGGCCTGCAGGACTGCGGGGACCAGGTACGCCAGGCGGAAAAGGTGAGGCAGCGTGTGTGTGGAAGGCAAGGAGGAGGCTCTTGGAGTGAGGGCTTTGGGGTGGAGGGGGGCAGGCAGAGTTGGGGGTTAGGGCCATGGGACAGAGAGGGTGGGACTTTCCTACTGACACACACTCAGCCTCCCGGACAGCTGAGCTGATACGGCCCCTAAAAATAGCAGAGGAATTTGAGACCTGCAGCCCCCGGCCCCACAGGCCAAGACTGAGACGAGCACATGCGCATTCACGTACACACACACTTAACACCCCAGCATGCACGAACACTCAGTCACAGCACAGCGTTCTCAAGAACACACAAATCATAGGTCTACCCCAGCCATCTAATTACTGCGGCAGAGGCCAAGACAGCCACTAACGTCACAACCAATACAACACACCCGGCCCACTGCACGCTGTGCCCAAATAGCAGCCACACAGCAGTCCTGTGAAGTCCAGCAGGAGCACGGACCCACACAATCCGTCTGAGGCCACTGTTGCTGCCGCACTGTGATAAACACACAGGGGACATGCAGAGAATCAATCACACTCTCTGCGTACACATCCCTCTCCCCCACACAAGACAGTGACTGCGCAGGCACAGATGAGGGTGGTGTGGGTGGGGTGTGGTGGGTGAGCCCTAGCCCTGCAGACAGAGGAAACCGGGGCTGTCAGGCCAGTGAGCAACAGCTGCCAGTGCAAAGCCATTGTCCCCTGTGAAGAGACCTCCTGGCCTGGCTCTCCAGTTATCCCGACAGGATGCCCAGACCAGGGCTCAGGACCACCCCCACCCCCCCAGAGGCTGAAATGGGAGCTGGTAACCAAATGGGAAGAAGCAAAAAGACAGGACCTGCAAGTCTCAGAAGATGTCAGCTCTGCAGAAAAAAAGGAAACAGTCATTGCCTCCTTCTTCCTCTCCAGGAAAAAAAAAAAAAAAAAAAAAAAGGGGTCAGGTGGGGGAGGTGCTAGGAAGCCCTGGAGCAGAGCTATCTCCTAACCAGACTGCCAGAGGTCTGGGCTTGTCACCCTTGGTCAGCTTCAGGAGCCAGCAGGTCCTGTAAATTCTATGACTTTAGCCATGAAAAGATGGGTAAGCACTGACCAAGAAGACCAAAACCCAGCTCTGCCTCCTACCCACCACCCACTGTCCAAGTCACATCGTCATACAGCCGCACACAGGCCATTTGGACACAGCCCCTGCTCACCAGGGAGTGGTATTTATTCCTCCCGGGGGATCCCCTGGCCCTTCTGAAGCACGTGCAATGTCACAGGTCTCTGCATCTCCAGTGCCTTCTTAGCACAGTCATGCCAACCTCGGCTGCTCACTGACATCCCCTGGGGGACTGTAAAATTACTGGTGCCTGGATCCCACCCTTTCCCTCTCAGTTTCTGATTAATTGGTCTAGGAGGGTGGCCTGGGTCCTGGGATTTTTAAAGCTCCCCGCGTGATTATTATAATTATTACATGCAGCCAAGGCTGAGAACTGCTCGACTCTGAGGCCAACATGAGGCACATGCCCATTGGTTAAATGAATGACTGAATGAATGTAAGAATGAATGACTTTGCTGTGTGAACATGGGCAGCTGACTTTAATTTCCCTCATGCATAAAATGAGGATTAGGCCTGTATTGACCCTGTTAGCTAGTCGGTATGAGACTGATCAGAACATATGTGAAAGAGCTTTGTTCTCAAAGTTTTCTCAGACCAGCAGCATCAACAGCACCTGGGGACTTGTCAGAAATGCAAATTCCAGGGCCAAATTCCACTCCAGATCTACCACACCAAGAACTCTGGATAAGGGGTGCAGCATCTGTGTTTTAACCGGGCTTCCAGATGATTCTGATACACATTAAAGGCAGAGAACAACTGCTTAAAAGGAATTTTTTGGCTGGGTTTAGTGGCTCATGCCTGTAATCCTAGCACTCTGTGAGGCTGACTCGGGAGGACTGCTTGAGGTCAGGAGTTTGAGACCAGCCTGAACAAGAGTGAGACCCCATCTCTACAAAAAATTAAAAAAACTAGCCAGGTGTGTTGGTTGGCGCTTGTAGTTCCAGCTACTTGGGAGGCTGAGGCAGGAGGATCGCTAGAGCCTAGGAGTTTGAGGTTGCAGTGAGCTAGGCTGACACTATTGCACTCTAGCCCAGGTGACAGAGCAAGACCCGATCTCAAAAAAAGGCATTTTTTGTAGTGTGCCATGGTTAAGGGCAAGACCTCCAGAGCCAGACTGCCCGGTTCAATCTTGGCTCTTACGTGTAGTAAACTACACAACTTTACCTCCCTGTGCTTCAATTTCTTCATCAGTAAAATGGGAAAATAATAGTACCTGCCACATTGCATGTTTATAGGGGTTAATAGAATTAGTACGCACAAAGCTCTAAGAACGGTGTCTAGCAGATCAGTTTTCAATAAATTTTAGCTATTATTATCTACCTATGATCACTAGAGGGGAAAAACTGGCATCATAAGCAAAATTTCCAGGTAACTGAAGCCTACCCCTTTTACGGGACAAAATATTTTTTAAGTCATTTTCTAAATTCTATTTCTATTTACAATCCTAAAAATAACAAACATTTTATATACTCTCTACTTCCTTAAGCAAAACACTCTGAATTCATCTCAGAGATCTCAAACTCTGAGATTCCCCTCTTGAGCTCAATCCATCTCCACTCCATCCTGTACTGAACGACCGTTGTCCCCACTGTGATGACTCCGACTTCCCAGCCTGGCTACAAGGCGGCTTCTGCCCCCCCACCGCGGCCCCACACCCTCTCTCAAAGGGCACCGGCCCCCTCCCAGGCACCGCCGCCAAACTGAAGCCTTGGATACGCCTATATTAGGAAGGCCAGACGCCCTTTGCGGCTGTATGTCTGATTTTTAGTTCTTTTGTCCCCTGCTCCGTCAGGCTGTCAGCTGTCACTCGCCTGTCAGCGTGACTGTCTCCAGCAGTCTCACTTCCTTCTAATGCGCTTCTCCTGCCAAAGGCTAGGAAACCAGATAACCAGGGCAGATAGGAGGTGTCCAAAGCAGAACAAGAGGGATGTCAGCGAAGCCTGCAGGTTCTCCTGCCGAGCGGAGGACTTGCTGTCCTCTCCTGTGGCTGCCCAAGGCCCCTCTGGGCCCAGGGCCATTGAGCAAGTGCTCCGGAAGACGACTTCTGGGTGACCAGGGCGCCACTTCATCTGCACAGCCGTGTTCTGAGTTACGAGTCACCACGTGTCCTTCCGCTCCTCTTTTCTATTCGGATGGCTGAGCCCTGTGGATTCCGTCTCTGAGCCATTTGGTATAACCGACAGAGATCATCGTAAAAGCAGTTTCGCTTCCCCTAGTGAAAAGGGCACAGCTCTTGGTTCAGAGCGGGAAACCTGAGGCCCCGGCAGCCCACGCGGCTTCTCACCCAACCACAACCAGGCCCTCTGCTGCTCAGAGGGTGCTGCCATCCCAGGGCATGGTCCATGTCTTTAGGACGCCTAAGCGAGGGCTCTGGAGGCCACCATGCAGGCACTCCCACAGCCAGCCAGGCCACCCCACCCCCTGGGGCCCCTCTGCCTGCCTCCTGGGACAGCCACAATCTACAACACCTCACCTCCGCTTCTCTGGTCTCTTCTCCCTCTTCCCAGCCTGCCTGGCTCTCACTCTCTCACCCTCTCTCAGGTAGATCTCTCCATGTCCTCTGCCCTTGTCACTACCACCAGAGCCTTTATTTGTGAGCACCTCTCCACGTTGCCCAACCCTCCCCATCTTGAATCCTGCCTCTTTTACGCAGCCTTCCCTGAAACCCAAGACCTGCCTGGGAGTGCAGCGCAAAGAGCATGAACTTGGCAGACACACGCGCCTGGGTCGGAATCCCAGCCCGGCCTCTTTCTTGCTGTCTGACCTAACGGAAAGTTATTTGACTTCTTAGAGTTTCTACTTCTGTTGCCTTTAAATAGTATAATACCTATCTTGGGGGCTGTTATGAGACTGGAAGAGACAGTACATGTAAAGTACCTGACATCAGGCCTGGCAAATTGTAGATAGTAATTAAATTATTAGTATCATTGAATTACCGTACAGCACTCACTGTCTATACCTAGGCATATCACATACCTATAGTGGTTCTTGATCATACTCGATATGGTGCTGTATTATATATAGTGGAGTAACACGCTGTATAGGGCTAGAGTCTAAAGTCTACATGTAAGGCAAAAGTAGAATATAGTCAAAAACTCCGGAGTGCTGAGGTGGGAGGATCACTCAAGGTCAGGAGTTCGAGACCAGCCTGAGAGCCTGAGCAAGAGCAAGATCCTGTCTCTACTAAAAATAGAAAGAAATTAGCTGGACAACTAAAAATATATATAAAAAATATTAGCCAGGCATGGTGGTGCATGCCTGTAGTCCCAGCTACTTGGGAGGCTGAGGCAGAAGGATTGCTTGAGCCCAGGAGTTTGAGGTTGCTGTGAGCTAGGCTGATGCCATGGCACTCTAGCTCCAGCAGCAGAGAGAGACTCTGTCTAAAAAAACCAAAAACTCCTGAAAATCCCTTAAATTGCTCACAAAGTATAGCGTGCATGGGTTTACAATTTTATTTTATTCATTTATTTATTTATTTAGAGTCAGGATCTCACTCTGTCGCCCAAGCTGGAATGCAGTGCCATGATCGTAGCTCACTGCAGCCTCAAATTCTGGGCTCAGTCTCCTCCACTCATGGGGGTTGACCCATTCCTTCTCTGGAATGAACTAAAAAACAAAAAGAACAAAAAAAAACCTTCTGGGCTCAGGTGATCCTCCTACCTCAACCTCCTGAGACTGGGACTATAGGCAGGTCCGAGCCACCACGTTCAGATAATTTTTTTATTTTTATTTTTTGTAGAGATAGGGGGAGGAAGGGTGTCTCTCACTATGTTGCCCAGGCTGGTTTTGAACTTCTGGCCTCAAGTGATTCTTATGCCTCAGCCACTCAAAGTGCTGGGATTAGAGGTGTGAGCTACTGCACCCAGCTCAGACTTACAATTTTAGACTGCTGTGATATAGTTTCTTGCACAAGCATATAGTTGAATTTATTAAAGTTTATTGTGTGTGTGCCATGACTACACAGCATAACTAAAGTTCCAAATGGTAATCAATTTGTGTCGTATGTCTAAGCCTGTTCTCCCTGGAGAGCAGGGGCCGTTTCCTGCTTCCTTTATATCCTATCCCTTTCCCAGCACCAGGCACACAACAGGTGTTCTACAAAAATCCACTGGGTTTAGCCAACTGATCTGAAAGGTGCAGGCACACTAAGCCAGCTGAACAGAATGGGGGAACAAGGGGACCTCCATGTGAATTGACAACTTCAACTACCCTGCTGTCCCACGTTGGTGACATAGGTGCGTGAAAGGTCCCTGGCTCTGTTTCAGGCACTCTGCCAGGCCAAGTGGCTAAGCAGAGCTGGGGGGCAGGCCAGACAGCAGGCTCTGCAGGGTGGAGGAGGTTGTTGACTTATTCGACTAGCTGTGACGTGTAGTACCCTGAGGTGAGCACTGTGGGCAAGCACCATGCCTGCTTCGCTTGGGGCCTCCCCACAACTAGACTGTGAGCTTCTTGAGGCAGAGGTGTGTTGTTCCTTACTGTCTCCCCAGCACCCACTTAGCCCTGGGCCCTGCTCAGATATGACACGTGATACATGTTTGAGTGAGTGAGTGAAACAAGATGATGCAAACATCCTTCCTGATTTCAGAAGACATACAGACCAGAAGAGGAAATAACAAATGTATCCTAATAATTATAATTGAAGTCAGAATGTACTCAGAGCTCCAACTGGGCACCAGTAACATTCTGGGGAAGTTCAGAGGCAGAGACATTTTCCAGTTGGGGAGTTGGGCAGACAGTTTACAGACAGCTTGGAGTTAGGCCACGAAAGAGAGAAGGGATTTTATAATATAGAGATGAGGCAGGAGCGGAATTCCAGGGGAAAGTAGTAGTAGAAGAAAAGGCAGAGATGGGAAAAATCAGATGTGGACAGTAAGTTTGGGTGAAGCGTAGGACACATAGAGGGAAACAGGGAGAGACAAAGCCAGGAAGGTAGGTAGGGCCCCAGTCAAGAGAAATGTGTCATAGTAGACCTGCCTGCTACCCATTCCTCCATCCTCTGATTGTAGAATCCCAGTTTCCCTATGGGGACCTAGACTAGCCTGTGACTTTGACCTACCCGATGAGAGTATCATATTCCCAAGCTATATGGATTGGTTCGTGGAGGGCATGTGACCCAATCAGTTTCAAAGACATATAATGAAAGTTTGACTACGATTATTGAAAGAGTCACACTTCTCTTCCCATAAAACTTGAACCCAGGCTGTGCCATTTTGCCATTACTCATCTGAGGACCAAGTCAGCCTAGATGAGCTGAGAGAAAGAAATGGCCTGTTCACACTGTTTATGTTTCCAGATAAGGCAGAACCTATAGCCAGTTCAACTCCTGGACTTTTCAAATATGTGAACCAATGCATTCCTTCTTTCTAAGCCAGTTGAGCTGGGCTTTCTGTCACTTGAAACTGAAAGATCTGTACCTGAGACCACAGCAAGGTAAGCAGTCTAAGGAAAAAGAAAGCACATATAGAGACTAACCTACACAGCACTACTCCTTTTCCTTGCAAATCCCTCAGAGGTAATGTTGAAAAGGGGGATTGCAGACTAGGAAACAGGTTTACAGAGGTTAAATAACCCCAGCATGCTGCTCCTTCCACACTAGCACCTGCTTGGAAAAATAATGAAAGGCACTGCAGGCTTCCGGAGGGTGAAGGGGCATGATTTAATCTGTGCTTTAGGGATGGTGATCTAACAGAAGGATACTGGGGAAGGGAAGGAGGCTGGAAGCTGAAAGACCATTAGAAAGTCAAGGTGATGGCCAGATGAGAGATAAAGAGGGTCTGCCTAAGATTCTGGCAATGGGTGGGGAAGAGAGGGTGATGCAAATGAAAAAATCAGCAGGACTTGGTGACTACTGGGGGAGGATGGGAAATGGGTACAAGCAGGTGGGGGGTAGGGCTAGGTAAAGGAACTAAAGGCTTGGGAGTTTGAGAGGACAGTGTGAAGCCACTATGCAAAATAGGGAAGAAAGTTGGAGGCTGGTTTAAAAGGAAAGAAATAGTTTGGAAAACGCTGAGACTAAGGTTCTATTTAATATCTTTTTTTTTTTTTTTTCTGAGACAGAGTCTCACTCTGTTGCCCGGGCTAGAGTGTCGTGGCGTCAGCCTAGCTCACAGCAGCCTGAAACTCCTGGGCTCAAACAATCCTTCTGCCTCAGCCTCCCAAGTAGCTGGGACTAGAGGCATGTGCCACCATGTCCAGCTAATTTTTTCTATATATTTTTAGTTGGCCACTTGATTTGTTTCTATTTTTGGTAGAGATGGGGGTCTCGCTCTTGCTCAGGCTGGTCTCAAACTCCTGACCTTGAGCAATCTTCCCACCTTGGCCTCCCAGAGTGCTGGGATTACAGGCGTGAGCCACTGCGCCCTGCCTCTATTTAATATCTTAACAAAAGATACTCCACTGACCCCATTTGTCCCTCTAGTTTCCCTGTAAATCAAAACTCCTTTTTAAAAGAGTCTATAAATGCTGTCTCCATAAATGGATACTAATTATATAATACTTGTATTACAAGTTTGCAATATATAAGATGTCACTAATAGAACTATTTAGGGAAGTCCTGTTTTAAGCACTCAGCCCCCAAGGCTGGGGAGGACCTGGAGCGCTTGCCTCCTGAGGTAGAAGGCACCAGCCGGCACGGTGACAGGTGCACTCTCCCAGATGACAGCCTCAGAGGTTCCTCCTGGCCAGCCCTGGTACCAGTACTAGAGTTTCCCTTGTCCTCTAACAAAATGCCAGCGCAAGAGTGCCTTCCCTTTCTTGGGAGGAATTATCCTTTATTCCTATTTGTGTGCGTGTGTAACAAGTGTCTTCTCTTTACGAAATAACAGTGTTAGTAGACAGCGATGGGCACCCTTTAAGGAGCCAAGATTTTGGGGGGAAACTTTACTGGCACAGACAACCAATGGGTCCTGAAAGGCAAGAGGGCAGACCCCCTTGAAGAAGCCTAGGGATGGTCTCAGGGAGGGAAAGGAGGGCCGAGAGGAAACCTAGAGTGACCAAACGCGCACGCCCCGGAATCCGCCCAGACACTCAGCGTCCCCCGCGCGGGCCGAGGCAGCCCCGGCCAGGCCCACGTCACGGCCCGCGCTTCCTGGCCCCACCCGCCAGCCGGCGCGTGGGCGGAGCCAGGGGCGGAGCCAGGCCCAGCACATGCGCCGGGGGCCTCGGGAATGCACCGCCCTGCAGCGCCGCCGGAGCCCACCAGAGGGCGTCCGCCGCCTTCTCACAGACCAGCTGGCGCTGCCCAGGCAGCGGAATTTCACCTCCGCTAGGCTGGGCTCCCGAGCCCGCCCCCAGGGGGCGTCCCCAGGGAGCTCGAGGCCTGAGGGGGCTGTAGCGGCAAGATGGCTTCTCGCCCTGCCCGAAGAGGCCGAGATGAGCTCAGACCCCACTTTTTTTTTTTTTTTTTTTCAGTTCCCTGATCAGGAATCGAACTCAGGCCTGCAGCACTCACTTTGTTCACACTGCTCTATCCCCAGAGCCTAAAACTGTTCCTACATATAGTAGGCGTTCAGTAAATGTTTATTGATGGAATAAAATGAATACATGCATATAAGGTCAGAAGACACCAGGGACGCCTTGAGTCTGTGTTGTGGGGAGGGGTCTGGGACAAGCAATCAGGAGGGTCAGTGGGCATAGGTGGGGTGAGCCACAAATCACTGCCCCAGAGGTGGTCAGTGAGGCTTGGGGCTCCAGCACTACCCCCAGCCCCTGCCTTGGCACACCCAAAGGTTTGCTCAGAGCCTGATGCCACCACACCATGTCCCAGCACAGAGCCCAAGCAGGGATGTCTGGGCTTGTCCTCTTTGCCAAGACCAGGAGTCAGTCCCTAAAAACCAGGCAGTCAGGTGCTGGCTGGCTGGCTGCAGGGACCACCTGACTGGCTAGTCCAGTAGGCCCACTGCTCTCTCAGACTCTCAGCTGCTGGGGATTTCCAAATTGCCTCTGCTTTGCCAAGCTCCCACGGGGCCCAAAGCCAAGGGCCAGCCTTGGGGATGGTTTCCCAAAATCCCCCACAGCCCTGCCCCAAATCTCATCAGGACTCGGGTCACTCCGGAGTCTACTAAAGGCACCACATCCACTATAGTCCCATCCCCACCCCCTGGCAGACATGAGGGAATAAGCATAATGAGGCATTGTTCTGCTTTTCATATAAATGACAACTCTTTTCTATTTCCACAGAAGAAAAAACAGAAAACCAGTTTAAGGGTCAGCCACACTGATTTAAATAAAACATCAGTAAGGTCTTCCTGGGTGTGAGCTGGAGGCCTGTGGTGCTTATTCTCAAAATCAAAGAGGCTCCTTCAGACAAGCCTCAGGTTCCTCCAACACTGGACATTCAATAAATATTTGAGGATCTGTGGTGTTCACCTTTGGAGGCCCCTATTGGGCCTGTTTCTAGAACCCTTTGAAGTAAAAATACAGCACAGACCCAATCTCCATAGAAGCAGGAGGGAAGAGGTGAAAGCTTCTACCTTGCCTACCAACCCGCCACCTCCGCGTTAACAGCCCGGGCCAAATCCACCAGGGCATGTGAGCACCTGTGTGTTATAACGCCGGGCAGAAGACACGCTTGGCGAGGAGGGGAAGCACTGCCCCAGTTGTGGCGGCACACAGCCAGGGACCTGTTGGCCCTGGGGCATTAGGATTCCAGAGCTGGTGAAGCATAGAAATTGCCAGAGAGGACAAACCTTCCTTCCTGAGAGGAAGGAGAACTGCCGCCATCCCCAGCCTCACCAGGGGGACTCTGCAGGAGGGGACAGACCTTCAAGAGCACCCATCATTTCTTTCTGGGGCGCTGTCTGGAGCTGCTCTGTTCGATGTGGCAGCTATGAACCATGTGTGGCTATTTAAACTGGGGTTAAGTAGAAACAATGGGACTATTTTGGATTAAATTAAGATTCAGTCCCTCAGTCACACTAGCTACATTGCAAGTGGCTCAATAGCCACATGTTGGTTAGTGGCTACTGAGATGGACAGCACAGACTGTAGGACATTTCCATCTTTCGATACTGTTCTACTGGACAGGTCTGGTCTAGAAGTTGCCCCTTCAGTTAGTCCTGGTCACCCTTGCCAAAGCCTCTGCAGGTGATACCCCTGAATGTCCCCCACCCCCACCCCCAGGGTCCACTTAGACCTCATTTGCCTTGCCTTGGTCCCTATGTCTCAAAATGAAGTGGAGGAAGGGACTGTAGTCACAATTTACTACCAAGCCTGAGAGCAGAAGCCAGATGCCAAGGGCCTGAAACAGCAAGGCTGAATGGAAACCTGCCCCCACCCGAAGGCGTCCCGGGCCTGGGAGAAAGACCCTCAGTGCCACACAATCGGCCCTTGTTTCTGTAGTCTCTGGGCCGGGCACTGGTAAGACATCTGGAATGTAGTGGCCTGAGGGCTTCCCCAAGTCACCCGCTGCAGGACTCATCTGATGTTAGTGCTCCCAGAAAGAGAAGCCCCAAAAGAATCCTGATCTTTCAAGGGCAAATATGCGCAATGAAGCCTCGTCCGGGGCAGCATGCCAGGATTTCTGCCGTGGGGCAGTGAGGACCATAACTGGACACCTCCCTGCGTCACCAGCTGGATGGATAAAACGAGGAAAGGCCGGGCGCGGTGGCTCACGCCTGTAATCCCAGCTCTCTGGGAGGCCGAGGCGGGCGGATTGCTCAAGGTCAGGAGTTCGAAACCAGCCTGAGCAAGAGCGAGACCCCGTCTCTACTATAAACAGAAAGAAATTAATTGGCCAACTAATATATATAGAAAAAATTAGCCGGGCATGGTGGTGCATGCCTGTAGTCCCAGCTACTCGGGAGGCTGAGGCAGCAGAATCGCTTGAGCCCAGGAGTTTGAGGTTGCTGTGAGCTAGGCTGATGCCACGGCACTCACTCTAGCCTGGGTAACAAAGTGAGACTCTGTCTCAAAAAAAAAAAAAAAAAAAACGAGGAAGAGGGCAGGGAGGACGTGTGGAGAATAGACTGTGGGCATGACTGCCACGCTACAGAGGCTCGGAGCAGCTCTGCCAGCCTGAGACTCACAAAGCACAGAGTGTGGCTCTGACTGCCATGGCCCTGTAGCATGGGGACTTCATTTGAGAGGTCCTGCTATGGTAGTTAGACAACCTGAGTGGGAGAGTCCGGGCCAGCTCATATGTGTCATGGGAGCAGAGGACAGACCTGGGAACTGGCAGGCCAGCGCTGTCTTTCTCTTCTGCACTCAATTCCTGCTTAGCCCTCATCAAGATGGGCTGTCAGGAGCAAGACTGGTGTGAAGAAACAAAATAAGTTAAAGACAGACCAAAAAAAAAAAAAAAAAAGGAGAGTGAGTTTGTTCAACTGGAAAACAAATAGGTACAAAGAAGCCTGGCACTCCAAGAATGTGACTGGAGGAAGTCACAGAATAAAACCAGCACAATTTTAAAAAACTGACATCATTCCAGGTGACATTTTGCAGGAGGAACAAAAAAAGAAAGAAAAAACCTGACATCAAACTTCAGACCACATTGGAAAGTTAGGTCAACGCAATTGCACTCTTGAGATTGCTGTGTGGGCCCAAGTAAGCCTGGGCCTGTTTCCCTATCTCTATCCAAAAGGCACCTGCGGCAAAACCACCAGCCTGGGGACAGGAATAAAGCGGCCTCCCTCCCCACCCTACAAGCAGAGCTGAGTCATGAACAGGAACAGGGCCTGTGGCATTCCTGCAGGCAGATGCTCCACTGAGCTGCCAGGCACCAAGTGCTTCCCAACAGAGGGACATCGATTGATGATGATGATGGTGGTAATGATATTTTGAGCCCTTGCTCCAAAGGCACTATATTTTGAGGCACTATTCTAAGCAATTAATATGTATTGATTCATTGAACCCTCCAAACAACCTTACAAGGAAAATACTATTATTATTCTCATTTTACAGATAAGGAAAATGAAGCACAGGGAAATTAAATAATTTGCCCAGGGTCACTTAGGCACTAAGCAGCAGAGCTCGGATTTGGATCCAGGCAGTCTGGCTCCAGTCTTGGCCCACACGTAACGTGTTAACAATACATACATAATGGTGTGTAACTCCAGACCTGTGAGCCCTTCACCTAGGCTGCCTTCCTTCTCCTTCTCTTCCCCTAGATGAGCTAAAAGCAGTACCTACAGCCAAGCCTCTGTTTCTACAGCAACAATAGGAGCTGTGGTTTTGAGATTCTGAGAGTGAATTGAGCGGGCACAAAGGTTAAGGGACCCTTTATAGGGACGGGTCCCTCTAAAGCACAGAAGAAGCACAGAAGAAGAGACCTCAAAACCAGTAGTCAGGCCGAGCACAGTGGCTCACGCCTGTAATCCTAACACTCTGGGAGGCCGAGGTGGGAGGATTGTTTAGCTCAGGAGTTCGAGACCAGCCTGAGCAAGAGCGAGACCCTATCTCTACTATAAAAAGAAAGAAATTAGCCAAACAACTAAAAATAGAAAAAATAATTAGCCGGGAGTGGTGGTGCCCGCCTGTAGTCCCAGCTACTCAGAAGGCTGATGCAGGAGGATCGCTTGAGCCCAGGAGTTTGAGGTTGCTGTGAGCTAGGCTGACCCCATGGCACTCACTCTAGCCTGGGCAACAGAGTGAGACTCTGTCTCAAAAGAAAAAAAGAAAAAAACCAGTAGTCGACGAAGACAGGGGTTGGATGGGGAACCCAAGGCCCTGATTAAAGAAGGAAAACTCTGTTTGCTTCTGCCCCAGAGCCCAAGTCCTCTGGTCTGAAGGACAGAGAAGGTGAGGGCTCGTTAGAAGGGCTGGATGTCCTGCCACAGAGCCCAGTCCTGCGGTTCTCCTCCCCAGGTGGAGGCCAGGTAGTGTCGGGTGGAGGCAGGAGTGACACAGCAGCCCTGGGAGAGGAATGCAGACTGGCATCACTGCGCACGGTGGTTTGCCTCCCACGAGCAAGGCGAGGGCATTTTGGGCGAGGTGGTCAGGCTGGTACCCCTCACCTTCTCCAAGCCCAGGCCTCATTCCTGCCTGCACCACCCCCAACCAACCCTCACCTAGACAAGAACCCCCTGTGGTTGTCTGGAAGTCCAGAGGCCACAGTCTCAGGCTGCCAGTGCAACGGGGGCTCTGCCAGGCAAAGCCAAGTGCTAGGGGAATAGGGATGTTTGCTGGTCACTCGATTCCAGGAAGACAGACCACAGCAGTCGTCCCCCCCCCCCCCGCCCCCAGGCTTCTCAGGCAGTGGGCCCAGCTTCCCTCCTGCCTCTGTTGATCTTGCGGCATGGCCAAGTGACTGGGGACTCGACCTCACCCTGTGCCCGTGTCCTTTAGGTAACCCAGGCGCCTGCTGAGGAGGGTGCGAGGCTGTGCCAGGCTCGGCACAGGCTGGGACCTCAGTGCCTGGAGTGCCAGGCACATGGGCTCCCACAGCCTGGACAGCTCCAGGGAGGGCCAGGCAGAAGATCCCAGCACAGCCGGGGAGGACGCCTTTTACTGCTCTGAGGCCAGCCCCCTGCAACCAGCTCCACAACCGAACCAGGGAGGCAGCCCCCAAACAGGAAGAACCAACACAAGGAAATGGTATCAGGCCCTTCCCTTCGCCACGTTCCTGGAAGTTTCTACTAGAATCTCCAGATACTTTTCCCTTGATGTGTTGGGGCTGCGCATGAAACTGGGTGTCACCAAAAGTCAAGACTGTCTCATGCTGCCTGACAGTGCTGTCACTACTTGGCCTCTAGCCCACGCCACCCAGGGCTGGGATCTATCTTTTTGCAGACGTCTTCTGCTCTAGTGGAAGCTCGGGCTCCTTGATCACAGGGATGGCACCTTCAGCCTTTCTCCTCCACAGAACCAAGCCCGCAGGGTGACATGGAGTAGGTGTGTCCCGACGCCTTGCCTTGATTGTGCCAAGGCTCCGGGGACATCTGCACCTGGCCATCCCTGTAGCCCAGAGCCTGCCCTCCACCCCCCTCACTCGCAGCCCTCTTTTGCCCCAGAGGCAGGGACAGCCTTGCGGTTCTGCTGCCAGAGAAGAGAGCCCAGGAAGTGCCCCGAGAGAAGCCTCCCTCCCTGTGTACCCTGCTCGCCACAGGGCCTGGCAGTGAGAGAGGTTGGGGAGGGAGGAAGTGAGTCAGCTCCTTGCAGAAATGGAAATGGGAGGGAGGGCCCTGCAGAAATGAGATCGGGGGCAGAGGGCACAAAGGCCGGAAAGGTCACTAGAGAGAGGGAGCCAGGCCCTGGAGGTGTTGTGGGGCCCACAGAGTAGAGGTCAAGTCCAGGTGGCTCTGTGGCCCCCATAGGCCAGAGAAGCTGGGTCTGGCAGGCCCAGCCCCACCTGAGGATGGAATCCGGGGCGGCTCCCTCCTGACTCATGTGGCTGGAGGTGGTGAGGCCTTGTGGGATGTGGCCAGCCTGGTCCTCTCCCCACACAGGTGGAGTCTCTGGCCTCAAGCCTTCCCACTCCCTCTTCTGAGCCCCGCAGCTCCAGAAGCCCAGGTTGCCCCCTGACCTGGCCCAGAAGGGAGACCTCTGTTTGCGTCTCCCAGAGGGGACTGGAACCAAGCCCGGGCCCTCAGAGCAGAGCAGTTGGGGCTGCCCTGGCACCCGCCCTGCCTTCTCTGTAGCCCCTAACCAAGTGGGGGCTGTCCCCAGGCTCCAGCTAGAATCTGCTGCTCTGACCGGGAAAAGTCCTTGCCGTGAAAACTCCCAGCCTGCTGACATTCCAGCAGGAAGGCAGTTCGAGGAAAGCAGCAGAAGGGAAGAGGAAGCTCTGGGCCCTCCTGGGCTGCATTCCAGCCTCTCAGAGACCTGCAGCCAGTAAGACAGGCGCATTCCCCCAAGGTCCCCTGAGCCGGATACTGTGCTCCCCAATAACCCTGAATCTCCTTCTCACCAGGCCTGGCACCTTTATGGGGCTGCTATGAAGGAGCATGAGGCAGGCTGTCCCTGGGACCCTCCTGTCTCAGGCTCCTGCTCCTAGAGCCATCTCTCCCCACTCCTCTCCCAAGCACGTTAAGAAACAGAGCCAGTGGATGGAGGCAGGACATGGTAAGGTACTACAGACAAGTCACCAAGGCCAGAGGGGAGGGTTCCAGTGCAGAAGACTGGACAGGGAGACTGGGAAAGCAGTTCCCAATTAAAGAACCGTCTTCTCTCCTTCAACAAATCTCCATCGCTCTCATGAAGTACTCCAGCATTGGAGAAACAACGAAGTCGCTAATTAATGACAATCTTGTGAATGCTATGAGGAAGAAGGACGGGGTGCTGCCAGGTGGGGACCTGGCACAGTCTGGGAGGATCAGGGACGGCTTCCCTGAGGAAGTGACATTCGAACTGAGGCCAATGTGTACACGTACGAGGATGGGCAGGGAAAAGTACTGTAGACAGAAGGAAGAGCAGGAGCCCAAGGACAGAAGTCAATGGCTGCACTGCACACCCATCACCTGCGAGGCCCCCACCACGCTGCGCTCCCCTGCTGTTTTCCCATAACGCACACAGAGGAAACGACAGTGTCCAGCCCTGTGCAACACAGAGGAGCCTGCTCTCGGTCAGAGGCGACACTCCAGGGATCCTGCCACCCCAAGAGCTGCAGAGATCAGTACTCACATGCTAGCATGGGCCAAAAAGGTGAGAGGGCAACGTCCCTGCCTCCCAGACCTAGCATAAGGGGCAACAGTGTGTCCCTCCTCCACCCCTGGGGGATCACACCCAAATGCTGCCAGTCCTCTCCCAGCTCCCTCGAGACAGAATCCTGCCTGCTGCCACTTGGGATCACTTCTTCTGGCTGATCCCAGGAGACACTGAAAGCAACAGTCACACCTTCTGCAGCCTACAGTCACACCTTCTGCAGCACACCAGCCACAGAGCAAGGGACGCCAGTCACTCCTGGCTTCCCCTTCCCTTCTGGAGGGATGACAAGGAGGTGATGAGGCTTCTAGGCACAGAGCAGGAGGGATCAGAAGGGTCCAGGTCTGAGCTGGACAGTGGGTCTATAAGGATATCAAGACACTGCCTTCCCCTCCCCTACATGGCACACTGAAGCCGTCAGTTAAGAGCTGATGGCTTCAGTTCAAATCCTAACAAGTCACTTAATACCTGTCCGACATTACGCAACTTGCTTAACTTTAACCTCTCTGTAATCCGGTTTCCTCATCTGCAAAACAGAGATCATTATAACCCCTCCTTCAAAGTGCGGCTGGGAAAATTAAATGAGTTCATACACGCAAAACACTGAGAACAGCATCTAACATACAGTGACTGCTAGCCGTGACCCTCACCTTGCCAGTCCTTCCCGTGCCCTTTCCCCAGCATTTCTGTTCAGTTGAATCTTAACCAGATCAATCAAACGCCACTTAGGGAGCACATATGTGCTACACGCCGTCCCGGGCGCCGTACAGATAACTCTGGGCAAATACCCTACATTCCTCCCCGACCCAGAGTCTGTGCAAGCGACGGGCCTGAGTCGTGCCAGGGCAGAACGCCATGCCCTGATTCTGAGGAACATATGGCGGGAGATTAAGGGAGACAGAGTGGTGACCCAGGTCTAAGGAAATAGTTTCCCGACCAAACTAGAGCCCACAACTGAAAAAATAAAGCTTTGCTGACACTGTCCCCTGTATTTAACAGAACAGAGGCTGATGCCAAGCACCTTGAAGCGACCCTGGAGTTGGCTGCCCCTACCCAGCGGCACAGCAGGGGTGGGGGACTATGAAGACACCACTCTTTCACGGTGCCTGCCTGGCACGGTGGGCACCCACAGTGCTGCTGGATGCCCGGGCACATCCGTACCCGCTGCCCGGGACTGACAATGGAGGCGCCAGGCAGCAGGGGAGCGTCCGCCATCCCCCTAGATGCTGCTCTCCACCCCAGGCTGTGGGGAGATCCTAGCAGCTCAATGCAGTGGGGGGGCAGGAGCCCTGCTGGCAGGCAGAGCACGAGCTTGTGGTTTCTGGGAAACGCTGTAGAGATTTGCAGCATATTTAAAATACTTGTGTTCCCACCCACCTCCCCCACCCCCCTTCAACCCACTCCCCACCCACCCCCAGTCAGGGTGTTTGGATATCTGGTATTTTCTGGAACCATTTCAATGTAAATAAGAGAGATTACAAGGGAGCAGAGGGCAGGGTGACGGGGGTGTCAGGCCAGGACAGGCAGGAACCGGGACAGGCTACCTTTAAGACCCTGCCCCCACGTCCGGGCTCCAAGCTGCGCCTGCAAAAACACCCATGACATGTACCCACACCCGGTTCAATGTGGCCCGGGCACTGTGCCCTCCACCCACGGGCTGGGTGACCGGGGAACTCTGGAGCTGCTGTTTGTTTAGCATCTTGTGGGGAGGAAGGCAGAATGGTGCCTCCGAGGAAAGGAAGGAGACCTGGCAGGACACAAATGACCCAGTCCACCTGCCGATCCCGTGCACCCCACTCATCCAGGATCAGCAACCCTTCGAGATGCTCCCAAAGACCTTTCACTCACTACTTCTTGCACCCTTGACACCTGCCCACTCGCCTCTCGTTACCAAAAGGACTTAGTTTGACTTCCACACTGAGTCCCCGAGCTGGGACTCCCACATGGCGAGACTCCCTGATGCCAGAGGTGCCTGAAGCTTTGGCACAAAATGAAGTAAAAATTTCCTGTTTAAAAAAAAAAAAAACAAAAAAAACCAGAAACAGAAACAAAAAAACCCTTCAAGGATCACTTGGAGTAAAATCAGGAACAGAAGCATTCTTGAACACTAAGCCCAGGCAGCACCCAGCTGCCCCACCAGCACACGAAGCCCCTAGGAAAGTCCAGGGCTCAACCCAGCCAGGCAGACGCAGAGGCAGCAGGACTTCGAGTCTCCCATTGGAATCCTACAGGCCCCACTCCTGACGGCAGCAGGTGCCCTGGAGACAAGGATGGTGAGGCTCACACAGTTCCCACCCAGGGGGCTAGGCCAGGGCTTCCGCTCCAGCAAAGGGGGCTCTTCTGCCCTGCTCCCGGATGCAGGCAGCTGTGACCGGCCACTGGTGACCAAGCCTGCAGCCTGGCTGTCTTTAAGGCTAGAGCTACAGAGACTGCTGAGACAAAAGCATCCCCAGTGGACAGAAAGTCAAGAGCAAGGATGGGAGAGCACTAGGATGGATTAAGAAAGGCGCAAAATCGCCTTCCCCGGATGGCTTGAGAGACTAGGCAGAAGGAAGGGAAGGGTACTAATCTTCCTAAGCATTTACCACCTGCTAAATTCTCGTACATGTAAACTCACCTCACATACAAACATGCTTATCTCATATAAAGACCACGAAGTATAGTATATAGAATAAAAAGCAAATCTCCTTTTGGCCTCCAATTCTATTCTCCTCAGAGATGACAGGAGTGAGCTAGTTGGGTGTGCATTCTTCTCCAACATAACCTTCTCAAACTCGGGAAGGATAGGATATAGGCCTATTTTATAGAGATCAAGGGCCACCTCCACCAGGAGGCCTCTCCTGATTGCCACCCCTTCCCCTGGCCAAAGCTGACCATCTCTCCTTCCTGCCCCACCGCAAGCCTGCACAGACTTCGGTGATAACAGCTAAGGCGCCGGCTTGCATTTCTTTACTTAGGTCTTTGCTTTCTCAAGGAAAGATTATACTTTATGTAATCCCCCGGCACCAGCACAGTGCCTGGTCCTTAAGCAAACTTCATTAAATGGTTATTGAGGGAATGGGGACACTGAGTCCCAGAAAGGTTTGGTGACTTTGGTAAAACCCAAACCCAGGTCTTTCTGGCTCCAAAGCCCATGTTCCTTCCATTGTACATGCCCCCTCCCAGACCCTCCTGAGTATGGAGGTGGTTTTTGTGGACATGATGACCTCTTAAGGAACCTCACAGCCCTAAAGCTTTTGACTATAAACCCTAAGGTCCAACAGGAAAAGTAGCCATATCCCAGATTTCAGCACCTAGACTTGGCTGCGAGGGAACAGCAGGCCTTCCTCTAAAATCTCCTCCCCTCCCACCACGTCCTCAAAAGCTCAAGGAAGCAGTGCTTTCTGAGGAGGGTGCCCATGCAGCCCAGGTCCTCTGACTCTTAGTGGCAGGGACAACCACACTGAGCAGGGGTTAGCAGAGTGGGCTTTTCCAAACTCAGAAGAAACATCCTACATTCCCCTTTTCTTTCTTTTTTAATTAATTAATTAATTTTTGTTGGCCAATTAAAATTTCTTTCTAATTTTAGTAGAGACGGGGTCTCATTCTTGCTCAGGCTGGTTTTGAACTCCTGACCTTGAGCGATCCGCCCGCCTCAGCCTCCCAGAGTGCTAGGTTTACAGGGGTGAGCCACCACGCCCGGCCCTACATTCCCAAATGTAGGAGAATACTCCCAGCCCCAAGGGACTTCACTTGTCCCTTGGGATGGGCCCACTGAGGATATAAACAGAAGGGACCAGGCTTCTCCTCTCCCAGGCCGTAGTCCCCAGCCTGGCCTCTACCCCTTCTCAATGGGCCTTCACTTGCTCACCTAGACTTATAGAACTGGAGGAAAACTTTTGATCCAACAGGGGTTTACAGACCCTCACCTTTACCAACACCTCCCCCTAGCATCACCAGCCTCAGGAAACACCTGTTCTTTAGCAAACTTTGGAGTAACTGATCCAAATACAGATGGCCCCCAAAAACCTTCCCTGAGGAATCAAGGAAAGAACGTAGCATCTTCCCCCCAACCTGCTGGTCACGCTCGACCTCTCCTCTTCCTCGGTCCCCACTGCAGACAGTCACTGAGGCCACAGAGCCAGCCTCAGTCGCTCAGGTCTGAGACTTCTCTCCATCCCACTGCTTCTGCCCAAGCTCAGGCTTCCACCGGTCCTACCAGGATTACACTAGCTCCCCACCACTCTCCCCACAGCCAGGCTTGCTACGCCCTAAAGCAGTCTCTGGAAGCAGCTGGAGACATTTCCTAAAATCTGTTCCTATCACTTCCTGCTTAAATTGCCCTTCGGTTCAAGTTCACAGTCCCTAGCATGGCTCCCAAGGGCCTAGTGACCTGGCTCCTGCTCACTCCTCCACTGTTTCTCCCAACACTCCCTCCCCACACATTGTGGCCCGGCCTTATTCCCGAAATGTGTCCTCTCTCCAACCTCTAGGCCTTGGCATGTGTCCATGACAACTTTCACCTTCCTCCTCCTTCCCCCTCACTCATCTCCTCTCCAGATGTCAGCTTTCGTGACCCTGTTCCCAAGACTGTACTGGAAGCCTCCCTGCTGTGTTCTCATGCCCCTGGACTGGTCCTGCCATGGAGTTTCTCAAACAGCACGCCGTGGCCTGCTGGGGACCATCTCTCTCATGAGACAAGAGCTCTCTGGGGCTGGGATCATGTGCCACTCACTGCTGGGTCCCAGGACCTAGCACAAAGTAAGCGCTCAACAAGTGCTTACTTAATGGACAGATGAGGGGAAGGATAGATGGCAGAAGACAGACTGCTTCTCTCAGGCCTGCTGAGTGATTTCTATCAGGCCCTGAGTCTACCCTACCACGTGCTCACCCCTACTCCCAGTGGAACCTCGTCTGGCAGCTACAGGGCCACATGAAGTGGGTGTGAGCCAAGCGTCTAGACACACACCATGTGAGAGGGAGACCCGAGGGGCTGTCTCTCCCTGGGGCCTTCTGAATAGGCCGTGGAGAGGAGTCATGGGGCCTGGCCCCATATGTGCGCAGGAAGAGAACAGATGGCTAGTCAGCTCCCTCAGAGCTCCCTGGGGACAGGCAACGTGTGGACACAATTGATGGATGGCCTGACAGCAGGGTGGCCACCAGGAGCTGTCCCTATGGGGCTGCAGTCATCAGGATACCCCACCCAGGAGCCTGGAGGAGGAGGGAAGACTCTTTTCTTGGTGGAGAACTAGGATTAGAACTGCTGCCAAGAAAAGGAGCAGGAGCAGGAGTGGGAGGAAGAGGAGAAGGAGGCTGAGGGCACAGAAGAGGCTGCAGCTCCCCCATACCAGCTCCTGGGTCTGTCCCAGGCAGTTGGAAATGCTGTGCTCACCCTGCTCCTCTCTGCTTGTGGCACGAGTCCCCACCACCCACGGGGGGGGGGGGATACAGAGCTTCTCTCAGCCCTGTGTGTCTTGTTGTCCTGCCAGACGGCTCTAGGAGACGCATGGGAATGGGTTCTCTACTATGTTCCCTGTCGGATCCTCCAGGCTGATGCCAGGGGAAGAAGTCCTCTGGGCACCAGCTGGGCTTGCCCCCAGGGGCTAGAGTGAGTCAGCATTGCAGTGATACCAGCTGTAACTTGGAATCCACCACAGCCTCCAAAGCTAAACCATCTACTTCCCCAGGGATGGGACAGCAGCAGCTAGTTGGGAAGGAAAGGTGGCTAGGAAATGTGAGATGCCAGGATCATCCCTGTGCTATAAAGAGAAAACTAAGCAGCATCTGGGATGCCAGGCCCAGGGCCCCAGTTCAGCAGGGAGCTGGCAACAATCCCCTGGGGGATTCATTCTTTAAGAAGAAAATTCCATCTGTTAAAAGCAACGTTAGCCTGGAAGAAAGCAGACAAGCATGGCAACACTTTGCGGTCATTGGTTCTGAGATAAGGACCACTCCCTTTTTCTTCCTCTTCTAAGTTGTGGTTTTCTGAGTTCAGCCTAGCCTGGTGGCTAACACATAGTAGGTGCTCAATGTGCTTCTGGAACGAATGAGTCCTGGCCCTTCCCTGGATTTCACACAGGCTCCTGCCTACTCACTACTGCTCCCTGACTAGCAAAGCTGCCTAAACTAAACTAGCCCCAGGGTAAAGGAAAGCCTAGAACCCAACTCCCCTGCTTCCTGCCAGAGTCTGAGCCTGCCACTCCTAGCCCCCTCCACCCAATGTGCTGCCAGGTTGAGCGGCCATCCTGAGCATCCACTTCCTCTCCCTGGGAGAAAGCTGGGAGCAGGACCCTGCCTGCTTCCTTAGCACTTCCTCCCATTTCTGATTTTGACACATCTGGCAGGTCACTTAGTGCCGCAAAGTCCTAGCCAGGCTGGGTACTGGTCAGGCTGCAAAGGCTAGATCTAGACAGCCCTAAGAGCCTGTAGCTGGGGGAGAAGGATGGCCAGAGGTCAGCCTGGCAGTACATTCCAAACTGGTATGTAATCACCCTATCAAAAGACCCCTGGGGTTAGAGAGCTTGCGCTCCCTTACAGATCTGTTCCTACTGATCTGATCTAAATCTCTTCTACCCCAGTGCCTTCCACTGCTCTACTATGTGGGCAGGATAACAGTTGAGGTCTCAGGGATAGTCAGGACATGCTATCTGAGCAGGTTTGATCCCTGTTGCTTTTCTAGGGCCATGCTTTTCCTTCTTCCGGGAGAGGTAATGAAGACTCTTAGAGCCCAAGTGATCTTCACAAATCAGAGCCAGTCACTTCCCTGCTTCAAACCCTTCAATGGTCCCACTTCACTGGGATAAAATCTAAACCATTGCAAACAAGGTCCTCCATGAACTGGCCGCTGCTACCTTTGCAACCACACCTGGTATTACCTTGCACACGCAGGGACAAGAAGAGGCTCTGGCCTGGGGTCATCTTCCCAGGAGCTAGAACCATAAGCAGCTGTCCATCTCAGATGTGCCATGACAGCCCTAATTTGAAATCATTTGCCTTTTCTTTTTCTTTACGTCCAATATCTAAATAACATGGACATGCTATATTTCATTGTCCAGATTATCTCTCATGACTGGAAGTGACACATGTTAGCCTACATGCTCCAATTTAGGGCTCAGGAAATAGGGTGCCCAAACCTCGAACTCATCCTTGTATCATGAAGCTGAACACTTTCATGGTAATTGACAACCAACCTGAGACCCCTCCTGAGGGCTTCAGAGGTGCAGCTAAAGTGCAGGCAGAACTTGGTCTAGCCCAACACCCTTGAGAAAGGCATTATGCTGAATTCAGTCAAGTCAATCCAATAGATGCAGAACGCTGGACAGAAACACCAAACCATGAGGCCTGGCTAAACTGCTGAGAACTCTAGCGCATTGAACCTTTGGGGACTTTCCTCAGCTCCTAGACAAGGTACAGGGACAAAGGTGTGACTCCTTCAGCGAGCATCTGGTGTGGGGCACGTTCTCCTGAGGTCATCCTCCCTGTGCACTCAGAGAGAGGCCTGGCTTCCCCACTTACACACTTGCTGGGCTCTGACCGCAGCTCTTGGGTACCCCAATCGCCCACCTCAGTACAACAGCAGGAGATGCCAGCATTCCCGATCCCTGCTCACCCCTGGTACCCTGGGAAGCACTCACATCAGCTGGCTCCCTGCGGGGTCCCTCGCCGCTCCGCAGCCAGCTCCGGCTCAGCTCACTGAGCTCTGGGATGGGTTGCACTTTGAGCCGTACACTGTCCCCGGACTGCCGGATCATCTCCACGATCTCATCCCTGGACTTGCTCTCCACATTGTGCCCATTAATCTCCACCAGTCGATCTCCTGGCACCAGCCCCAGGGCCAGGTCCTTGGTGCCTGCACCCGGCTCAGCAAAGTGAACCACCCGCCGATAGACCTGGCCCTCGGGCCCCCGATCCAGCATGGTTGTACGCCGCAGGGAAAAGCCAAAGTCTCCAGTGGGCCGGCGCTGCAGCTCCAGCTCCCGGAGGGCAGGGGCAGGCAGGGGCACCACAGGGGGCAGGCGCAGGTCGGCTGGGAACTTTTTAGTTACCAGCTCAGGGGCTCGGGACCGGGGCCCTGGCCGAGGGATGCCTAGGCCAGGATGCTGCATCAGCTGTCCCTCTAGAGTCCTCACCTCCACCTGCGGCGACGGGGCGGCAGAGTGCTCCGAGGGGGTGGAGGTCTCTGAGGCGCTCTCATCCCGGCTACGCTGGGAGAAGGAGAAGCGCTTGACAATCATCTGTGAGTTCTGCTTGGCCAGAGAGCCAAACTTGGCCGCACGCTGCAGCACGGAGCCTCGGAAGCTGCCTTCTTCACCCTTGAGGTCATCGCTGGAGCTGGCCGTGCTGAGGTGACCTGAGTCCAGGATGATGCTGCCCCGGTTGCTGTCGGAGTCGATGTCAGTGAGGTGCAGGTCAGAGCCGCTGGCCACCTTGATGGGGATGGGGTTGGAGATCTCCAGGCGCGTCTTGGATTCACGCTTGGAGGAGCGGTTCAGGTTGAAGAAGCCTCGTCGCAGGCTCATCTCCTCCAGGCTCTTTAGCTCTGCCGCGGACATCCGCTCCTTCTTCTCCTTTTTCTCCTTCTTCTCCTTCCGCCCGCCATCTTTGTCCTTGTCTTTCTTCATTAGGTTAAACATGGTGGGGGTGCTGTTTTTAGGGGTGGTACCCCCAGAGGATTATAAGTGCTTAGCACAGGGCCTCTGTGCCCCACCTTGCTGCTGCAAACAGAAACACACAGAAAAAGAAAAGTTATTCCAGCAGAGCCTCTTCCTATGTCTACAGTCCAGATAAAACCCACTGATACAGCTGCCCTCACTGTGTGCTAGCTATGCGCCAGGCACTCTGCTTTACCCAAATTGTCTCAGTTAATTTAATCCTTGTAACATTTCTGTAGGTAGGTACTATTATTACATCTTACAAATAAGGAAACTTGAGGTTTAGAGAAGGCTGTAAAAGCCCAGACTCCAAAGACTGTCATTTCCTTGAATCCCTGACAGATCAAGAGTTAGGTGTGCCTGGAGGTAGCATTTGGGAGACCTGACCTCCTGGAAACAGGGTGCATCAAGCCAACCTGGGACCTGACTTAGGATTCAAACACAAAGAAGGAAAGACACTCAGCACACCAACACCTCCCACAGCTAATGTCCACTGAGGCAGCAGATATCACAAGCTGTGGGGCTCTTGTCCCTAGAGCAGCATCCTTAGGCACTGCCTAACAGAAGAACCAAGCTCTATTTAGTGACTACCACTTGCCAGGCATAATGCCAGGACTTTACATACACCACCTCCTTTGAACCCCATAGCATTCCTTCAAGGTACGTATCATTATCTCCAGTTTACAAATGAGAAAAAAGGGACTCAGAAAATTAAGTATATGTTAGTCGCCACACAGCTTATAAATGGTGATGCTGGGATTTGATAGCAAATACTGTGTTCTTTCTAGGGCCTGGGTGCCCACAGTGAAGCAGGGAGGGAAGGAAGGGGAAGTTCCAGACAGAACAGAGGACAGACAGCTGCGAGGTGGGGGTGGGGTGGGGTCCGCTGGATAAACAGGATCCTGAAAAACTCACATCCTTTTCCCCAGACCAACACCTAAATATAGCCTCGGGAAGAAAGTTGTGGCAGGCTGAGAGAAAAATCCCAGCTCCAGGGCACCGGCAACTATGGCGCCAACCTCCCCCACCCCCTGCACACCCAACTGGGGACAGGACTGAGAAAAACCTGGTGTGGAGGAGTTGAGAGAGCCTTTCTTGTTCTAACCAGCAGGGACCCAGAAGTAGGCCATACTACCTAATTAGAAACGAAATGTCATTTTTCTTTTGACGAATGTCTCTCCCTCTGAGTTTCAGACACGGGATCTATAAGCTTACCTCTTCCAGTAATGGCCTCTTGCCAGACCCAGGACAAGCCTTTCCTCTCTGTGTGCCCCTACCCCGAACAACCAAGCGGGCCCCTCCAGGCTCCCCATTCCACTGAGAGGGAACCCCCCCGGCCTCCCAACACAGGGACAGTGCCCAAGAAGGCCTCAAGGCCAGGAACTCCCAAAGGCCCAGGGACAATGGCCAATTGCTCCCGCCCACCCCTCCCGCACAGCACCCTGACCCATGTGGTTCCTGGAAGACCAACTCATCTCCTTTCTAGAGCAGCACTGCCCATAAAAAATATAACTTAAGTCATACATGTAATTTGCAATTTTCTAGCAGCCACACTAAAAAGGGTAAAAAGGAACGGGTGAAATTAGCTTTAATTTTTTTTTTTTTCATTTAATTTAACTTATTTATTTATTTAATTTTTTGTGAGACAAGAGTTTCACTCTGTCGCCCAGACTGGAGTACAGTGTGGCACAGCTCACTGCAACCTCCAACTCCCAGGCTCAAGAGATTTTCTAGCGCTCCAGCCTCCCGAGTAGCTGGGACTACAGCCCCTTGCCATCATGCTCAGCTAATTTTTAAATTTTTTGTAGACATGGGGCCCCCGCTGTGTTGCCCAGGCTGGTAATATTATATTTTATATGATGTAATATATCCAAAATATTGTCATTCAACATGTAATCTAGATAAAAAATACTGAGATATTTTATATTCTCTTTTCCATATTACGTCTTTGAAACCTGGTGTGTATTTTTACACTTAGAGGACATCTCAATTCAGACTGACCACATCTCCCATCCAAGTACTAACCAGGCCCGACCCTGCTTAGCTTCCGAGATCAGTCAAGATCTAGACTGACCACATCTCAAGTATTCAACAGCCCCATGAGGTTAGTGGCTACAGCCAATGCAATTCTAGAGAACTCTTTAGCTGCAGAGCACATCCAAAGAGGCAGGAAATCTGGCCCAGTCACTAGCTCCCTGTGGGCCTAGCATGAGCCCTTTTCCCTCCCTGACCTCAGTTTCTACTTGGTAAAACAAAGTTCCCTCTGAACCTGTTGGTTCTAAATGTTCCACGCACAGTACCTTGAAAGACAGGAAATCTAGGGCCCAAGAGGGACACAGCCAGGGCCTAGGCCAGCTAGGTCTGGACTGCTTTGAGGTGGAGGTGTGCCTAACAGCTGGCATCCTCTCTTCAGGGCTCTGCTTTGACACGGAGGGTCTCCCTCCTCCTGAATGCCGATGAGGTGTGGCACAGACCTACCACATATCAAGACGTGAGATCTTCAGCTGGTTACTGCTCACCCAACCCCTCACCCACCACTACCTGCACAGTCTTAAAAGGGCTGGTTTAGAAAATGACTCTAGGGGCAACCGTGAGGCGAAGGAAGAAAGAAATCCATCTTGGGCATTTAGAGGGGACAAACGAGTATCTTGGCCTCAACGTCCCACCAAAATACCCAATTCTCACTCGGCGATCCTTACCCAATCCTGTTTCTTCCCTGGGGCCTAGATAGCTGAGCAGTATCAATGGAAAACAGCCCCTAAAATTCTTCCAGAATCTTTGGGCTGGAAAGGTCCCTGAAAAGTAATTTCATATAAATCCCTATCTGAGCAAAATCTTGGTCCTCAGTCATTGCAGCAAGCAGGCACAAAAGTCAGTCACAGCAGCAGCACAGGGGATAGCGTTGGCCAGAAGTTTTAGCAGATTTGGAATCTAGGCCTGGATCTGCCAACAAATTGCTGGGGGACTTTGAGCCTGTCACTTTGCTCAAGGTTGGACTAGATGATCTAGGTATAGGTCTCTTCTAAGATGATCTAAGTCTCTTGTGGATGCAAGTTAGTTATTAATCTCCTCCCAACCCTGGTGCCTTTAGAGACTAAGTCCATGTCAGCCCTTCCCTCACCACCTCTGTCCTGCCACTGTCATCTACACAGTTCACAAGGTACCCTTTCCCCAATGCCATCCCATAATGGCCAGGCCTGGCTGTGGACTGAGCCACAAGTCTGGAGCTATCTGGCTCCCTGCAGCCTCCTCTCTAGGACCAGATCTGTAATGAAGCTGCAGCAGCTGCTGCTCCTATGTCCCTTGACCCCCATTTTCTAAAGAGCTGGGCTCCATCACCTTCTTGTAGACAGGCAAAACTAAACTATGGTGGAAAAAATTCAGAACAGTGGTGTTACCTCTTACGGGTAAGGGTGGGGATGACATGAGAAAGGCCATGAGGGAGCTTTCTACGGTGATGTTCATGCCCTGTATATTGACAGGTGTTTGGGTTGACAGGTATATGCATTTGTAAACAGTCAACAAATAGTGCACATAAGATTTGTGCATTTCATTGTATGTAAATATTCACTCAAAAGAGAAAAAGAACTATAAACAAATATTGAACTCTGAGTTAATGACATATACTAAAGTATTCGGGGTAAAGTATACTGATGTCTATAATTTACTTTGAGATGGATGTGTCAAAAATTTCAGAAATCTTGATAGATGGGTCGAGGGATACATACGTGAAAGTGAGGAGAGGAAAATGTTAATTGTAGAATCTAGGAGGTGGAGGGTGTTCACTGAAAAGTTCTTTAACTTTTCCTTATGTTTGCAGATCTTTGTGATAAAATGTGGACAAAAATTATGTACCTATCAAGCACCTACCAAATTTAAGTGCTATAAAGGCAAATAAGCTGGCTGGTCACAGTGGCTCATGCCTGTAATCTTAGCACTCTGGGAGGCCGAGGTGGGTGGATTGCTCAAGGTCAGGAGTTCGAAACCAGCCTGAGCAAGAATGAGACCCCGTCTCTACTATAAATAAAAAGAAATTAATTGGCCAACTAATATATATAGAAAAAATTAGCCAGGCATGGTGGCACATACCTGTAGTCCCAGCTACTTGGGAGGCTGAGGCAGAAGGATTGCTTGAGCCCAGGAGTTTGAGGTTGCTGTGAGCTAGGCTGATGCCACGGCACTCACTCTAGCCTGGGCAACAAAGTGAGACTCTGTCTCAGAAATAAAATAAAATAAAGGCAAATAAGCCTAGTGAAAGAGCTCAGGCTTTGGATGTCAGGGAACACACCTGGGAACAAATCCGAGTTAATAGCTATGCAATCTTGGGCAAGTCATTTAAGGCCTCTGTGCCTCCGTTTCCCCATCTGTAGAATGGAGATAATAATAGCACATTCCACATAAACTGTAGGAATTAAAGTGCCCTTCATAGAATGTCTAGCCCCTAATAGGCCCTCAGGAATAGTACCTAATAGCAGCAGGGCACATTTTTTGCCATCTAAATGGGATCTTAAAGAGGATACCAGAGTGCACAATGACTATTAGCACAAGTGTAACTGAAGTAAGACCTTTGCCTATGGACAATAAAGCCCAAAGAAGTGAAGACAACCCAGTGAGCACATAGCCAAGCTGGATCATGCTAGCCTGAGTCCAGAGGCCCCATAGAGCTACTGCAAAGGATACTACAGACAGGCAATTCAGATTCACAAGAAAGAACGGCCAAAAAACATGAACAAGTATTCAGCAAAGAGGCGGATTATTTTTCATTTAGTGGTTTAGTAAAAACTATCAAGATTGATAACATCAATCAATTAGGGCATGGGAAGCAGAGAGAGTCTCATATGTGTTGGCAGGAACAAAAAATTAGTATAACCTTTTAGGAGGGCAAGTTAGTGGTATCTATGAAAATATTTATGTACATATTGTTTGACTGGGCATTTCTACCTATAGGATATCTATAGATATATTCACACAATAAACGTGTCTAATCTTTGCAGCATTGTTTATAATAACAAATCTAGAAAATGAATGTCCATCACTGGAGAATAGCTAAATGGTAGAAAAACTGGGCAGTTAGTAAAAAGAATGAGGTAGATTTGTATATATTGACTTAGAAAAGACTCTATATTATATTAAGTGAAAAAAAGCAAGTTGCAGGATAATATGTAATTTTGCTAAAATTTTAAAAATTATGTATGTATGTATGAATATATACACGTACATCACATGCAATTACTACATATGCATAGAAACATGCATGCTCTGTGAAGGAGACTGAGATTTTTAGAAAAGTCGAGCAGACTTGTTTAGGTCTATATTGTTTTAATTTTTTATAATGAGAATATTCAGTTGATAGGGGCGTGCGTATATTTAAGCCCAGGGGTAGTGGGATTATGTGTAATTTTTCTTCTACTTTTCTAGATGCTTTTTATTTCCTACAGAATAAAAAAGTTTTAATATTTACATAAAATGTTTTACATAATATATTTAACTATATATATATATAATACATAAGATATATACAACAAGCTTTTTAAAAAATAGTCTGGAAAGATCCATCAGAAAAATCAGTGGTCTCTCTGGAGAGTAGGGGGAAAGAGGGGTAATACTTGAGTTTTCTACTTAGTGCACTGCCTACTGACTCAACTTTTTTCCAGCACATTACTTTTATGATTTTAAAGACTAAAAAAAAAAAAAAAAAAAAAGGAAAAAGAAAAAAATCTTGCCAAAGTAGTAAGCAACCCATTAACATTAAAGCTGTAAACAGTGTTTGCTATAGTCAGTTGAAGAACTGCCTTCATGTCTTGAAAAAAGTTTCAGTGACTTGGGGGACTCGGTGAAAATATGTTTTACTGGTGTCTTGTGGCTGTAAAGTGGGGACAGATTTAAATGGGTCACCCTGCTTCTGGCAAAACAGAAACCCCCAGGAAATGGAAACTATAACGTTAGCATCCCGAGAGGGGGGCGCCCAGCCTAGGCTGCCGCGGGAGGACACTCAGGTCAGTCCCCCAGCCCCCACGCCCCAGACCACACTCATAAATAAATACAAAGGAAATACTTTCCCAAGAGAGCCGGCCTCTCTCCCTTGGCCTCTGACCTCCCAGAGCGGCCGTTTCCGACGGCCGCGAGGCCCCAGTCTCGGCGCGGCCCACCCCGAACGCTGCAGGCGCGGCCCGCTGGGGTCGCGCAGCCCCTGGCCGCCCGGCGGCCCCGCGGGGAGCGGCCGCCAACGAGCCTCCTCCCGCCGGTTCTGCTGAGCTCCGCAGCGCCGGTGATTCACCGCCAGGTCACACGGAGCTTATCTGGCTCCAGGTGTGCTCCCTCACTCCGACTGCACGCTTCTCACATGACATCAGCCGGCCCGCCCGCCGCGGCGCGGGGAGCCCGCGGCCCTCGGCGTTTCCAGGCGGCCGGGCGGGCGCAGCCGCAGCCCCGCGGCGCCTTCCGCTGCGATACCGTCCCTCCCGCCCCGCAACGCAGCAATCCCGCAGGTACGGGAGAAAGGAGAACCGGAAGGTGCCAGCAGCCCAGCCTGGTCCCCTGCCGCTCTCCCAGGTGCACTGCTCCGCCCCAAACCGGGCCTGCAGCTGCCTCCGTAACACCCCCCCACACCCGGCTCCAACCCCTTCTGTGTGACCTTGAGCAAGTCCCGTCCCCTCTCCAGGCCTCAGCTATTTCAATTCTAATATCTCTAAGGGCCTGAGAGCTCAGACTTGACCCCAAGCCTTTGCTGGAGAGGTGTTCTGCTCGACCACAACCTGCAGGTCCTAATTCTGCTCTGCCTCTGACTCGCTGTGTGACCTTGAGTCCATCATTCAACATCTCTGAATACCAGAGAATAATAAAAACAATCCCTTGTATACGACAATAAAGTACCTAGCAGAGAGAAAGGGCCTTGGGCCCAGTAAAGTCATCAGTCCAACAACTTAAACCGCTGCCAGACTCTAAACTGTTTGAAATGTCAAGGGAATGTAGATAATTTACAAGCCCCACAATTCCTACCTTCCTCAGGATAAAGGGTAGAGAAGCGAGGGGGTGGAGAGTGGAGGGTTACCAGGCCTGCTCCCTGCCCTCAATCCAGCCCCCACCTCTGCACCTGCCCACCCTCTAATTCAAGGTATCTTGGAAAATGCTGGGAGGGAACGGGTAATGATGAAGAGGGTTGGGGCCTGGGGTGAAGATCTTACAGGACTCCCTTGGACTGGCCCAAAGCGGAACTTAAAAACTCCATCAAGCTCCCATCCCAAGTCCTGTGGAAACCTGTCAGTTGGCACACAGTGGGCTGGGCCATCCCATCCCTCCAAACCTTTAAGCTACATCAGGCCAGAGCCCCTCAGCTTTACCCAACCACACCCAAGAGAGGCCTAGGACAAGGCCTGGGGCCCAGGGCCACCGACAGGACCCAGCTCACATGGATGTTCTGATTCCCACCTGTGGCATCCACTCCGGGCAAGGGGGTCTGGCTGGGCAGACCTCTGGTTTGAAGGAGCAAGAACAGCCCTGCTGCCCCGGAGACCTGTGACACACCAAGTCCGGATCAAAGCTTCCTGAGTTGCAACAACTCCCTGCTCCACCCCAGCAGGGTGGATTCTCCCTTTCACATAAGCCCTAGTTCTGCCCCACCCAGTCCACCTTTAGGTACCTGCCTCTGGGAGACCCCAGAGTTTTCAGGCCCAACTTCTGAAGACACATGCACCCTCAGTGAGCAGCCCCAAGCAGGGCCAGTGAAGGGAGTTGCAGGCAACTGGCTAGCTGCCCAGACTGACTGGGAGTAAGGTTGAGAGACCAGGCAGGAGTCAGAAAGGGCATCATCCACATGAGGCCCTCTCAGGAAAGTCTGGGGCACAGGAGGAAGCCCTCAGGCACACGCCCTGGCACCTGAGCCAGGCCAGCAGAGCAAACAAACCAGACACTCAGAGCTACCAGGCACCAGGTCATCAACTGTTCAAAGTCCAAAGCTCCCAAAGGAAGTCCAAAGGAAGTGACCACCAACCCGTGACCACTCTCACCTCCACCCTCCGACCCCACCTGCAACCCTTCTCATTCCCCTAATGCCCCCAACACAATAGCTGCCCCCAAAGCCATTGTCTTCCTGGGATTGAGGCTCTAGCCTCAATGCCCTCAACCCCAAATGGACAAGCACACCTCCACTGGAGGCTATATATAACCAGTCCTGTCAAGTCCAGAAACCAGGAGGATGTTTCCTGGAAAGCCTTCATCACAAAAGGACAGAGGGGAAGCTGAGGAGATGGCAGGCCATTGACAAAGAGCCAGGGAGACTTGTCAGGAAGCCAGAGACCTCAGGAGAGCAACTTTCAATATCCTCAAATAGAAAGTGGCCCCTGAACCAAAAAGGGTGGGGAATGTTAGACCAGACCCGTTGCCATGACAATAGGACACCAACTTGCTCAAGAAAAGGGCTCAAGATCTGATAAGCAGCTTGATTCCATGGGCTCTGGATTCCATGTCCCGCCAAGGTGATCTTGCTCTTAATCACCCAGGTGACCTCCCCTCCCCCCTGCACGGTCCCAGTGCATACCTACTGCCTACAGTTCACACTCCATAGGGGCATGTACAAGGTCTCCTTAGCCACCGCCATGCCAGCGACTCCAAGAGACAAAATGAACCCAACAAACTAGCCCAAGTCATTGGCAAGGTGAAGGTGGAAGAGAACCCAATTCTATAATTTAGGGGACCTGAGGGCAGGAAGGCCCTAGCGAGGAGAACCCCTCTCAGGAAGCATTCTCCCAACCCACCCACACAGGCACAAACTAAGCCAAACACATGCTCCCAGCGCCAAACACATGCCCCCTTGGCCAAGTGACCAGGCAAGTGAGTACCAGCTTAAAAAACGAACTGGCTGTCTTCCTCCCCTCCCCAACCCCCGCCTCTGGCTCTTTCTGGCCTCAGCCGTTCCAACTAATCAGCAGGACACATGTGCCTTCCAACAGGGTGACACCCCCACCTCCACCCCCACAACAAAGCCCCAATGTGTGGTGTGTCCCCGCAGGCCTTATCTCAACCAGTACGGAGACCCACACTCCTCACCAGGCTAGGTACCAATCAGCGCCCCCCCAACACAGGGCGCGGGCGGGGGGCAGCTAACCCCACCACCTCCCTGTCCCATTGGCGAAACAACTGGCATGACAGGTTAGCAGGGCGGGGCGTCAGGGCGGTCTCTCCTAGAGGCCTGGGGCAGGCAGGCTGTCCGACCTTCCCACACACACCCCACCCCTTTGCAGGGAAAGGTGAGGTGAGCAGCCCGTCACGGGGGACAGCCTGCACTCCCTAATCCCCAAAGTCTGCCACTCCACCCCCACCCCCTAGCCCCCCACCCCCGACTTCTGTCCCAAGGGGAGGGGGCGCAGGGAAGCGGGGTCTCCATTGTTTTGCCAGCTGTCTAGCAGCTGCTCCTTTGAGAGGAGCCCGCTGTCGGCCTGGCAGTGAAAGAGTGAAGGCCGCTGGGAGGGATAAAGGGCTCAGCGGAGGTGCTCGCCTTCCCCGTGCCTTCCTCAGCGCCTTGCTCCATCGCTCTAGCAGGGGGCCTGGGCCTGGCCCCGAGAAGCCCCCACCCCGCAGCTCTGGGCCACCTCGGCTCCTCCGAGCCCCGAATTCCCCCAAACTGAGGCCACCCTGTCCTGCCGCCCCGCGCCTGCGGGCTGGCCAGAGGGGCCGGCGCTGTCCCTCCCCAGCCTTCCCCTCCCGGTCGGCCCCCGCCCCCGAGCGCCGAGCTCCTCGGCGCCGCCAGAGACCGGAGCCGGGAGTCCGGGCCGCTGCTTCCAGGGGACAGGGGAGGAGGAGGAGGAGTCGGCGGGCCCCGCCGCCCGCCCGGCCACCCGGCCGGAGCCGCCCCGCCGCCCCACAGGACCTGGCCCGCCAGCGGGCGGCCGCCCCCGCCGCCCCGCACTCACCGGCCGCCGGAGCCCGCCCGGCCGGCAGCAGAAGCGGAGACGCGGCATCCAGCGGCCCCGGCCCGGTCCGGGCAGGAGCGCAGCGCGGCGCAGCGCAGCGCCGCCCCCCGCGACCGCGCGAGCCGAGCCGAAAGGGAGCTCCCTGCTGGCGGCTCCGGGGAAAAACGCCGGGCCTGCCTGGCAGCTCTCGGGCGCGCCCCCAGACGCGGGCCATGCGGACGCCGGCGCTGCCCTGGGAGACTCTGTCCGCACTGGGCTCCGAGGCCCCTCTCGCTGTGTCCGAGGCCCTGCCTGGAGGTCCTGTCTGCCCTGAGCACTGGAGGCTGTTGGACATGTCCGGAAGGTGCCGAGTGGCACTGCCCAGGGCAGGCACCAGGAGCTGACAAATGTGCAGAAGAGGCTCCGTCCAAGGTAGGCACTGGACTCTGCAGGCTATGCCCAGGGTAGTGCTGTCTAGAGGAAACAGTTGAGTCTTGCTGGCCACCTCTTCCCAAGGTGGCTAGGCCCTGCTGGATGGCACCAGCTGGCTCAGTCCAGAGCAGGTACTGCCTGCTATGTCCAAAGTGGCACTGCAGAATGCACTTCCCAAAGTGGGAACAGGTTCCCAATGGCTTGGTCTGAGAGACCCCTGCCTAAAGTGGAGCCGCCCAAGAGGCATACTAGGACCCAGGGAGCATGGTCATAAGTGACACCCACTTCCTGAAGGAGTCCACCAATGCCAAGATTAACACCTTTGAGGAGCTCTTTGGAATGCAGTGTGTCCCTGGGTCCACCATACACATCAAGTGAGTGCTCTACCCAGCAAGAAGATTTTAGACTTTCTAGGAGAGGTCAAGGGGCATTCAGAGACCTGGCCTCCAAGATAGGTGCTAAGTCTTGATTTTGGAGTGAAAGAGAGAGGCAGACATTTCTCTAGGCAGTGTCTAGGCTGGAGTGGGGTACCTCAGAATGTGGAGGAAACTGAGTAGGGTGGTACAGAAAAAAGGGCGTAGCAGACAATAGCAGCTGTCTCCCCAGACAGCCCAATCAGGAACTTCCCCAGGCAAGGGTGGCCCAACCCAACAGACCAGGGAAAGCTGGAGTGAGGAAGAGACTCAGAAGCAGAGTTGAGTAAGAGCTAGGAGTTCCTGAGCAATAGACCACACAGGGATGAATATTGGGTTTTTTTTTGTTTTTTTCTGGCTTTTTTTTTTGGAGATAGGGTCTTGCTTTGTTGCCTGGGCATGAGGCAGTGGCATGATCATAGCTCACTGCAACCTCAAACTCCTGGGCTCAAGGGATCCTCCTGCCTCAGCCTCTGGAATATCTGGGACTACAGGTGCGTACCACCATGCCCAGCTAATTTTTCTATTTTTTGTAGACTCAGGGTCTCGATATTTTGCTCAGGCTGGTCTCAAACTTCTGACCTAAAGCAACTGTCCCACCGCCTAGGCCTCCCAAAGTGCTGGGAATACAGGTGTGTGCCACCACGCCCAGCCAGGATGAGCACTTTGGATAAAGGAATAACAAGCAACTCAAACACAATTTAATAAACTTTGCTTGCTAAGTGCCAAATGCAGCCCCAGGAACTCTGGGTGACACAGAAGGAATTCAGGTGTGGCCTGTCGCATGAGGAACAGGTAGAGGTGCCTGCAATAAGGTTCACCACGCTGTCATTCCTTAGATGACAAGATGGGTGCTGTGATGGAAGACTTATTGGGCTGAAGGAGTAAGGAAGCTGTTAATACTTTAAGAACATGACATTTGAGTGGAACCTTGGAGACTAGGTAGGACAATGACTATCACTCCTGCTTTCTGAGCACCTACTATGAACCAGACACTATCTCTGTTCATCGCAACAAACCTATAAGGGAAATATCATTATTATAGATAGGAACTGAGTGTGCAGGGACTCTGGAGCCAGGTTGCGTGGGTTCGGATCTCAGTTCTATCAAGTACTACCTCTGTTACTCTGAGTGATTTATAAAACCTCTCTGTGCCTCAGTTTATCCACAAATGGGGATAATAACAGTGCCTCCCACCCTCCCTCAAAGTTTGTTTTGTTGTGTTTTGTTTTGAGACAGAGTCTCACTTTGTTGCCCAAGCTAGAGTGCCGTGGTGTCAACCTACCTCACAGCAACCTCAAACTCCTGAACTCAAGTGATCCTCCTGCCTCAGCCTCCCGAGTAGCTGGGACTATAGGCATGCACCATGCCTGGCTAATTTTTTCTGTATATATTTTTAGTTGTCCAGCTAATTTCTTTCTATATTTTTTTAATACAGACGGGGTCTTGCTCTTGCTCAGGCTGGTCTCAAGCTCCTGAGCTCAAATGATCCCCCCGCCTCCGCCTCCCAGAGTGCTAGTATTACAGGCGTGAGCCATTACGCCTGGCCTCAAAGTTTGTTTTGAAAATTAAATGAGTTTAGTCTTTCCAACAAACGGTGCTGGAACTAGACATCCACATGCAAAAATAAGAATCTGGATCTAGCACTCTGGGAGGCCAAAGCAGGAGGATTGCTTGAGATCAGGAATTCAAGACCAGCCTGAGCAAGAATGAGACCCCATCTCTATTAAAAATAAGAAAATTAGCTGGGTGTCATGGTGTGTGCCTATAGTCCCAGCTACTCTGGAGGCTGAGGCAGAAGAGTCAATTGAGCCCAGGAGTTTGAGGTTGCTGTGAGATAGGCTGATGCCACGGCACAGGGCAATGGAGTGAAACTCTGTCTCAAAAAAAAAAAAAAAAAAATCTAGACACAGACCTTCACCCTTAACAAACAAAAATTAACTCAAAATGAATAATACATCTAAATATAAAACACAAAAACTATAAAACTCCCAGAAGATAACAGAAGAAAACCTAGATGACCTTGGGTACAATAATGACTTTTTAGATAAAACACCAAAGGTACCATCTATGAAAGAAAGAATTTATAAACTGGACTTCATTAAAATTAAAAACTTCTGCACTGCAAAAGACTTTCAATAGATTGAGAAGACAAGCCACAAACTGGGAGAAAATATATGCAAAAGACATTTGATAAAGGATAGATGTCCAAAATATACAAAGAATTCTTTTTTTTTTTTTGAGACAGTCTTGCTTTATTGCCCAGGCTAGAGCGAGTGCCGTGGCATCAGCCTAGCTCACAGCAACCTCAAACTCCTGGGCTCAAGCAATCCTTCTGCCTCAGCCTCCCGAGTAGCTGGGACTACAGGCATGCGCCACCATGCCCGGCTAATTTTTTCTATATATATTAGTTGGCCAATTAATTTCTTTCTATTTATAGTAGAGACAGGGTCTCGCTCTTGCTCAGGCTGGTTTTGAACTCCTGACCTGGAGCGATCCACCCGCCTCGGCCTCCCAGAGTCCTAGGATTACAGGTGTGAGCCACCGCGCCCGGCCCAAAGAATTCTTTAAACTCAACAAGAATAAGAAAATAAACAACCCATTCAAAAAACCTAAACAAACACCTTACCAAAGAAGATATATAGATAGCAGTAAGTATATGAAAAGATGTTCACATTATGTCATTAGAGAATTGCAAATTAAAAACACAATGAGATGTCACTATACATCTACTAGAATGGCCAAAATCCACAACTCTGACTCTGACAACTCCAATATTGGCAAGAATGCAGAGCAACAGGAACTCCCATTTATTGCTAGTGGGAGTACAAAATGGTACAGCCACTTTGAAAGATAGTTTGGTGGTTTCTAAACATTCCTTTACCATACAATCCAACTAAAAACTTACACACAGGCTGGGCATGGTGGCTCACACCTGCAATCCCAGCACTTGGGAGGTCAAAGCAGGAAGATAGCAAGACTGTCTCTACAAAAGTAAAGAAAAAACTAGCTGGGTGTGGTGGTATGTGCCTGTAGTCCCACCTACTGGGGAGGCTGAGGAAGAGGGATTGCTTAAGCCTAGGAGCTTGAAACTACAATAAGCTATGATCATACCACTGCACTCCAGCCTGGGTGACAGAGTGAGATCCTGTCTCTGAAAAAGAAAAATAAATAAAAACCCTGCACACAATGTTTACAGCAATTGTATTTGTAATTACCAGGACTTAGAAGCAACCAAGATGATCTTCAGTGGGTGAATGGATAAATAAACTATGGTACATCCAAACAATGGGATATTATTCAGCACCATAAAGAAATGAGCTATCAAGCCATGAAAAGACATGGAGGAAAGTTAAATGTGTATTACATGTGAAAGAAGCCAATCTGAAAAGGCTACATACATACAACATGATTCCAACCAACTATATGACATTCTGGAAAAGGCAAAACTATGGAGATAGTAAATAGATTAGCGATGCCACAGGTTAGGCAGAGCACAGAGGATTTTTTAGGGCAGTGAAACGATTCTGTGTGATACCACAATGGTGGATACACATGTCAATATACATTTGTCAAAACCCACAGAAAATACACCACCAACAGTGAATCCTGATGTAAGCTATGGACTTAGGGTGACAACAACGTGTCAATGTAGGTTCATCAGCTACCGGGCTGGTGCAGGATGTGAGAGTGAGACTGCCCGTATGGAGGGGAAGGGAGGATATGGAAAATCTCTGCACTTTCTGCTCAACTTTGCTGTGAACTTAAAATGGTTTAAAAAACAAAGTTCATTAATTTTAAAAAATTAAATGAGCTAATATATTTTAAAATCCATACCCAGCACATAGTAAGCATTCTGCAGCTGTTAGCTTTGTTATCTTTCCCAACTCACAGCTGTGGAAATGAAGCACAGATAGGTTTGTGACTTACACACAGCCTAAGAGTGGCAGAGTCAGGATTCAAACTGAAGTCCCCGACGCCCCAAAGCCCATGTTCTTTTCCCTACACCATGGCAGTGAAATGAACAAGCATATTAACCACTCTTTTACGTATACGTGTCTGCACCTAGGGCACTCTCGGGGTAGCACACAGTATCTCTAAGAGCTCCTCTTGCCCGAAGTAGGAACCAGTTTCTGGTTCCTACTTCAATCAGGAAAGATTGAAATGCCAGAGCAACACTCACACTGACACAATGACTCTGGGTCTTGGTCACTTGCTTTTAGTCTTTTCTTCCCCAAGGCAAGAATAATCCCTGCCCTGGCTCTAAGCATAATAAAAGTAAAAGTAAAAGTAAAACTAAAGCATCCTCTCCCCCTCGCACAGAAAAATGCCAGAGCAGCGTCCACATAAAAGCCCAGAATGGGTAGACCAATTTTTCCAAAAGATTTCCAAAGTCCTAAGGCAATCTGACTCTACTAGAGAAGCCCCCTCAGAAAGAAGATTGGTAATAAACATCACTTGCATCAATTGAGCCCTTACTTTGAGTCAGGGACTTAACGCTAACCCCTTGATGCATAGGTATAATCTCCACAATTATTTTATTAGGGAGGTGCTATTATCATCCCCATTTTACAGATTGGAAACCAGGTTTAAGAAAGTGAATTCATTTGCCCAAGGCCACGTGACTAATAAATACCAGAGCCCAGAATGCTTGCCCTGAACCACTCCACAGGCTGCCCTCTGGGTGAAGTAGAGAGCACCTGGGCTTTGGGGCCACACAGAGAGAAGGCTGGGCTCTAGCAGATGCCAGCAGGCTCCTTAGCCTCTCTAAACCTCAATTTCCCCATCTATAAAATGGGGATAATAATAGTGCCTACGTTGTAAGGGTGTGAGAGGATAAAATTAGCAAATTCATTTGAAGCAATTAGCCCAGTACTTGAAACATAGTTAAGTGATTAATGTGTTAGCTATTATTAATCTCTCTGAACCTCTATTTCCTCATCTGTAAAATGGAGGCCGATAATAATATGGAGAGTTATTATTATCTGAGCCTCAGAAGAAATGGCAAATGTAAGATGACACCTGTCACATGGCGAGTTACCACAATGCGACTCTCCAAAAAGAATGGAAAATAAGCAAGTCTGCTTTTTAAAAAGTCCACAGAATTGCAAATATGCCTGATAGCTGGTGATATTCAAATAACAAAAGCACACCGTTGAACATTGTTCCTCGAAATGTATTTATTAGCTTAAGATCCTTTACCTCTTTGCATAGAAGCTTGGAGTGTGGGTGGCGAATGCTCTCTAGCAAACTTACAACAGCTAAATTCATAGAAGAGAGTACCTGCTGAAGATCAGTCCAAAATGAAGTGACATTAAAAAGTTTCTGTTTGGGGAAGCTCAAACACATACAAAAGTAAACAAAATAATATAATAACCCCCAAGTAGCCATCATACAATGTCAATAGTTATTAACTCTTATTTCAACTATCTTCCCACCTATTCCACACTCCCCACACCCAGTATAATTTTGAAGTGACTCCCAGATATCACATCATTTCATCTGAAAATATTTCAATGTGTTTCTCTGAAAGATAAGGATTATTTTTTAAACAAAACTACAATACCATTGTCGCACCTAAAAATTTTAATAGTTCTTTCATTTCATCAAATAGTATCTCCAGAATGAAATGATCTCTATAAATTCCAATTATTTCCATAAGTGTCTTTAAAAAAAAAATGTTTGTTTGACTCAAGATCCACACATTGCAATGAGTAGGCATGACCTGTACATCTCTTTTAATCTATAGGTTTCCCTCTGTCTCTTTCTTTTTCTCCTCTGCAACTTATTTGTTGTAGAAACTAAGTCATTTATCATACAGATTTTTCCACACTCTGGATTTTGCTGATTGCATCCCCGTAGTGTCATTTAATATGTTATAATTGGTAGATAGATCTAGAGGCTTGATGGGATTTGAGTTTGAGTTTTTTTCTTTTTTTTGGCAACCATACTTCATAGGGTGTAGTCTGCTTACATCAGGAAACACATAAGTAACACATCTGGTTGTTTCTGAAATAAACTTTTAGACATCAAAAATTTATGATTATCTTTACTTGAAGTATAAGAATATAAAAAATAAGCCTATTCATCAACAGATGAATGGATAAACAAAGAGTGGCATATACACACAATCTATGTATATTTTTATTCAGCCATAAAAATCAATGAAATTCTGAGAGATGCTACAACATGGATGAGCCTTGAAAACATTATGCTAATAGTAAGAATCTAGACACAGAAGGACAAATATTGTATGATTCTTAGTAATATGAGTGTGAACTGAAGAAAGATGATGTGCATAAATTTGGAAAGGAGAGCTTTATTTCTCATAAAGAGTTGCAGCCAAGGCTGGCCATCTTGCACTCTGGAAATCATAGCCTCGGGCAGAAGCTGAGACCAAGCACTTCCTGGGAAAGGCAATAGGAATAGGAATTTATGCTGAGTAGGGTGGCCGAATATGTGCACATTTAACAAGCTATAGGAGGAGTCATGAATATTCATGAAAGGAGAAACATGCACAATTGAGCTTCATGCTACTTCATAGGACCCATGTTTGAAAAACAGCAGGGTTAGTATGATCCAAGGGTGGAGTTTTCAGACCTCTGACATCAAAAGGTGGAGCACAGGACATGAAAACCCCCTCTGCACAGCCTCTGTAGACTGATCAGAACCACTCCATGGTCAGTGGTTTCTTATCAGGAAGAAAAGATGGACAGTTGTAGTGTCAAAATCCAGAAGGAGGAGCAAAATCCAGTTGTAGTGTCAAAATCCAGGAGGAGCAGCATTGGGCAGTTGATTGAAATCAGTAGTGGAGCAAGTCTCCCCAAAGGGCTGGTTCTGTTTAACCTTAGTGAAGAAAGCCTGAAGGCAGTTAACTAGGGAGGGAGGGGGTATAATGAGGCATGCATGACCTCCCCGTCATGGCTGGGAATTCAGTTTTAAGGTTTCTCTGGGGCCCCCATGGAAAAAATGGGGTCCATTCAGTTGGTTGGGGAGCTTGAGGTTTTATTTTTTTCTCATATTATGCAAATTAATAGAGACAAAGTAGACTAGAAGTTACCAAGAGCTGGGGGAAAGGGAAATAGGAAGTGGTATAGACTTTCTGCTAGGGCTGATGAAAAAGTTCTGGAAATGGATAGTGGTGATGTTTTTATAATATTGTGAATGTACTTAATGCCACCAAACTGTACACTGAAAAAGGCTAAAAGGATAAATTTTATGTTATTCATATTTTTCCATAAAAAAATGGGTTTTTTTGAGACAGCATAGCACTCTGTCACCGGGGCTAGAGTGCAGTGGCACAATCATAGCTCACAGCAACCTCAAACTCCTGGGCTCAAGCAACCCTCCTGTCTCAGCCTCCTGAGTAGCTGGGACTACAGGCACATGCCACCACACCTAGCTAATTTTTCTATTTGTTATAGAGACAGGGTCTCACTCTTGCTCAGGCTGGTCTCGAGCTCCTGACTTCGATTGTCCCACCTCAGCCTCCCAAAGTGCTAGGATTATAGTAAGAATAGCTAATAGCAAGCTATTAGCTTACTATTAAGTCACCAGGCCCAACCAGGTGAGTCACCAGGCCCAACCACAAAACATTTTTTTAAAGAGCCTGGCTATTGCATAGAATATGGCCCCTCTTACAAACCCTTGATGGCTTCAGTGTACGTGTTGGCCTTTCTCTAAACCTATAGCCTTTACTCCTGCACTGGTCTATACATAGCTGTGGGGCCTCTTCTATGCTTCCAAGAATTTCCTGACTCTGTCCAACTCTACAATGAGCAGGGGATCCACAGCCCCACTAGCCAGGAGCCCAGCATCCCAGATGGACATCTACAAGCAGGACTGTGGATACAGCCAGAACAAGTGCTTTTGTAGTCAAAAGGCTTGAGGTTGAGCCCTGCTTTTTTTGCTTACTTGCCACAAGAACTTAGTCAAATGACAACCTCTCGGTTTCCACTCCTGTGAAATTGGGGCTACAAACTGCCACCCCATAGGGTTGTTGTAAAGATTGAGTGAGGTTACATAATATTCAAGAACTTTCTATTACTATGCTTGGAGAGATTCAAAAAGGATCAACCTAGGACTTACGTCATCAACTCATCAGGAAATCAGTGCCTCCAAAGTTAGCCACTTTTCAAGCTTAACATTTCTTAACATCACTATTGGTAAGGTCAGCAGTAGGGTCCTGGTTTGCTTGAGACTGAGGGTGCTCCCAGGATATGAGCTTTACAGTGCTAAAACTGAGAAAGTCCCAGACATGAGTTGGTCACTCAAACAGTGACCTCCCAATTGCCAGTTTCTAGATACCACCTCTCTGGCCTGTTGACCATTGCCTCTTTGATCTTCCTTCCTTCTAGAACTTGGCCTCCAGAACCACTTCTCCTGGATCTCCTTGCTGGATAGACATCTGCTGTTTGGTCTTTAATGCTGACACTTCTCAGGATTTCTTCCTTTGCCTTCTGCTCTTATGATCCTACACCTCCTCCTAGGGAGATCTTGGTCATTCCTGTGACTCCCAGGCGCTTCCCACACAATGGATAACTCCCACATCTCCATGGCAGATACCACTCTAGAGGCCAGCCTGGTACTTCAACCATCACTTACAAGCACACCAAACTACTTGTGTCCAAAGCCAAATGTACAACCTTCTTCATCAACTGTTTCCTTTCTGAGTAATGACCCTAACCCTGAGTGGGTAAGGCCAGAGGTCTACATTCCCTGCTTCCTCCCCCTCCTTAGCCACCATCCCCTCAGAAACCAAGTCTCATTGGTTATACTCCCTAAATCTCTCTCCAATCCACATCATCTGCTCATGCCCACTGCCGTCACCTCTTGGCTAGACAATTGCAACAGCCTTCTCACGGTCACCTGCTTCTACTTCATCCCCTCTAACCTGTCCTCCATGTGGCTGCCAAAGTGATCTTTCTAAAATACAAATAAGATCACATCACTCCCTGGTTGGAATTCCTCAAAAGTTCCCAATGGCCTAGCACAGGGGTCAGCAAACTTTTTCTGTAAAGGGTCTAATAGTTTAGGCTCTGAGGGTTGGTGGTCTCTGTCTCAGCTACTCGACTCTACTATTGTGGCACAAAAGCAGCCATAGACAATACATAAATGAGTGGGCATGGCTGTGCTCCAGTAAAACTTTATTTAGAATAACAGGTGGCAGGACAAATTTGACCCGAGGGCTGTAGTTTGCTGACCACTAGACTAGGAAATAGAATTTAAGCTTCTTAGCAAACCCCAAAAGGCTCTTTGCACACAGCAGCCATGGGAAATGCCTTGCCCTTCCCAGAACATACCACCATCCGTTGGCATACGCTGCGTCAATGTGAGACATCCTTCTGCATCTCCTAAGTCTAGGGAGTCCACTGATTCTTAAGGTCCGCTCCAAGTGTTAGCACCTCTGTGAAGCTGCCCCCCTACTCCTTCAGGAAGAGTTGGTCCTCCCTCACCAACTCCAGCACTTTCTGTCTGTCTCTGTTTGCACATTCGTCATTCTATGAGTGTATGTGGTATTTATTTGTCATCATCCCTTTTGACCATGAGGCTTCAAGACCAGTCTTGTTCATACTTCCTCTTCCCATTGCTAAGCACATTGCTGGGATAGTGATAGTATAGTAATAGCTACTGCTAATTAACACCATACATGCGTTCTCATTTAATATTCTCAGCAAATCCCATAGGGGTAGGCACTGTTGTCAGCCCCATTATACAGGTGAGGTAATGAGGCGTAGACAGTGGAAGTAACTTGCCCAGCTAGTCATACAGCTAGTAAATGGCATAGCCGAGACCAAAACACAGATCTCTGACCCTGAAAGTCCATAGTTTGATTCTATAGGGGTTTTTTGTTTGTTTTTTTTTTGAGACAGAGTCTCACTCTGTTGCCCTGGGTAGAGTGCAATGGTGTCATTGTAGCTCACTGCAGCCTCAAATTCCTGGGCTCGATTGATCCTCATGCCTCAGCCTCCTGAGTAGCTGGGACTACAGGCATACACCACCATATCCAGCTAATTTTTCTATATTGTAGAGATGGGGGTCTCATTTTTGCTCACGCTGGTCTCAAACTGCTGAGCTCAAGCAATCCTCCCGCCTCGGCCTCCCAGAGTGCTAGGATTACAGGTGTGAGCCACTGCGCCCAGCCTGATTCTACAGATTGAAGTCCATAGTTTCATACTATACAGATTGATAGTTATTTGCTTAATGAAAAAAATGCATTGAGAAAATAAATGTATTCATTGTTTTCATGGCACAAGATATCAAAATTATGTAAAAAGTTACTGTCCCTTCAGAAGAGATCCCTGATTCCAGTTGGGGAGAAGAGTTGGCTAAGGTGCCTGAGAACTAGGGTGGCCCAGGAGAAGGTCACTGATTAGCTGACTATGAGAAAAAGGTGGCCTGTGCTAAATTTCCACCACATACCAAACACAGAGCAAAGTAGACCGCTCCCATTTTAAACCTGCTAACAGCCTTGCAAACTGGATATTGTTATCCTCATTTTTTTTTTTTCTTTTTTTGAGACGGAGTCTCACTTTGTTGCCCAGGCTAGAGTGCTGTGGCATCAGCCTAGCTCACAGCAACCTCAAACTCCTGGGCTCAAGCAATCCTTCTGCTTCAGCTTCCCGAGTGGCTGGGACTACAGGCATGTGCCACCATGCCCAGCTAATTTTTTCTATATTTTTAGTTGGCCAATTAATTTCTTTCTATTTTTAGTAGAGATGGGGTCTTGCTGTTGCTCAGGCTGGTCTTGAACTCCTGACCTTCAGCAATCCACCCACCTCAGCCTCCCAGAGTGCTAGGATTACAGGCGTGAGCCACCACGCCCAGCCTATTATCCTCATATTTAAATGAGGAACTGAAGCTTAAAGAAGTTAGAGAGTGGCCAAGACCACGAAGCCAGATAGTATCAGAGACAGGATTAAAACTCAAGTCTCAATGGCTGCAATACCACAAGTAACTTCTGCAAATTCACCCTGTTCAAAGGAAAAGATACCAGTACGGTCTCTTGATTTCCCACATAGCATCTAGCTAATCCTTTAACCACTCTCCATCTCAGAATTCCGATTTATAAAGTGAAGGATATAAACCTTCCTACAGAGTTAGAAGAAAAAAAACAGATTATGTCTCTATTATTCTTTCCTTGGAAAATGGCTCTAAATAAAAATCTATTTAAACTGTACACTTAAATATGGTTAAAAATGTAAATTTTATGTTATGTGTATTTTACCATAATAAAAAAAGGAAAAAATCCATTTGGTATTAGGTCCTTTACTTTAACCAACTAAAACACAATACAATTGCAACACAAAACAATATAAATAACAAAATAATTTAGATTAGAGAAAGGGAAGATAGAGAGATAGGAACACTCATACATTACTGGTGGGATTGCAAATTAGTACAACCTCTATGGAAAATATTATGGAGATACCTCAAAGAACTAAAAGTAGAACTACCATTTGATCCAGCAATCCCACTATTGGGCATCTACCCAAAGGAAAAAAAGTCATTCTATAATAAAGACATCTGCACCCAAATGTTTATAGCAGCACAATTCACAATTGTAAAGATGCAGAAACAACCCAAGTGCCCATCAATACATGAGTGGATTAATAAAATATGGTATATTTATACCACAGAGTATTACTCAGCCATAAAAAACAATGATGAACTAGCACCTCTTGTATCATCCTGGATGGAGCTAGAGCCCATTCTTCGAAGTGAAGCATCACAAGAATGGAGAAATAAGCACCACATGTGCTCACCATCAAATTGGTACAAACTGAGCAACACTTAGGCGCACACATGGAAGTAATTCTCATTGGGTGTGGGGCAGATGGGAGGGGGTGGATGGGATGAGTAAATTCACAACTAATGGGTGCGGGGTGCACTGTCTGGGGGATGGACACACTTGTAGCTCTGGCTTGGGCAGTGCAAAGGCAATATAGGTAACCAAAATGTTTGTACCTCAGTAATATTCTGAAATTTAAAAATAAAAAAGGTAAGTTATTCAGCTTAAAGAAACAAAGCATTACTCAAATTCTGTTTGAACACTCAGTACCACCCTGCAGTATCCTCTCCTTCCCAGTGGGAATCACTGTTCTGAACTGGATGTTTATCACTCCCGTACATTTCTATATGCTTTTTACTGCATAATATAGATTCTCCAACAATATAAAGTATTATTTTGCCTAGTTTGTAAAAATAATACCACATTGTCTTTTCTCTTCTGAAACTTGCTCTTTTTGCTCAGCATTAAAATATTCATATTAATACCATTAGCTCTGATTTATTTATGTTCACTCTTATGTAATATTCCATAGTGTGAACATACCACAATCTAATTATCCATTCTTCTGGTGACAAACATTTATGGTTGTGTTTGGTTTTTGCTATTGCAAAAACAATGCTTCTATGGACATTTAAAAACATGTCTTCAAGTGCTAACTGTGCAAGAGATTTTTGGGGGCATATATTTAGGAATAGAATTGCTGGGTTACAGAAGGTTCGCATCTCCAATTATACTTGCTATTGCCCCCTCACTTTTTAGGATCTAGATGTCAATAACCTGAGGCTCAAGGAAAACAGCTTCAACTGCAGCAAGTAGGACTCAAATTAGACCCTAAGAAAGAAATTTCTTGGCTGTTAAAGGATTAAAGGATTGTCTGCAATTGGCCCAAGTTGTGGAAGCGGGTGGAAGAATGTCTGTCTGTTTCTTCTGGTTTTCTGATACACCTCAGGTGTAGCCCTGTCCGTACTCAGTCCTAACTCCAGCCTAAAGATCTCAAAATTAATTAAATCAGCACGTAAGAGTTGAGCCCCTATTCCATGCAACGTGCTAAGCCAGGGGCAGGACTGTGTGTCCTCTTTCTGCAAAGCACATCGTCACCACCCCTCCTTGTGACTAAGATGAAAAGACCAGTCAGGGCCTTGTGCAAAGTTACACAGTGGCAGGATGGGATTTAAATAACGGCTCAAGACCACAATAAAGGGGAAGTCACAAAACAGAGCATGACTAATTAACAAGTAGAATTGTCATGGGGGCCTAGAGGAGAAAAAGAGCAGCAGAGTGGTCAAGAAAGGAGTCACGGGGAGAGGGTCGTCCTTGAGCACATAATAGAATTTAGATGATAATAACAGCATCTACCACTTGTTGAGGAACATTGTATGCCTGGCACTTTACTTGCATTGTCTTGTAATCCTCACAACAATCCTGTGAGGTAGATATTATTGGTCTCTTTTTTTTATACAGCAAGAAACTGATCCCCAAAGGACCAAGTAGCTCGCCCAAGGTCACACAGCCACCAAGTGGCAGGGCAGGATTTGAACTTAGTTCTGAAGACTCCCAGGTCAGAGCTCCCCAAAAGGGAGCACGAAAAGGTTGGGGGATGAGGAAGCCCATGAAGGTTCAGGGCACACTCCCAGTATGACTAGAATGGGGGGGCTTCTGCTCCGGCTCGGAATGGGAGTCCAGGCTAGCTGGTGGAAGGTGCAGGATGCCAGGCTGAGGAGCTTTAAGTGATTAATTCAAGGACAGTCAACAGGGGGCAAGTGTAGGTTGAGGGAGGGAGATGCTTGGCAGGTTTGGCAACAGTAATCCAGAAGAGGAAGAATGCAAACCTGAACCAGGGAGATGACGCAGCAACCAGAAGGAGGGACATGGAAGGAATATTTATGTGGGGACTCAGCTACTAACAGCCTGACAGCTGTCAGAACCATGGAGGGAAGAGTTGACAGTTGATTCTATGATTGGGGTGGACCACGCAGCAAGGCAAAAGCACCAGTCTAGATCCCTAAGGTTAATCTGATGGCTAATTTTATGGTTACCAGCTACCATTGGTAAGCACTTTACATATATAAACTCATTTCATCCTCACAACATTTTTTTTTTTTTTTTTTTTTTTTAGAGATAGGGTCTTGCTCTTGCTTAGGCTGGTCTCTAACTCCTGGCCTCAAGCAATCCTCCCACCTTGGCCTCCCAGAATGCTAGGATTACAGGCATGACCCACTGTGCCTGGCCCATATTCACAACATTCTTATGAGTTAGTATCTATTGTTCTTCCCATTTTTTAAATAAAGAAACTGGGTACAGAGAAGTTAAACAACTTGTCCAAAGTTACACAGCTGGTAAGTGGCAGAGCTCAGATTTGAACCCAGATCACCTGGTTCCGGAGTACACTATGTTGAGGTAATGTCTTTGGGAGGAGCAGAGTCTTCCACTCCCATTCCATATTCCCCACCCTCAAGGATTGAGCAAGACAGTGGGATTTTTTTTTTACCAGGTGGCATTGCCCCATTGGAGCTCAGGTCTCGGCTGCTACCCTGAGCCAGCTGCCTCTCACCACGAGGCAGCGAGCCTGGGGCCCTCCACACGGGGGTCTGCACTGCCCAGGCACTGCCCAGCAGAAGGGCACCTGGAGCCCAGTCCTTCCTCATCACAGTGGAGCAGGAGAAGATGGGCAGGCTGCCCCAGAAGTGCAGCAGCTGGTACAGGCCACAAAGAGTGCCTGGCAAGTGAAGATACAGCTCAGGTAGTGCAGCTCCACCCAGTTCAGGAAGCAGCAGCCTCCCCCACCCCTCAAACATGAAGTTCAAGATTATCTTCTCCTCGGCCCTGGAACAGGAAGCAGTCAGGTCTGGCGGGACAGGGGAGGAATCACAGTGAAGTAAGTACGGCACATCACACCCAAGCAGAGAGCAAGGCCCCAAGGGGAATGCCACTGCCACAAGGGCCCGCAGGACCACATGGGCAGCATAGATGGCCAAGACCCTGTGCGACTGCAGGCTGGGGCACCAGCTTGCAGACCCATGGCATTTAGGGAGGATCTCGTCTCCTCGTAAGAGCTGCCCCTCTAGGAAGTCAGAAGACCCCAGGAGCGCCAGCCTGGGTCCTCGCAGGGCCCACCCCCCCCATCAGCTGCTACCTCTTGCAAGGTCTCCAGCAGGGACCCCCTCTCCACACTCACGTTCTCCTCCCTCATGATCTGGTGCAGGACACAGACAACAAAGAAGATGGAGGGTGCAGCCACCAGCACAATCTGCAACACCCAGGAGAGGAAGTGGGAGATCAGCGAGAAGTGGTCGTAGCCAACACAGGTGCGGCCAGGCTGCAGGGCATTGCAGGTGAACTTGGACTGCTTGTCCCCATGGACAGCACCTCCCACTAGGGTGACCAGCAGGATGCAGAAGATCTGGAGGACAGTGAGCCACGCCTTGCCAGCCACAGTGGAATGGTTCTGCCCTGGGGTCAGGAGTCAGCCCAGGAACAACCAATCACTCAACCATGGACACACAAATTACAAGCCTTGAGGAAGAAATTGGAGCAAGAGGACAGGGAGGGAGGTGATGGAAACACAAAGCCCCCGCAGCCAGATATTTGCAAAGCTATTTCTGGCCCAAAGCAAGAGCTCCAGTTCCATCTGTGCCTGACGCCCAGGCATGCCACTCGCTGCCTGACAAGGACGAGAGGAACAAGCTGGCAGAGAAAAGGACAATGAGGAAGAAAGGATGGACACAGCAACTCCCTGAAGTAGCCCCAGCACAACCCAAAATTAACCAAGACAGCCTGCACACTTATGTTGCAATGAGGCTTCCGTCGAAATGTTCCTAACTAAATAGGCTTTCGGGGCTTCCACCTGTCCTGGGCATTTTCTTCAGACCTACATAGTACTGGGCATATTTCTCCCAAGACCCCACAGCAGACAATTCATGACTTAGATTGTGTTTCCTCCAGGGTCCAAGGTAACACATGATGTTTGGGTACCATGTTAGGGTTTAGAAGAGACAGGGCTCACATCCCCCTGCCCCTGCCCGGTGGATGCTCTTTAGGGCCTCACATTGCAAAAAAATCTCATTTTACTTTACATTTCTGCAACTCCTGACCCTGGGAATTACTGAACACATTCCCAAGATGCATAGTTTGAGGGGCACTTACACCCATTGTTTCTGTTAACATGCTCCCTTCAACTACCCAAATAAACATATAATCTAAATACAGTAGTGTCCCCATGAACAAATTTCAATGACCCCTATATGTTGGTTTTTTGTTTTTTTTTGAGACAGAGTCTCACTTTGTTGCCCAGGCTAGAGTGAGTACCATGGTGTCAGCCTAGCTCACAGCAACCTCAAACTCCTGGGCTCAAGCAATCTTGCTGCCTCAGCCTCCTGAGTAGCTGGGACTACAGGCATGCGCCACCATGCCTGGCTAATTTTTTCTATATATATTAGTTGGCCAATTAATTTCTTTCTATTTTATAGTAGAGATGGGGTATCGCTCTTGCTCAGGCTGGTTTTGAACTCCTGACCTCGAGCAATCCGCCAGCCTCGGCCTCCCAGAGTGCTAGGATTACAGGCCTGGGCTACCACACCCGGCCAACCCCTATATGTTTTTTGTAATCCTCTCTCTTTTTTTTTTTTTTTTTTTTTTTGAGACAGAGTCTCACTTTGTTGCCCAGGCTAGAGTGAGTGCTGTGGCATCAGCCTAGCTCACAGCACCCTCAATCTCCTGGGCTCAAGTGATCCTCCTGCGTCAGCCTCCCAAGTAGCTGGGACTACAGGCATGCGCCACCATGCCCGGCTAATTTTTTGTATATATATTTTTAGTTGGTCAATTAATTTCTTTCTATTTTTAGTAGAGACGGGGGTCTCTCTCAGGGTGGTTTCGAACTCCTGACCTTGAGCAATCCGCCTGCCTCGGCCTCCCAGAGTGCTAGGATTACAGGCGTGAGCCACCACGACCAGCCTGTAATCCTCTCCCTTAACTGACCACTCGATCTTCCCAGAAATGGTGGATTTTCTGCAAGACAAAGGAGCAGAGATCCTGAAGACCCCCGGGCAGACTTCCTGAGGCCCCCAAAACCTGCCCCCAGTGCACACAGCCCCTTGTTAGTTACATCACATCCTGCCCCAATGCATGTGGCTCCTCCTTTAAAAGTCCAAGATCTCCCTTAGAGAGACGGTTGGAGGTAGCTTCTCCTGTTCTCCCAGCAAGATGTCTGTCATGTTAAAAATTCCTTTCGTCCCTGGCAATCCTCCTGGTCTCAATGATTGGATCTTTGCGCAACAAGCATCTGGACCTAGACCAAAGCCCCCTTTGCAGTTTCAGCAGCAGCGGCAGCAATGCACTTACTCTGTGAACTCAGGGTGAAGACAAGACCTCACCATCGTCTCCCCTAATCCCCTCCTAAACTGAATCCTGGAGGTCCTGCTGGCTCCCCTCCCTCTTTCCCCTTGCCTTTCAGGAAGCCAGGTTCTCCTGATTCTTATCTCCCTGGCTGTTCCATTTGCCTTCACATACTGGAGAAGGAGGGGGAGCTGATCTGGTAGACTCAGACAAATAGGCTCCTGGTCAAATTGTCCAGCAACAGAAAGGCCTGAGAGGAGAGTCAGGAGGAAGCTCTACCAGATTTTATTTAGAGCCCAGAGTTCCAATTTCTATCACTGCTGGCTCCTGCTGACTTCAAATTGGGAAGGGTGTAAGGTGAATTTGTGGAAATAGGCACCAGGCAGGAAAGAAACTCACCTGTTCTCACTCAAAGCTCCAGGTCTGAGTTAGGGAGGCCAAAGAGAAAGGCTTGGCTGGTCAGCAGTGCCTGAGTGAAGCCATGAGTGGAAAGAAAGAAGGAAAATTCAACCTCCCACCATTCCTCACCCTTACCTCACTTCAGGCAACTCCTCCATTCTCCCTCCCTCCCTCTTTTGTTCTCTGCCCTTTGGAGCCAGACAGACCTGGATTCAAATCCCAGCTCTGTCACTGGCTAGTTGTATGACTGTGGGGTTATCTATCCACCTTCTCTGGGACTGTTTTCTGATCTCTAAAGTGAAGAGTTTAACATAGAATTGCAAAGACATAGCAGCAATTATAACGTATTTCTAAAAACTCTTTGCCCAAAATTTGCAGGGATAGAAAGTAGATTAGAGGTGACCAGGGGCTGGCGGAGTGGGGAGTTACTGTTTAATGGGGACAGAGTTTCTGTTTGGGAGGATGAAAAAGTTCTGGACGTGGATAGTGATGATGGTTGTACAACATCATGAATGTACTTAATGCCCCTGAATTGTACACCTAAAACAGCTAGAATGATACATATTTCTTTTTTGTTTTGTTTTTGTTTTTTTTTGTGACAGAGTCTCATTCTGTTGCCCAGGCTAGAGTGCGGTGGCGTCAGCCTCGCTCACAGCAACCTCAAACTCCTGGGCTCAAGCGATCCTCCTGCCTCAGCCTCCGGAATAGTTGGGATCACAGGCATGTGCCACCATGCCCAGCTAATTTTTTATATATGTATATTTTAGTTGTCCAGCTAATTTCTTTCTATTTTTAGTAGAAATGGGGTCTCGCTCTTGCTCAGGCTGGTCTCGAATTCCTGAGCTCAAAGGATCCACCTGCCTCGGCCTCCCAGAGTGCTAGGATTACAGGTGTGAGCCACCGCACCTGGCCGAATGATACATTTTATATGTATACTTTACCATGAAAATTTTGCATAACCAAACAGCGGGAACCTTAGTCAGTACTTGGCACCTAGTAGGTGCTCAATAATAAATAGAAGCTATTATTATTGCTAGTGGCAGCTCCTCTTCTATACCCTACCCCAAACACCTTCTCATCACTCTTCAGGAAGAAGATAACAGAGTATTCAAACTCCTCACCACTACCTGCAAGTAAATCAGAGCTACCATAAAGCTGGCATTTATGTACGCCTCCCCTCCCAGGGAGGCTCCTGGGAAATGGATGCTTCTAGGAACTTTCTTTTCTTCTTACCAAGCAAAGACAGCCAGGAGTTGGTGACAAGAGGAAACTAACTACCTGCCTTCCATTGTCCAAATATTTGTCAATCATCTGGTGGGCTCCCCGCTCATCCTTGTCAGTCCTTGGCCCCCAACAGACCCCAAAACTCATGTCCTAGCCCCCCCAGCCACCTCTCCACAGAGCGAAGGCTCAGGCTCCTTCTCCAATTCAAGAAACCAGAATCGAGCCCTTCCTTCTCCTGATGTGAGCTCTGGTGGAAGAAGGGCAGAAAGGAGAGAAACCAAGGAGGCACAGAATGGTGATGGGGCAATGCCAGTTAGCCCAAGAAGAGAGTAGGGGTTAAGGAACTTGTTTCCTATGTCCCTTGAGGCTATAGGGAAAAAAGTTCTAATAACAATCTTCACGAACGAGGTTAGATGTTTCTGGTTGCCAGAGCTTTAAGGCAATGGAAGAGAACATAGTCTCCCAGGAGAACTTGGAAAATGGGGCAGAGATCTATCTTTTTAGGTCAGGGTTTCTCAACTTCAGCTTTAACCTCAGCACATTGACATTCTGGACCAGATAATTCGACAGTGTAGGGGACTGTCCTATGCATGACAGGATGTTTAGCAGCATCTCTGGCCTCTACTCTCTAGATGCTAGTAGCACCCTCACCCCCAGTCATGACAATCAAAGATGTCTCCATTGCCAAATATACACTGATGAACAAAATCTCCCCACCCCGCCCACCCCATTTGAGGACACTGATCTAGGCTAAGCAAGGTGTTTCACTGCTTGGAGACAGGGGATGAAAGAGTTGACCTTTAGATTCTAGGATACACAGGTAAAACTCCACAAGGGTTAAGCAAGATTCTGTGTCTGGCTGGAAATCAGGGAGAACATAGGCCCCTTAATGTAGGAAATTGTGAAGCTCCAGCCAGCGGCTCAAAGTTACACAATAAGGGCCTTGCAGAGTCAGGAGTGGTGAAGCCACAGGTTTTCAGCAACTACAAGCCCCACCACGCCAATCAACTCCAGCTTGGGTGGATCCTGCTCCTGTTCCGAACTCAGATCTCCTGGGGTTGGGGGAGGCTGCTGAGCAGGCATCCTCTGAGCCTTCCTTGGAGCCACAAAGAAAATAGAAGCCTGCAAGAAGAGCCAAGGCCTGGAAAGAAAATTCCCAGCTCCAAATCTTAGAGAATTCCTGCCCTCCCCAAAGCCCTAGAACATCGGACCAGAGAATGGCACTGATGGACGGGTCCTTATTAAGCTTCCCTAGTCTCAAATCAGTATTGTGAATTTTTCCTTTTGCCTCAGGCCCCAGTGTGGCTTAGCACAGTACTGTCACTGATTCTGTCTTTATCAAAAATGTTATTTTGTCCAATATGGATTTTTTGCATTAATTTTGAATGTTAAAAATATGGCATTAGGTGGCTGTAGTGGCATGCACCTGTACTTCCAGTTACTCGGGAGGCTAGGGCGGGAGGATCACGTGGGCCCAAGAGTTTGAATCCAGCCTGGGCAACATAGCAAGACCTTGTCTCTAAAAAAATTTTTTTAATGGGGCATTAAAATATTCTTTGTCTTGATTACTGAGTGTTTTGGCATCCCTTAAATGTTGTGGCTGAAGCGAGTGCCTCACTTCCCTAGCCCCAGTCCTGTCCCTGTTCACTGGGTCCCCAACAAGAGAGCCTCTGATGCACATGTGAAGGCAAATGTCACAAATGGGGACCCATAGGCTGAATTTGGCACACAAATGACTTTTGTTTGGCTTGCACTGTTTGCAAAAAAAAGTCTTTATTTGTTGCCAATTTTTTAAAAATCAAAGGATCACATTAAAAAAATCCAGATTTCTAGAAAAAAATGGGTGATCTACATACTATGGGCAATAGCTTGGGGGACCTGGTTAGTGGCTTCCCATTTATGGGAGGTGGGTGCTGCCGATTTCCCTCAGCCACACATAGCCAACTTCTCCCATTTAAAAAACTCATCTAATCTCCTGTGCACTGGTGAGCTGGAACCAGCTTGTACCAGCTCACAGACACTGATTGTCAAATTTTCAGCCAGTTGTTAATTATAGTCATTATAAAAATCAGATTATATAAAATTACAATTAAATAAATTATATTCAAAACAAAACTGAATCAGCAAACACTACAAACCAGGGCTTGATCTATTGTTTTGTTGATTGTCAAGAGTTAAGATATTGGCCGGCCACATGGTGGCTCATGCCTGTAATCCTAGCACTCTAGGAGGCTGAGGCAGGAGGATCATTGGAGCTCTGGAGTTCCAGACCAGCCGGAGCAAGAGCGAGACTCTATCTCTCCAAAAAAATAGAAAAAATTAGCTGGGCATGGTGGTGCATGCCTATAATCCCAGATACTCGGGAGGCTGAGCCCAGGAGTTTGAGGTTGCTGTGAGCTAGACTGATGGCACAGCACTCTAGCCCAGGCAACAGAGTGAGACTCTGTCTCAAAAAAAAAAAAAAAAAAAAGACTGAAGATATTGATGGAGAAAAGGTTACTAATACAGACTAAACTGCCTTGTTTATAGCCATTACATGGTGCGTAGCACAAAAATTTGAGGAAATATTCCTCCAGTATTTGAAAACTGTCCAATTCAACAAAGAGGCTGTTGATGTCATTGAATAAGGAGTGAAATTTAGAGAAAAACCTTTGCTTGTCCACTGTTTGTAACCTTAGATTGGTTACTGGTACAAGTGTTCCTCAAAAATCAATGAAAGCATTTTGAATAAATGCCTATATGGAATTTACAATAAAGAATATTGTATGTTTTATTATTATTTATAAATTATATGCCACAGATCCTTTACAGAAATAAAAATATATAATACACTTATGTATACACATACATATTTTTTAGAGAGCCAGTTTTATTTATTTATTTTTTTTTTTTGAGACAGAGTCTCGCTTTGTTGCCCAGGCTAGAGTGAGTGCCATGGCGTCAGCCTAGCTCACAGCAACCTCAGACTCCTGGCTCAAGCAATCCTTCTGCCTCAGCCTCCCAAGTAGCTGGGACTACAGGCATTCGCCACCATGCCCGGCTAATTTTTTGTATATATATTAGTTGGCCAATTAATTTCTTTCTATTTATAGTAGAGACGGGGTCTCGCTCTTGCTCCCTCTGGTTTCGAACTCCTGACCTTGAGCAATCCGCCCGCCTCGGCCTCCCAGAGAGCTAGGATTACAGGCGTGAGCCACCGCGCCCAGCCGAGAGCCAGTTTTAAACATTTACCAGCACATCATTGCCTGTTGGCTTCCATGTTGCCTCTCCTACTGTAAAGTTTCTGGGCTAAGAAGGCAGTAAGTTTCTCTTCTGTTTCTCCTCAGTGTCTTATGGAACATGGTCCTGGGACAGGCACCTAGGGGTCCCCTCAAAAAGGAGAAAATCTCTCTGAACTCACCTTCCTCTCCAGGGAAGGAGAGGCAGAAACCACCTGCTCCAAGCCAAGCTCCTCACTCGTGTTCTTATTGAAGCCCTCCCATTAGCTCTCTGAGGTAGATCCAATTGTTCCCATTTTACAGATGAGAAAACTGAGTGGCAGAGCCAGGTGTGCTGCCTTCAGAAGCTGTGCTCTTTGTACTACGCAGCCTCCCAAAGGAGAGATGGCAGGGTTTGAAAGAAAGGCCTATGCATCTCACCATCCTAGAAGAAAAAAAAAAACTGAACCAGTCCCATAGACAAGGCCTGTTCTGGAGTCTCCTCCTCCTTGCCATCAGTAAGATGCCCCTTCGGCCTACCCTAAATCCCTCTTAGTCTGGCTCTGGACTCTGGAGAACCCCAGAGCCAGGCCACCATTCTCTTACCTGAAAGGGAGTAATTGTCTCTGAGAGCTGAAGATCAAAATAAATCTGCTGCCCGCTTAGGGGTACGGCCAACCAGGGAATGTGCAGAACATGGGCTGTTTATCCCCAGGCCTTGGGGCCCCTGCAGGAGGAAAACTCAAAAAAGCCTGGGACAAAAGCTGGGAGACAACAATAGGCATCCCTCGTGTTCCAAATCCTGCCCACTCGGCACAACAGAAGCCACGAGAATCCCCCCACCTCCAGCACTCAGGACCTAGCTGTGGCCATGGCCCACCAGATTTGCGAAATTCACTCCACAGGTGTGGACGCCTAGCTGGGTCCTATGTGGTCCCCCGTGAGGAAGGACGAGGAACCCTGGCTTGGAAACCACCTGGCCCCCAAGGGAGCTTGGCCTATCCTGGCAGGGATGAATCAGGAGCTGTGGTTTTATCTGTCCCCAAGTTCCTGCTGGTGAAGCCCTTTTTTTTTCTATTTTGAAAATAGAGTGGCACAGAGAAGCTTGGGGATGAAGTTTAGGAGAACCTTCTCGAGAAATAGCCAAAGAGCCCACTTCTCCAGAAAGCCTCCTCTGGCCTTAACTGATCTCCTTTAGCATCTGAGCCTGAAATCAGGGGCCCAGGGCTCAATCACTTCCGATGTGACCTTGTTCAAGTCACTCTACCTCTCTGGTCCTCATTTGTGTAACAGAGCCAACAAATATTTCTCAGTGCCAAACACATAGAGGCTTTACATTCCTTGCCTTGTCCAAATCCTCCTACCAACGCTTTGATGTTGGATCCCTACATTGCAGAAAAAGAAACTGAAGAGCAGAGAGGTTAGGTAACTTAGCTTGGGTCACACAGCTGGAATTCAAATCCAGATACGGGGACTCAAACTCCACAGCTTCACATCATAAATTACACGGTACTTGACACAACTATAGCAAGAATGACTCCATCCTCAACTGCAGGGTGTAGAAAATATATATTAAGTTTTGTATAACTCAGGTTACTCCCAGTCAATTTTAGGTCCCCCTTTGCTCTGCACCAGGATTTTGTCTAAGTGTCCCTGGGCAGGGGTAACAGCACTCAACCTCAGTATCTCTGGGCCATCCCTTGTCGATATAGTCATTGATCCACACATGCGTTACTGCTGAGATGTTCTTTGTTTGTGGTCTGGTGGCTTTCTTTGCTACAGGCTTGAAGTCCCAGGACTCCTGGGGGCCAAGTTACCATCTGCCCAGCCTCACGATGGGGCCATTCCCTTTCTGCTTTCTCAGGCTGTGGCCCCGTCTGGGGGACACCCAGTAGGGTCCTTCTTGCTGGGACTCATGTCCACCTACACAGTCATCCCTTCCCTTCTGTCTCTTCTGCCACCAACCTGGTGGAAGCTTCTCTAGTCTGAAGGGAGCCCCTGCTCCCCTTAACCCGACCCCATGCACCTTTCACGTATGGTATTTTCTTCAAATACTCAGCCTATGCTCAGAGGCCCTCCATTTCCCCGAAGGCCAGGTTTCCGGAGAGCAGGACCAGAAAGCAACTTTATTTCTGTGGCATCGTCCCCTGAGGCAATGAGCATAGGACATCCCAGCTGCTTAAAAAGGGGACAGTGGCGGGAGAGGCATTAAAATACTAGTAAGGAAACGATGGGTTCCACCTCCAAAAAAATCCCATGAATAACCATACATGAACTTACTATTATTATCATTATTATTATGTCTCCCAATTTCCCTTTTCTTGGGGGCAGAGATATTATAACCCCACAAGGCTTAATAATAATACTAACAACAATAGCAATAATAATGATGGCTAGGATGTGCTGAGTGCTTGTTACGGGCAGGCATTGTGGCAAGTGTTTACCTATTAATGTATTATTTCATTTAATGCTAATAAAAATCCTAAGAGGCACTTCTTATTATCCCCATTTTACATATGAGGAAACTGATCCTTAGAGAGCAAGAACATCTTGCACAAGATCACACAGCACTGAGCCACCCTGACCAGATGCACCACAAGGACTCCCCGGTGTCACTCAGGCTGCTGCCACCAGTGTTGGGCAGAACGGTACATGAGCAAGTCAGACGGGGACTTCTCCACCGAGGCTGTGATGAAATGTTGGCATGAACTGGCTTTGCCATGCAGAAGCAGGAAGTTGGCTAGCAGGAGGGAGGTTACTTCCAAGGACCAAAATGCCAGACTGTAGGTCCTTTAGCCAAGTTGGCCCACCTGGCCATAGGCTCCCCCGGGGCTGGGATCAGAAGTGTCGCCCAGGGTTCCAGGCTGGAGCCACCTTCTGCTTATCTTCCCTCTTTTCTGGAGCATGCTGGGAAATCATTGCTCTAATCCAGGATCCCCTGATCCACCCAGAAGTGAGTGTGAGTACCAGGAAGTAGGTGCCAGGTGGAGCAGGTGCCAACAGTATGATCCTGGGACACGAGGGGACAGGCCTGGGGCCAGAAGCTGCAAGTTCCAAGTCCATCTACAGCCTGGGTGCTCCCTTACACACCAGACAAAGACACACACACACACACACACACACACACACACTGTGGCAGACACTGCTAACCTTTCCCTTCCTTTTCTTCTATAGTAATAAAACCTTTTCTTTATAGCTGGGCAATGTCCACTTAGAATCAAGACCTCATTTCCCAGCCTTCTTTTCAGCAAGGCGTGACCATGTGACTACACTCCGGTGGATGGGGCTGTACAACGTGGTGGTGCGTGTACCTTCCAGGTAGGGCACAGCTGGACAACATTTTGACTCCTTGTGCCATCGACTGAGGTCACTGTCACTTGAGTTGCTGCACAAGTTGGCTTGAGGGTCCAAGACGGCTTCACTCACACACCTGGCACCTTGGCAGGGACCACTGAAAGGCTCAGCTGGAATCGTCAACTGGAGCATCCACATGTGGCCTCTCCAGCAGGGTGGCCTCTGGAGAGCTGGACTTCATAATGGCAGTTCAGGGATCCAAGAACAGGTATTCCAGTGATCAAGGGAGACACTCCATGGCCTTTTACAACTGAACCTCAAAAGTCACTTGACATCACTTCTGCCCATTCTATGTGACCTACTCTATTGGTCAAAGCAGTCACAAGGCCCCTACGACTCAAGAAGAAGGGACATAGGCTCTGACTTCTGAACCAAAGGAGTGTTTTAAAAACACCACGTAACCCTGGACCCCTTAGGTCTGGACCCTAAGTCAGAGAAACAATAAACCTCAATCTTGTTCGAACCACTACTCTTCTTGTTATGTCATTCACAGCAGAATCCAGTCCTAACAGACACACATATGTACAAAGACATAGTCCCGATCACAGTACACACAGCCTACAAGACACAGAGGATGAGCAGGTATCAAAGTCTCATGGGATTAGGAGTACTCAGTTACATTAAGTCATTCAACACACCAACTTCAGCAGCTGCCCTTCCCCAAAACTCATATCCCACTCTACCCTTCCCCTGCGACAGCCCTCACCATGATGTATCGTAATTGGCATGTCCTTGTCCACAACGCCCCTGCTCTGGTCAACCCTTGGACCACATCTGTCTTGTTCATTATAATTCGATTAGCACCAAGCATAGGACTTCAATCAACATTTGAGTTTGAGACTAGCCCGAGTAAGAGTGAGACCCCATCTCTACAAAAAAAAGAAAGAAAAAATTAGCCAGGTGTGGTGGCACATGCCTGTAGTCCCAGCTACTCAGGAGGCTGGGGCAAGAGGATCTCTTGAGCCCAGGAGTCTGAGGTTGCAGCAAGCTATGATCGTGCCACTGCATCCTAGCCCAGGCGACAGAGCAAGACCCTATCTCAAAATAAAAACAAAAAACCCCCAAAAACATTTGATCAGGTTCATGTTTTACAAACAGCCTTCAGGTGACACTTTGGGTTGCTGGGGACTGGAGATTGAGTATAGAGTAGTGAGAGTGGTTAGGAGCCTGCCAGGGTCAGGTGCTTGGAAGTGATGAGTCCCCAGACTGAAGCCTCGGTGGTGGGGACAGGGATGAATTGGAGAGAGCAGGAGGGGGACCAACAGGCACTGGTAATGACATGGAGGGTGAGAGAGAAGTGGGAGTCAAGCATAGCACCTGGATTTCTAATCCAGACAGTGCAATAAAAAATGGTGGCACCGTGTGCTGAGAGAGGAAACACAAGAGGAAGGAGAGAAGACACTAGAAGAAGGTAATGAGCTCAGTTTTGGCAATCTGCATTTCAAATGCCTGGGGGACATCCGGGTGGAGTCCTGCAGGAGCCAGCTAGACACACAGAATTGGACAGAACCAAAGACTAGTAAAGACATTGGCCAGGTGCTGTGGCACACACATAGTCCCAGCACCTTGGAAGGCCAAGGCAGGAGCATCACTTGAGCCCAGGAGTTTGAGGCTGCAGTGAGCTATGATTGTGCCACTGCACTCCAGCCCGGGTGACAGAGACAGACCCTGTGTCTAAAAAATAAAAGACATAGCCAAATATTCAGAAATGTTCCCATATGAGTGCATTTGCTGTTCATCCAAAAATGTCAAAGGAAGGGGAACCTGAGTTTGAAGCTGTCAGACCCCCATTCCCATGGCCACTACTGCCTGATGTGTCATCTCGACAAGTAAGGGACCCTTCCTTCCAGCTCTCACATGCCGTGCTCCTTGGCTAAATATTTAAAATAGTTGAAGGCCCTCCCTGTGCAGGTTATTAGGCTAGGCACTGACCCCATTCCTACTTCTCTCAAAAAAACCAACCAACAACAAAAAGAAGGTCAATTGCAGGAGGAGCCTGGGAGGTGAGCCACACTGTAGACTGCAGCCTGTTCTTCCTCCTACCCCTACCCTGTGCCTGCCCTCTGTCCACCCAATCTCCAGAATGCCCTCCTAAGGTCTCCAGGCCCCTCCAGCCTTTCCTAGCCTTAACCCCCTTCTCCACCCCAACAACTATTTTCTTAAAAGCTAGAAATAAAAAATTATCCTCATTCCTCCCATTTGTATCTCACTTTGTATTTCTAGTCTCTGCAGGATACTTACTGCACAGGACCCGTGTGGTAGGCACCGTGCCAGGCTCTGAGGCCCTGGGATGAAGAAGACATGGGCTCTGCCCTGCTCGAAAAAGCAGGGAAGGAGTCAACAATGGAATTCAAGACGACGAAACCACACAGGAGCTGTAGGGACATAGAGGAAGGGAGGTGGTGTGCATGTGTGTACACACGTGTGCACAGACAAGTGTGTGTGTGTGCAGGAGGCTCCTCCAACCTGTGAAGTTTTCATAAAAGATGAGCCCTGGAAGGGATCTCACAGACCAGTCAGTCCCACACCCTCATTTGACATGCAGAGAAACTGAGGCCGAGGGAAGTTAAGGGACTTGCCGGAGGTCACGCAGCTGGTGAGAGTAGCCCAGCTTAGAGTGGAATCAAGTATCTCAGACGTCCAGTTCCCATTCACCATGCTCTTGCCCTCTCCACACTCCCTCCTAAGCTTCTTCAGTAACAATGATATCTTACAAGGTGTAAGTGCTAAGATGCTGCCAGGCATCATTCTAAGTTCTCTACACGGATTGATTCATTTATTACTTACAGCAACTCTAAGAGTTAGGTGTGTTTTTATGTTCTCTTAGTATGATCATATTGAGTCTTAGCTTAATTGATTTGCTCAAGGTTCCATGGTTAACATGTAAACAAAGTCAATGTCGAACACTCTGTAGTCTGAATATAGAGCCATATGCATGGGGAAAAAAATCACACAGTCACTTTGTTTAACCTACAATTCCCAGGTGCTACTAGCAGAAAGTCTGATTCTCTAGGTCTGCGGTAAACAAGGTGAAGCATCTACATTTTGATCACAACACCCTAGGTGGTTATGATTTGGTGGCTCTTGGACTGTGCTCCGAAAACCCATTTCTAATGTACCTTGTTTCTAACTTCAGAGTTTCCTGACAGAGTCCCTCACTTCGGTGGGACCCCCAGTTCCCAGGGAACTCACTTTCAGGAGCCTGCTGGGAATGAGGGTACTCTGGGAACAGACACATGCCCCCTGGTGGTCGGAGACTACAGGCTGGGAGCTGCAGCCAACAGGGTCCCTGGTCAACAGCACAAATGTGAATTTTTCTAGAATTCCATTCAGCCAATATTACCGAGGTGCCACTATGTGCCAGCACTGAGCCATTGCAGCACAGAGCATACCTGAGAGAAACAAGACCTTGGGGACAGAATTCTTCAAGGTGACTGCTCACCTGCTTTCATCCACTGATAAGAAAGGCATTGATTTTAAGCAGCAGTTGGACAAATTTCATCTAGTCTAAGTTATTTGTACCGGACAACATATGGCTCTGAATGGTAGGGCTTTAGGAAGGTTGAAAAAGAGCGTTTTGAAAAAATGCTGAGCCCGCACGCAGGAAGGAGAACGCAGCGCAGTGCGAAGAGCCCGGGCTTTCCTGTCAGGCGACTCCTGCTCTGTCACTTCAGGCTCTGAGGCCCTGGGACAATTCTTTCCTCTTTCTGAGCTACGGCTGCCTCACCTGAGCCATGTGAATAATAATAATACCTATCTCATGGGGTTGTAATGAGGATGAAATGGCCGCTTAGAACAGTGCCTGGCGTGTGGTAAAAGCTCAAAAAAAAAAAAAATCTGTAGTAATTTTGTATACTTTGTAGTTTTTTATATCCTGAAGTACAAAAGCTACATGCCAGGGGTTCTGACATCAGGCTTGATTCATTTGCCTTAAAAAGGAACATTAATAATTTTCAATCCATTGTAGTTGAGAGACAAGATCCTCTAACATGTGGTACGTGCACATAAAAGCTGTCCCACACTGTCGGTGGCGTGCAAATGAGTACAACAACTGTGAAAAGTACTTTGACAGCGTCTGCTAAAGCTGAGCATATTTATGACCCAGCAATTCCATTCCTAGGTACAGTCCCAAAAGAAATGCGTATATATGTTCATTATAAACATATACAAGAATGTTCATAACAATACTACTTATAAAAGCCCCAAAGTGGGAAAATACCTAAGTGTCTATCAACACTAGAATGGATTAAAAAACTGGTATTTTCATAGAATAGAACGCTACACAGCAATGAGAGTAAACAAACTACAGCTACATGCAGCAACATGGATCAGTCTCGCAAACGATGATAAGAGAAAGCAGCAGACACTGAAGAGTATATACCCTATGATTCCATGGATATAAAGTATAAAATGGTTAAAATGAATCTATGCTGCTGGAAATTGGAATCGTAGTTACCTTTTGGTGGAAAGTAATAATTAGAGGGGCCATGAAGGAGTTGCAAGGAGTTGGTCCTATATCTTCATCTGTGTGGCAGTTATACAAGTGTGTGTGCTTTATAAAAACTCACCAGCACTTCGTAAAAACTCATTTTATAAAAACTCATGTTCGCTCATGATCTGTGCATTTCTCTATGGCGATGTTCACCTTCAATAAAAAGTTTACCTAAAAAAAAATCTGGGTAGGTCCCTCCTGACCAGCCACAGAGTGTCCCCAGGCCTTACTTATCACTAGCTGAAGCCCGGAGTCCCATAGGGTATCAGAATCAGGAATTTAATGCTCCTCTGGGGATGGGAGATGTGGCCTGTCTGGCCCATCGGGAACCAGGTTTCCTGCTGAAAGTCAAGAACAAAAGGGCTGTCTTGTAGATAAAACTGGTTCTAGAGAAATTGCACCACTGAGCCAGGGAACACAGCGAGAGAGCTAGGTACCCGCCTGGAGTGTGTGGGTGAAAACGTCAGATTTCTAACACTGTGCCGATCACAGGGGTCGCACCTGAGAACACACCAGACTTGCTGTTTGAGAACCCCAGGCCAAGAAATTAGTAAAAACTGTCCGGAAGTGGTAAAACACATAAAGTACTTACATAGAGAAACAAAATAGCCCTATAGGACTTAGTCTGAAATCTAGAGAATGAGAAAGGTCTCATTCTACTTGAAGAAACAAGTAGATAAAGAAGCAAATGCCATGCCAGAGAGGCGGCAGATGCAACACATGAGAGAATTTTATACTCCAGGAATTACAGATAAAAGGACAATCTGAAAATATGTTTCAATTCATGAAACATGAAAGCTAATTTAAAATAAATATGTTTAAAATGTTCAAATACATAAAGGAAAAATAAGAATCTATATGACAAGATTGAAATATTATGGGGGAAAAGATGTGAGTGAAAAAGAACCAAAAAGAAATTCTGGAAATGAAAATCATGGCCAGGGGGAGGTGGCTCATGCCTGAAATCCTAGCACTTTGGGAGGCCTAGGTGGGAGGATCACTTGAGGTCAGGAGTTCAAGACCAGCCTCAGCAAGATCAAGATCCCTGTCTCTACTGAAAAAAAAATAGAAAGAATTAGCTGGGCTTGGTGGCCAGTGCCTGTAGTCCTAGCAAGTCGGGAGACTGAGACAAGAAGATCGCTTCAGCCCAGAAGTTTGAGGTTGCTGTGAGCTAGGCTGACACCACGGCACTCTAACCCAGGCAACAAAGTGAGACTCTGTCTCAAAAAAAAAAAAAAAAAAGAAAGAAAATCATGTAGACATTTAGGTTTTTTAAAACAAAACTTAGGCCAGGTGTGGTGGCTCACGCCTGTAATCCTAGCACTCTGGGAGGTCGAGGTGGGTGGATCGTTTGCGCTCAGGAGTTTGAGACCAGCCTGAGCAAGAGCGTCTCTACTAAAAAAATAGAAAGAAATTAGCTGGACAACTAAAAAAAAAAAAAAAAATATATATATATATATATATATATATATATATATATAAATTAGCCAGGCATGGTGACGCATGCCTGTAGTCTCAGCTACTCGGGAGGCTGAGGCAGGAGGATCGCTTGAGCCCAGGAGTTTGAGGTTGCTGTGAGCTAGGCTGATGGCACAGCACTCTAGCCCAGGCAACAGAGTGAGACTCTGTCTCAAAAATAAATAAATAAATAAAACAAAACTTAATAGAGAGATTAAACAGTTAACTAGATCCTGCTGTAGATTGAATTAATGAATTAGAATGAATATGAGGAAATCATTGAGAAAGTGGTACAAAGAGATAAGGAGATAGGCCAGGTGTGGTGGCTCGGCCTGTTATTCTAGCACTCCGGGAGGCCAAGGCAGGCGGATTGCTCAAGGTCAGGAGTTCAAAACCAGCCTGAGCAAGAGCGAGACCCCGTCTCTACTATAAATAGAAAGAAATTAATTGGCCAACTAATATATATAGAAAAAATTAGCTGGGCATGGTGGCACATGTCTGTAGTCCCAGCTACTTGGGAGGCTGAGGCAAAAGGATTGCTTGAGCCCAGGAGTTTGAGGTTGCTATGAGCTAGGCTGACGCCACAGCACTTACTCTAGCCTGGGCAACAAAGTGAGACTCTGTCTCAAAAAAAAAAAAAAAAAAGATAAGGAGATAAAAAATAAGAACTAGGCCGGGCGCTGTGGCTCACGCCTGTAATCCTAGCTCTTGGGAGGCCGAGGCGGGTGGATTGCTCAAGGTCAGGAGTTCAAAACCAGCCTGAGCAAGAGCGAGACCCCGTCTCTACTATAAATAGAAAGAAATTAATTGGCCAACTGATATATATATAAAAAATTAGCCGGGCATAGTGGCGCATGCCTGTAGTCCCAGCTACTCGGGAGGCTGAGGCAGAAGGATCACTGCAGCCCAGGAGTTTGAGGTTGCTGTGAGCTAGGCTGACGCCACGGCACTCACTCTAGCCTGGACAACAAAGCGAGACTCTGTCTCAAAAAAAAAAAAAAAAAAAAAAAAAAAATAAGAACTAATGTAAGACACGATATATAGACTGAGAAACTCCAAACAGGAATTCAGAAGGGGAAAAAAAAAGCAACAGTGGAAGAAAGTCAGTACCCAAAGAAGTAATGGTAGAGAAGTTTCCTGAACTGAAGAAAGACATGAGTTTGCCAATCCAAGAAGCACAAGTCCTGAATAAAATAAATAAAACCAGTCTATATCCAACACATTCCTGTGGGATTGCAGAACACTGAGATAAACAGAAAATCTTAAAGGCTACTAAAGAGAACAGATTACCTACATAGGAACAGTAAACAGACTAACAGTGGATTTCTCACCGTCACAGAAGTTTCCAGAAGATAATTTCATAATATCGTCAAAGTGTTAAGGGAAATAACTACCAACCAAGAATTTTATTCCTAATTATATTTACATTCAAAAGTAAGGTTGGGCTGGTCTGAGTGGAGTGATGTTTACAACTAATTGATCACAACCAGTTATAGATTCCTTTATTCCTTCTCCACTCCCACTGCTTCACTTGACCAAAGAAAAAAAAGAAAAACAAAAGAAAGAGAGAGAGAAATAAAAAAAAGTAAGGGTGAAGTAAAGTTGTCTTCAGACATATGAATATTAAGAAAGTTTATTACTTATAGAAATTTGCTGAAAGTACTATTAAAGGATTACTTCAGTAACAAGGGAAACAAATCCAGAAGGAAGGAGTGACATCCAAGAAGAAATGGTAAATAAATTGGTAAATATAAATGAATATTAATCACTAAAACATAAAGAATCAAATATTAACATAGAAGATGGGAATGGGAAGTTTCTCTCTCTTTCTTGTTCAAAAGGGTAGAGAAACTGATACATTTAAAATTAAAGTGTAATTTTTAAAATATTAAAAATAGAATGCATACTTTTCAAATCACTGGAAAAAAAAAAAGAAAATAAGAAAACGGAATCAGAAGGCAGGTATAGAGGGCAAGAAACACAGACAGTCACAACAAATGGAAGATACAAAGTAAGATTGTAAATTGCAGTATATTCATATTGTTGGATGCTCCACAGCTCCATGTTGAGGGAAGAAAGTGATTTGCAGAATTTATATGTCATATATATCAAATACAATTTACATGTACATTATTTATGTGCATTTTTAAACAAAACACACAGAAAACTATATGGTACATTTTTATAGGTATATAGCAAAAATATGCAAACATAGATGGGAAGTATACACACCAACTTCAAGAGAGTAGTTGCCTCTGAGTAGGAGGAAATGGGAATAAGACTGGGGTGAAGTGCAAGGGAATCTCCGATTTTATCTATAAGGTTTATTTTGTTTTTTTAAAAAGATCTGAAGCAAATATGACAAAATGGTAACTTTTATTAATTTGGGCCAGTAAGTCATGAGGTTGGGATTACTGGAGGCTATCGGGGAAAGTTCTTCGTTGCTCTTCAGAAAGCCACAGGAAGCTTCTCGGTGCCCCCCACCCTCCCCCATGCCTGTGAACAATGAAGCACACAGCCCAGTTGCTCCTGGAAAACATCCAACAATGAGGAAAGCAGCAGCCTTAGGATGAAGTCAACACTGAAGTCAGGAGAACAGAGATGGAAAAAAACCCAGGTCATTGAAACATCACTGGATCAACCAAGCCCGAAGCTTATCTTACTATGTTATTTTCTCTTAAGTGAACTACATAATTTTCTGATTGTCTATGCCTGTTTGCATTAGGTTTTCTCTTACTTGCAGCCAAACTTACAATAACTGATACAAAGGATATGGAGAAATGGAGACGTATAGCACTACCAGGAGGTGGAATTAGCGAGATTCAGCCAAAGGCTGGATATGGTGGTGAGAAAGAAAGGGATGTCAAGATTGAATCCCAGATTTCTGGCTTGAGTGGTGCCAACTCTGAGACCGAAAATATCAAAGGAAGATCGGGTTGGAGTTAGGGACAACAGTGGGGATAACCTGAGCAGTCTGGCTATGTTGGGTTTGAGCGATCTGTTGGAAGTCATCTAATTGGAGAGGCCCAGGAGGTAGTTGACTACTCAAACCTGAAGTTGAAGAGTGGACTGGGTTGAAGAGTGTCTTCCCAAAATTCATGCCCACTTGGAATCTTGGAATGTGACCTTATTTGGAAATAGGGTCTTTGCAGATGAACTAAGGTAAAATAAGATGAGGTCATACTGATTAAGGTGGGCACACAATACAATGACTGAAGACAGAATGATGTGTCTACAATCCAAGGAACACTAAGCTTTGCTGGCAACCCCCAGAAGCAAGGAGAGAGGCCTGGGATAGTTTCTGCCTCAGAGTCTCCGGAAGGAACCAACTCTTGATTTAAGACTTCTGGCCTACAGAGCTATGAGAGAATACATTTCTCTTGTTTTAAGCCAACTTTATAGCAAACTTGTTAGAGCAGCCGTAAGAAACTAATGCAAAGAGAGATTTGAAATGTAGGTTGGGGAGCCATCAGGACCAAGTGGTTACTGAACTCTTGGGAGCAGATGAACTTACTTAAGGAGCACACAGAACGAGAAAGGAAGGCCAAGAACAGACCCTGGGGAAGACTGCTTCGATGGAGCAGGAAGAAGGAAAGGAGTGGACAAGGAAGATTGGGGAGCAGTGGAGAGTGGTGATTTGGAACTCAAGGGAAAAGAGTTTCTAAAGAAAGAAGTGTTAACTTGATAGGCCAGATAGTGTAGAGATACCACACATAAAAACAAACAAACAAACAAAAAAACGAAACAGGAGTCCACTGCGGGTGGCACTATGGAAGTTATTGGTGTTCCTCACCAAGCAATTTCAGAAATGTGGCAAGGACAGAAATAAGAATGCTGTCATTGAAGTTTGAGTGGCAGCTGAGGACATTGAAATGGTCACTTTTTTTATTATTTATTTTTTATTTAGCATCCATTCCAAGCAGAATTTTTTTTTTTTTTTTTTGAGACAGAGTCTCACTCCTGTTGCCCAGGCTAGAGTGCCGTGGCATCAGCCTAGCTCACAGCAACCTCAAACTCCTGGGCTCAAGCAATCCTTCTGCCTCAGCCTCCCGAGTAGTTTGGGACTACAGGCATGCACCACCATGCTCAGCCAATTTTTTTCTAATATTTTTAGTTGGCCAATTAATTTCTTTCTATTTTTAGTAGAGACAGGGTCTCGCTCTTGCTCAGGGTGGTTTCGAACTCCTGATCTTGAGCAATCCTCCCACCTTGGCCTCCCAGAGTGCTAGGATTACAGGTGTGAGTCACTGCACCCAGCCTGAAATGGTCACTATTCTTGTAAGGCGTGGGGCTGTGAAAGGCAGAGTGAGAGTGGGTGATGGCCCTTCCCTCTGAAGGGGAGCAGAATCCTGAGTGGCTTTTGCATTTTACTTTGAGATGAGAGAGACTTAAGCATGTTTATAGGCTGAGGAAAAGGAACCAGTAAAGATCAAAATTCCAGGAACAGAACATGAAGACCAAAAAATACAAATGCAGGCCGGGCGCGGTGGCTCACACCTGTAATCCTAGCACTCTGGGAGGCCGAGGCGGGTGGATTGCTTGAGGTCAGGAGTTCGAAACCACCCTGAGCAAGAGCGAGACCCGTCTCTACTATAAATAGAAAGAAATTAATTGGCCACCTAATATATATAGAAAAAGAAATTGGCCAGGCATGGTGGCTCATGCCTGTAGTCCCAGCTACTTGGGAGGCTGAGGCAGAAGGATTGCTTGAGCCCAGGAGTTTGAGGTTGCTGTGAGCTAGGCTGATGCCACGGCACTCACTCTAGCCTAGGCAACAAAGCAAGACTGTCTCAAAAAAAAAAAAAATACAAATGCAAACTCCATCATGGATAAAAGTAGTAGACTTACATAACTTCTAATTAGGTCTTTAAGACAAAAAGTGAATGGGAGCTTTAAGGAGACGGCCGTAACCCACCATTCCTTAAGTGGGGGCTGTGCGGAGTGACTTTCTTCCAAAGAGGGCAGTATGGATGGGAAAAAAAAATAATTATAAGTGGAGAAACCTGACAAACTTCAAGCCAGGTGATCAAGGTTAACATCAACAGCGATAAGTCATCTGGTGGTATGGACCCTTGGTACGATGTGATGTGATGAGAATGGCACTTTATCTCTATGGCCTTCCTCCCAAGCACATTACCCCAGTCCCATCATGAGAAAAACGTCAGACTAATCCTAACTGAGGAATATTCTATAAAAATATCTGACCAGTAGTCCTCAAAACTGTCAAGGTTATCATAAAAAGGAAAGTCTCATGAATTGCTATCAAAAAAAAGGAGCCAAAGATGACATGACAACAAAATGTGATATGATATCCTCGCTGGTATCTTGGGACTGAAAAAAGACATAGAGGGAAACTGAGGAACTCTATACAAAATATAGACCTTAGTTAATAATAATGTACTAATAACAGTTTATTAATTGTGACAAATGTAAGATTGTTGTAAGATGTTAATAATAGGAGAAATTGGGTGTGGAGTATCAAGAACTCTCTATACTATCTTCTTAATAATTCTGTAAATCTAAAACTGTTCTAAAATTTTTTTTTTTTTTTTTTTGAGATGGAGTCTTACTCTGTCACCTGGGCTAGAGTACCGTGATATCATCATAGCTCACAGCAACCTTAAACTCCTGGGCTCAAGCGATTCTGCTGCCTCAGCCTTCTGAGTAGCTGGGACTACAGGGGCATGCCACCACGCCCGGCTAAGTTTTTCTGTTTTTAGTAGAGACAGGGTCTCACTCTTGCTCAGGCTGGTCTCGAACTCATGACCTCAAGCAATCCTTCCACCTAGCATTACAGGTGTGAGCCACCGTGCCCAGCCCTGTTCTAAAGTTTTTTAAAGTTTATTTTTAGAAAAGCGAATGGGGAATGGTATGTATTTCTGACAAAAAGTCAGACCCAAGAGAGGACAGTGAGGAACACCCATGGGAACTTTGAAAGGGGCCTGACTTTGGAGACCAAATGTCCACAGGAGGCTGGGGTTACATAAGGAGGCTCAGGACAGGACTCTTTTTTTGAAAATCTGCATAAAGAGTAGCTGGGTTTTGGCTCCCCTCATCTCCCTGCCTATTATCAACCCTTCAGGAGGTAAGGTTTTGTATAGACTTTGAATCAGAGGGGCTCTGGGTGAGAGGGCACCAGGCGCAGAGGAGGGTAGAGGTGAGGTACTCAGCTGAACTCAGGAGTAAATGAAAACCTGTCCTCCTCTACTCCAGAAAACTAACAGTCAGAGAGATCAGACAACCAGTATATCTCAGGAGGAATTGGACCAGTGTAAGGGAAATACCTACAGAGACTGATTTTTAGTGATCCCCAACAAAAAAGCCAGTTGACCACCTATTCTCATGTAACAAAACCCACTAGTTGATAATCTTCACTCAGGTACCTTGAATTTCCAGGCAATTTTTCTTTTTCTTCTTTTTTTTTTGAGACCGAGTCTCACTCCATTGCCCTGAGTAGAGTGTCTTTCCATCAGCCTAGCTCACAGCAGCCTCAAACTCATGGGCTCAAGTGATCCTCCTGCCTCAGCCTCCCAAGCAGCTGGGACTACAGGCACATGCCACTACACCCTGCTAATTTTTATATTTTTAGTAGAGATGGAGTCTCGGTCTTGCTCAGGCTGGTCTCAAACTCTTGAGCTCAGCGATCCTCCTGCCTTGACCTCCCAGAGTGCTAGGATTACAGGCGTTAGCCACTGTGCCCGGCCTCCCATCAGTTTTTCCCACTCAGCTTCTAATCAGCTTTTTCTTCAGTATGAAAGCACATTCACAGATCACAACACATTTGTGAAAAGCCTCCACTATTAAAAAAAAAAATCAAAACAAACATAAACAAATAAAATAACTCAAAGGGAACAGAGACAATGTGGGGCAATAAAGAAAACTTCAGAGAAGGAAAAAATATCCTCAGAGAGGTAAAAGAAGATAATGCATCTATGAAACAAGGATGCTTTAAAAATGAAACGACGAGAAAAAACAAAAATGGGCTCTTGGACATTGAAAATGTGATAGTTAAATTAATAAATTTGGTAAAAGAATTTGTGCTAGACAGAATAACGGCCCTCCAAAGATGTCCAAGTCCTAATCCCCCAATTTGTAAATATGTTCTTAACACGGCAAAAGGATTTTGCAGACGTGATTCAGAAATTTGCGATGGGGAGATTATCCCAGATTATCTGGTATGAAATCACAAAGGTCTTTATGGTAGGCAGGAAGAAGGGTGAGAGTCAGAGAGAGAGATTGAGATGTGAAGGTGCTTTGCTGCTAGCTTTGAAGATGGTGGAAGTGGCCTTGAACCAAGGACTGCAGGCTGGAAAAGATGAAGTCACAGATTGTCCTTAGAGTCTCCAAAAGCAATGTAGTCCTGCCCCCAGAACTGTAAGATAATAAATCTGTGTTGTTTTAAGCTACTAAATTTGTAGTATTAATTTGTTATAGCAGCAATAGGCAACTAATACAGGGTTAAAAGCTGAAATCAAGGAAATCTCTTAGAAGTCAGAAAAAGACAAAGATCTAAACTAGAAGAGCAATATAAGAAAACTAGAATATCGATTCAGGAGGTCCAACATCCAACTAAAAGAAGTTGCAGAAAGACATATATTAAACAGAGGTGAGAACATAATCGAAGAAATAATACAGGGACAGTTCCAAGAATTGAAAGTCATATGTTTCCTGAAGGTTGGAAGAGTGCATCAAACGCCCAGAAAAATAAAGGAAAAAATATTTTTTTACCAAGGCATAGCCTCAGGAAATTGAGATCACTGAGGGAAAAAAATATCCAAAAGTTTCTAGAAAGAAAACAAAAATCTTATACAAAGAATCAGAAATCAAAATGGCATCATACTCCTCAGTAGCATCATTGCACAAACAGGGGTCCCCAAGCTATGGTGAGTTATATAATTATTTCATTATATATTACAATGTATGAAAATAATAGAAATAAAGTGCACAATAAATGTAATGCACTTGAATCATTTTGAAACCATCCCCACCCCAACCCACCCTGGTCTGTGGAAAAATTGTCTTCCATAAAAATGGTTCCTGTTGCCAAAAAGGTTGGGGACCACTGAAGGGAAATATTTCCACAATTTATAGAGGACTGGTACTTCCTCTACAGCCAGTCAAACCTTCGATCAAATGTGACTGACATTTTTACCTCTAAAAAATGACCTCCATGTACCATTTCTCAGGACGCTATTAGAGAATGTGCTTTTCCAAAACAGGAAGGTGAACTATAAAAGAGAAAGACACAGGGTTCGAAACTAAGGAAGGAAAAGGGAATTCCCAGATATCAGTCAAGAGAAGGCAGTAGTTATGCGGCAGCGTAGAGAGAAACTTCTCTACGCTGGAACAGCACTGAGGTTTCCAGAAAGGAGATCTCCAGGGGGGAAAAAATGGAGCTGACGGTTTATCTGACAGGTTTAAGCATGTAGAACATTGTATTAGAGGTATTTAATGAAGATGCTGGGAAACTGAGCCTAGGAAAAAATAAGGCGATTTTTAACTCTAGGAAAAGCAAAGCATGGTTCAAGAAAGGAAATGAACAATATTTATAGAGGCATAGAAATGGAATCGCTGACTATGGATTTAAGCAAAATTTGTAGTGTATCTATAGCAGGGTGGGGAGAGGTTAAGAGGGCCAGTAGAGGGATATAATCCTATCTGCCAAGACAGGTAATCAATATATAATGCCTAAAATCAATGAATAAGAGAAGAAAAGCTAAGAGTTGTAAATGGTAATTCCTCGGGAGCAGAGCTGCTGGATTTTTAAAAAATATGTATTATATACTTTTTATATATATTTTACGCAAGAATATATCACTTCTCAAATTACATATCATTTTTATTTTATTTTAGTTTTTTGAGACAGAGTCTTACTCTGTTGCCCGGGCTAGAGTGACGTGGTGTCAACCTAGCTCACAGCAACCTCAAACTCCTGGGCTCCAACGATCCTCCTGCCTCAGGCACCCGAGTAGCTAAGACCCCAGGCAAGTGCCACCACACCTGGCTAATTTTTTCTATATATTTTTAGTTTTCCAGGTGATTTCTTTCTATTTTTTTTTTTAGTAGAGACAGGGGTCCCACTCTTGCTCAGGCTGGTCTCGAACTCCTGACCTTGAGCAATCTTCCCACCTCGGCCTTCCAAAGTGCTAAGATTACAGGCATGATCCACCACACCTGGCCTACATATAATTTTGTGATAAAATATAGGAGTTACTTTTTAAAATACTAGACAATATTGATTAAATGAAGTTCCTGAGACAGTAGGAGGGTATGTAATCCAGGACAGGAAGTGCCAATCGTCTGGGACAGGTGCTGAAAAGGTGAAGTGGGTGTAGAAATAGATGTTGCCCAGGCACAGCAGCTCACGACTGTGACCCCAGCACTTTGGGAGGCTGAGGCGGGAGGATTGCTTGAGGCCAGGAGTTTGAGACCAGCCTGGGCAATAGCAAGACCCCATTTCTACAAAAAATAGAAAAATTAGCCAGGCGTGGTGACACACACCTATAGTCCCAGCTACTTGGGAGGCTGAGACAGGAGGATCTCTTGAGCCCAGGAGCTTGAGGTTGCTGTGAGCTATGATGACACCAGTGCACCCTAGCCGAGGTGACAGAGCGAGACCCGGTCTCAAAAAAAAAATGCTTGAGACTTATACTAAAAAATAATCCCTATTTTATCTGAAATTGAAATTTAACTGGGTGTCCTGTGTTTTATTTGCTCAATCTGGCAATCCTAAATGAGACACATTGGCCTGCTCGGCTATAGTGGAGAGAGTATGCTGAGAGTCACACAATAGAACAAGCACTGTCCTTGTACCTATTTTTCTAACGGTTTCATAGGCTTTTAGTCAAGAGGGAATGACTCAAGCTGCAGTATTGAGAAATTCAATTAGACTGAGTTGCATTGAAATGCTCTGGAGCCATTTGCACACGGAGCAAGCAGGCTGTAGAGGCTGGGCCCTCCGGACAACGGCACTCCCGGCAGGCTGGCACCCATTTATGCCTGGAAGCAGAGGGATGGATGACCTCAGTGAGGGCTTAGAAAGAACCGGAGAGTTGCGATGCCTCCCAAGTTCTCCCCTGGCGCCCGCCCTACTGCCTTTTCAGGCCCAGCCAGGCTCTGGCTCTCCTGCCTGTTTATAGAGGTGGAAAGGGACAGGCAGAAAAGATCCCCCAGAAGCAGCCCCTCGTGGGGGAGGTAGGTGCTGGCTGAACGCTGACTGGGCCCTTTGCTTTGTACCCATCCTGCTTATTCCCAAACAACAAAAGTGCTGCTCAGCCGCCTGCCAGCCCCATTGTGCTCTTACCACAAAGTGCTGAGTCCCAGGGCTCCCCTGGCCCCATGACCTCACTCTCTCCCTCACTGGGCCCAGAGGCAAGGCCCGGGGGGGGGGGGGTCCAAGCCATCCATAAAATTCTATTGAGCACCTACCAAGCTTGGCATGGAGCCCTGGGGTCCAGAAGTCCAAGGTTCAAACTGCCCAGGTTACATTTGGGCAGTTGTCACATTCCCCTTCATGCCAGCCACCACCCCCAAATCTAGAAGCCCATCCCATTTGACAGCCAGCTGTCCCGCTTGCGTGTGCAAGGAGTGCGTGGGCTGCGAACACAGTTCACAATCCATGTCCGCAATGGAGTGACGCCTTTTAGAAAACGAGATTGATAGGATGCACTGCTAAAATCGAATAAAGAAAAATATTGGAAAAGTAGAAAAACGGAAAGATTGCGGTCTTTTCCAAATTCCAAGAAAACATTTTTTATCTGAATTTTTCTAAAATCTTTGCCGCTTGCTCCCCCTTGCCTGCATGAGAATCTGGCACAAGAGGGTATCTGATTTGGCACCATCAGTAATGCAGATAGCATGTATTGAGCTCTAACTGAGTACCTATCAATGCCCTAAACCTTGATCCCCCTTCAGCTGACAGCAGTGGGTAAGGCAGGTATTGTCATCTTACTTCATGCCAGTGAGGAGTATGGGCTTTGCAGTCAGATATGCACTGAAGTCCCTGCTATGTTCCCCGGCCTAGAACTTGGCCTCTCAGAACATCAGTTAACTCATCTGTAAAATGGGAATTCTAATGATCTACTTCATGGGGTCGTTGTGAGAATTACAAAAGCAGTGTCTGGTTTGTAGTCAATGCTCAGTAAGCTGTAGTTATTATTATTATTGTTGTTGTTGTTATTAATGATGAACAGGTGAACAGGAGAGATCCAAACCCAGCGTGGGAGAAGGGATTATAAGCTGGTTGCTCCCTTCATTCCCACTTTTTGAATGGCTCTGCCCTAACTGTCCTGGAAAGAATGGGGCTGGGGGCTGGAGCTCCAAGCCCATGACCAACAAGGAGCAGGTCAAGCCGCGGTTCTGGACAATGTCAGAGCAGGAATTCCCTGGAACTTGGCTAAAAGCCATATTGAGTTAGCATTTGGAAAGCTTGGTGGTTAGCACTGGACACCTGAGAATCCTTCTCAAGCTTCCAGGACTTTAATTGAGGAAAGCGGAGGGAGGACAGGTTAGGCTGCTTACGACTCCAGGAATGCTTGATGGATATTTGTAAATTGTTGGCACGATAACCCTGATTTTTTCCTCCCACAATAGTTTTGTGCATGTGTGTTTGGGCTTTCCAATCAAAGCACAAAAGCCCCACTTTCCTGCAAAAATTAAATATGAGCTAAATCGTTCTCCATAGTACTGACGATCCAGTGGAGGGTGCAAAGCTCCTGCATTGCAATGCTGACGGTGTGTGAAGCACAGACACAGCACGAGCGGGCCAGCTGGGGCTGGGGCGAGTGGGCCAAGCTCAGCTGGCACTCCTAGCAGTAAGGACTATCCCACGATCATCTCTGTGCCCCAAGACTCACAGAACTTAGTCCCTTCCTTCCTTCCTTCCTTCCTTCCTTCCTTCCTTCCTTCCTTCCTTCCTTCCTTCCTTCCTTCCTTCCTTCCTTCCCTCCCTCCCTCCCTCCCTCCCTCCTTCCTTCCTTCCTCCCTCCCTCCCTCCCTTCCTTCCAAATATATTCATGGAGCTAGGAGTTATGCTCAGAGCTGAAGATGTAACAATGAGCAAGGCAAATAAGGACCCTGCCCTTGTAGAGCACAGGGTCTAGTGGAAGAAGTGGATAATTAAGCAATCAGTTTTATTTTCAAAAATAACTTTGTTTTAATAGAAAACATGTTCTCAATGTTCAAAATTCAAAGGTTACAGAAAAATATACCATGGAAATTTTGTCCTTTACCTGAGCCCCAAGTACCTCAGTTCCCCTCCTTGGAGCCCAATATTTCTAGTTTCTAAAGTAATTTCCACGGCATAATCAATGTGATAATTGGAAAAGTACGAGGTGCTGAGAGCACATTGTGGGGGTACCTAAGCCAGTCTAGGGGTTAAGGAATGAATGAATGAATGAGCAAATGACCAAATAAGTATTTCCCTAAGACCCCAATTCTGGAAAAGAAAGAAAGGAGGAAGAGAAGGAAAATGAAGGAAGAACCACCAGCTGCGGACAGCGAGTGCCTTCAGCCCTTACACAGCTACCAGGAGGCCAGAACCTGCTACGCTACCCAGGGCAACTCTGTCCTTTGCCAGCCAATGGTCTGGAGCTGATCAAAGCAGCAGAAACATCCTTGGGTGGCATGCCATGCTTGCCATCAGACTTATATGGCTAGAATGTTCTGCCCAAATCTACAAATAACTCGCATACATATCAGACCTCACCCCCTAATTTTTGGCTCTGGGGAAAAAAGGGGGGCTCTGATGAAACTTGAGGCATGGTCTAGAGAGATTGCAGAAGGATTAGGAGAACTTTCTTCCCTCCGAGCTGCTATGAGATTTTCTATAGTGTCTGTCACAAGAGAAGAGAGCAGGATAATAAGTAATCATAAACCTACAATGTGTCAGGCAGATAGTATCTCCTTTTTTGCGGTTGAGAGAGGCTGGGATTTGAACCCACACCTACCTGGTTCAAAGTCCTCCCCACCCATTGCATCTTCTTACTTCTCACAATAACTGTGATGCTTGATCAACACCTCTTCCCCTTCAGGGCCCCCGGGAGGCCCACGGTTCCCCTACCCTACCTTGTCAAGTGTCCTGAACTTGCCTGGAGAAGTCATTTTACCCTTTAGGGCAGTGGTCCCCAACTTTTTTGGCACCAGGGATTGTTTTCATGGGAGACAATTTTTCCATGGACCAGGGAGTGGGAGGATGGTTTGGGGATGATTCAAGTGCACTACATTTATTGTGCACTTTTTAACTCATTATTATTTTATTATTACAATGTAATAATAATGGAATAATTATACGACTCAACATAGGTTGGGAACCCCTGCTTTCGGGTACTATAGGCACAGTACCTTGGGCCTATGAGAGTTTCAAGGGTTTAAAACAATATATTGAAACCCCCAAAAGATTGATTGGCTCCAAAATTTTAAAAGCAAACTGCAAAATTAAAATGAATATTTAATAAAATAGCCACAGAGAGACTCACATCTACTTATCAACTATAATTGAATTCAGCTCTTACATAGTTACATACACATATAGTATAATAAAGATTCCCAAGAACACAGTGAACCATTTTTTTCTCAATAAAATTCAGAATTGCAATAATCCTTTCACATTTTTTAACAACAAGAAGAGGAAATATATAGCCTGTATGGAAGTGAGGTGCATTTCGATGTGTTTGATATGACATGGGGCTTTCCACGGTCTTAGGACGGGCCCTGAGAAGGTGTGAGGAACCTGCAGAAGGACAGGGGACAAATGCTCAGGGCAGAGACCTCCTGTCCTCATCTTCTGGCTGCTCTGAGATGAAGACCACAGGAGCCAAGTTCTGCAGCGGCCAGCCTCGCCCGCAGCAGTGGGGCCGTCTGGATTTCTGTATCCCTAGTTGAAACAAAGGCCTGAGGGACGCCTGCCCAGCAGGCTGAGCCACCAAAGCTCCGGGGATCAGGGCGAACAAAGGCAGAGGGAAAGCAGAGTGCTGACAGGGCCGGAGGCCATCGGCCTCAGGGCTATAAAGAGGGGGGCCGCAGAGCAAGTGGCACCAGATGGAGACCCAGACTGTGCAGCGGGAGCTGGGTGAGTAAGGCCCTGAGGGGACCCTGCCTTTCCTCTCCTTCCCCTGCAGGGACATGCTCAGAGGAGGGCCCCGTTTTCCTGTCCCGTGGCCAGAGCCTTCTAGGGTGGCTGGACAGGAGTGGGGCACCTGGGGAAGGCAGCCTTCTCTTGTCAACCCAAGAGGAGTCATTTATGCGGCAGTAACTGCTGCTCAAGAAACCATGGCTGGGGCCCCCAAGAAATGAGCAGCGTCCTGGGGCACAGGGAGAAGGTATATGGGCCAGGAGTTGGGAAATGTTGCTTATTCAGAGGTTTAGAATGGAAAGACATGTCACAGAGTTTACATGCAGCCGCTCCTGGGACCAATACCAGCCAGAGGGAGGGCCACAAATATTTGTCTTGAGTCAAACCTGTTGCACACCTGCCCATCTTCTTTCTTTCCTCTCTTCCCCCCTCCACCTTCTTTTCCTCCCTCTGCCTTCCTCTTATCCTGCCTTCTTATGCACATCCTACCTTCTTACTGTCTTCCTAATCTCTATGAGCCTCAGTATCCTCATCTGTAAAATGGGGATAATGATAGTACTTAGCTCATAGGCGTGTTGTGAAGATTAAATGCAACAACGCAAGGAAATCATTTAGAACAGGGCCTGGCATAGAGTGAGCCCCCGTTAACTATGATTATTACCTTCTTTTCTTCCTCACTTTCCTTCAATGAATCTTTTTCGATGCACCCCCCACTTCCCCTCTCAACATGTGTCCAGCATGGTGCTACGTCAATCACCCAGGAGACCCTGCTCAGCCAGTGCACATTCAATAGGAACACTCACCAGTACTGTGATGAGTGCTAGAAATCAAGGGAGACAGCGAGTGGCTGCAGGCTACAGAGGAGGCAAGGTGAAGGCTGGGTAGGTCTTGGAGACAGAAAAGCAGGAGGGAACGGTGGCACGGCCATGCACTGCGGCAGGTTGGTTTGAATGCTGAGGAGCCAGGTAAGGGTGAGACCACGAAGAGTCAGAGCCCAGGCTGTCCTTGTATCGAGGGCAGTTAAGGCTCAGGATCCTGGCACTGCTGGCGGTATGGCCAGCCACATGAAGGGTCTGGACTAGATGGCTGCCAAGCAGTGTACAGTGGGGTATGTGAAACTGAGGCAATGCTGTCACCTTGAGGCAAGCCAGAGGTCAGGAATTACAGTTATCAAGAGGTCACAGTGTCCGTGCAAAGCTTTACCTGCATTATTGCTTCTAGTGCTCACAATAACCGCAGGGGAAGCTTTACCGATGGAGAAACCAAGGCTCAGCTGGTGGGTGGCAGAGCCAGGATCCCAACCCACACCTGTCTTTCGGACTTTAAGCCCCCTCTACTTTTCCCTGTGCTCCCTCACCTCAACCCCCCAACCCAGAGGCCACGTCAGTGCTGTGTGTTCTGTCTTCCAGAAAGCCTTCCAACCACCAAGATGGCTCAGACCAACCCTATGCCAGGGTCCCTGGGGCCATGGAAGGTAAGCCCACCCCCTTCACATGGAAAATTGAGGGATCCAACAGGGCAGAGATGAGATGCTGCCACAGAGCAGGCCCCAGGCCTGTGCTTGTCCATGAGCCAGTGACCAACCGGAGAAATCCCAGTCCGTGGGGGAAGGGTCCACCCAAGGTCCAGATGACACTGAAGAAAGGATATCTCAGATGCCCCTGTTTGGACAAAGGAAGGATGACTCTGGAAGCCAGTGATGGGTGGGAGATGCATAGTTTCCTAAGTCAACGATCCTCCACGCTGCTAAAAGCATCTTAAAATAGAGCAGCCCAGAGAGGATCATGCCCACAGAGAAAATGAGGGCCCGTAAATGAAGAAAGGTTTGCCACTGGATCCCAAATAAGTCATAGGACCCCAATCTCCTGACTCCCAGCAACTCTCCTTTTACACTTTAGGTTTCTATAGAGGGTATGACTGGAGAAGCTAAGAAATAATCCACAGGGAGTTCCTGGGATTCCCAGAATCCTAGCCTCTGGGCTATACTTATGCAGGAAGCATGGTGAAATGAGAGTCCACAAGTCCTTGGCCTGGCCACTGGGCAAGCTACTGTCCCTGGCAGACCATTCCTATCATAAACCAATCCTCCCTCACTAGCTTGGGCATATGAACACCACCAACCAGTGATGATAATTCAAACCGCTTCCTACCCTATCTATTCTGGAAGAGATCTCATCAGGCATCCTGGGATACAGCTGTTGACAGAAAACCCAGGGTCAGATACAAGTTAAGCTGTTGATCTGGGCCTTTTCTTCCTGACATATCAGATTCTAGCTCTCTTGTCCCATTCGATTCCATTTCAGATAACCATCTATGATCAAGAGAACTTCCAGGGCAAGCGGATGGAGTTCACCAGCTCCTGCCCAAACGTCTCTGAGCGCAGTTTTGATAATGTCCGGTCCCTCAAGGTGGAAAGTGGCGCGTGAGTATGGCCTCAGCGGAACCGCAGGCCCCTTATTTCAAGTCCTTTCAGACATGGGACCATAATAGGGGTGGAGGAAGAAAGATGTTCCCTTAGACTCTAATCATTTCTTGCAGAGAGGCCTCCATACTGAAGTAAGCTCAAAATAAATCACTACATGCATAATTTAGTGGTTTGGTACTAGACTGGGGGGTGGTGCAGATTAAAAAATTATATACAATGGGGAGGGCCAGTGACAGGAATCAGACCTGGGCTTCAGGAGCCCACAGGCTGCTATCTAGGATTCCTTCAGAACAGCCACAGGACGCCAGAGTTTTCCTTACCTGTAGAAAACAGGTAGAGAGGAAACTGCCAAGCTGCAGCCTCTTTATAACTAACTCTCCTGTGTGTCCCAGAGCAGACATTGCTACCTAATTTCTCTATGAAAAAAGGAACTCAACCCCAGGACTCCAGAGGCATATTAGTTCCTAGTCAGTCTTGCTCCAGGTGTTTCTTGTGAATGGTTAATCTTGGCAAGGGGGGGACTCTCTCATTTTGTCTTCTGACTCTTGGCAGGGTAGTTGAGGCCTTTATCATCAGCCTGAAAATGCACAAGGAAAGGCCTCTCCATTGTCCCAGTCCTTATATGTGGATACGCTTCCACAAGCTGCTCGCCACCAAAATCAAGCTTCTTTAGCCCTTTAAAATGGGTAACATTTTAAGGTGTCATCAGTAACTGAGACCCAACTGTGAGGTGAGGTGTTTCAAAAAATTAGGTATAGGTATGGGACAACAGGAGAAAGAACTCACAAAGTGATGAGGAAACAAGAGACTAGTAATCTACCAGGTGCCTATTCATCCCTTTGGTTTCTTACGAAGACACCAACAGGTTTGGCTACAGCCAAAGCAATAGCAAGTCACTAGATCCCGAACCTGCAGCTCCAGCCAGTCGAGAATACATGACTTGGAGAGAAAGGAAATGGAACTTTAGATTGGCTTTGCTAATACACATTACTCGGCCACTGAAGTAGATAGACTTTTTCAGTGGATAATCCCAAAACAAATATTCTATCTACAAACCTGCTTAGTGTAGCTGTCAGTTCCTTCCCCACCTCTCGTGATGAATTACTTTGTACAGCTCTACTGGGATTGGCTTGATGTTTTTATCCACTATTAACTTATCTAAAATGAAAGATACCTTCTCCCCAAGGCCGTATAGGCTTTGAACACCATGAACAAACAGCACTACATGTCTTTGGCAGCTGGATTGGTTATGAGCATACCAGCTTCTGTGGGCAACAGTTTGTCCTGGAGAGAGGAGAATACCCTCGCTGGGATGCCTGGAGTGGGAGTAATGCCTACCACATTGAGCGTCTCATGTCCTTTCGCCCCATCTGTTCAGCTGTGAGTCTCTGAAATTTCTACTTCTGTGCATGTGAGGGATGGGGCAAGGGGGTGCAGACAGACTGGCATTTATGTTATTTCTCATCAGTTATGCTGAATGTGAAACAGAAAAGAAATACACTACTTTCCCCTTCCTAAGTCTGCCATTTGATTTTCCCTACCACGTGGTATTTTCCTTAAGCTAAAAGTAAGGGTCTTTTCATGGCAGCAAGAAGCGGATACCAGGCCGGACGTGGTGGCTCACGTCTGTAATCCTAGCACTCTGGGAGGCCGAGGTGGGAGGATCACTCAAGGTCAGGAGTTCGAGGCAAGCCTGAGCAAGAGCGAGACCTCATCTCTACTAAAAATAGAAAGAAAATTAATTGGCCAACTAAAATCTATAGAAAAAATTAGCCGGGCATGGTGGCGCATGTCTGTAGTCCCAGCTACTCAGGAGGCTGAGGCAAGAGGATCGCTGGAGCCCAGGAGTTTGAGGTTGCTGTGAGCAAGGCTGACGCCATGGCACTCTAGCCCGCACAACACAGTGAGACTCTGTCTCAAAAAAAAAAAAAAAAAAAAAAAAGCAGCAGATACTCAAGAGCCCAGTCAACTGGTGAAACACTAGTGAACTAGTAAAAGCACTTACCCTGTAGTAAAAAAGTAAACCCTTGTTCAGTTAAATTTCAATATGTGTAACATTTCACTGCAGAAACAAGGAAATGCTGAAGTCGCTGTTCAGTAAGTGGGAATGGGGAAGAAAGAGGCAAGTCTTCCTGTATCTCTTATCTGCATTGATTCATAACAACTTTTATTTCTAACACTAAGCATTATTCAATAATGCATCAGACTAGGACACTTCTAAAGTCTTTGGAAGAGTTCAAGCAGAAGCAAGATGACCTTCAAAGGATGTGTTGAAAATGATCCCTATATTGGGAGTGAAGCTGGACTAGAATCTTTCCAAATATAGTCTATATTATGTGATTTTCTCACGATTTTGGCTAATGATTTCACCTTAGTTCAAAGTTTTACCAAAATTCAACTGGTGAAGTTAACCTAAACAGTTCTAAAACCTAAAAAATCCTTCCCTATCTGGAAGTGATTTCATCTCACTTTTTCTTCATTCCCCTTCACCAAAGGTATAATTGACATAAGGTAAAATGCACAGATCCTAACCCTATATCCTGAGTTCCAAAAAACATATACACCCATATAACCAACACCCTAATCATATATAGAACAATTCCATCACCCCATAAAGTTTCCTGGTGTCCCTTTCCAGTCAATTGCTCCTCCACCACTTTCTATCACCAGGGTTTGTTTTGCCTGTTCTTGAACTTCGTACAAGTTAGCCTCTCCCCTTTTAAAGCTTGTGTAGTATTCGTATTCCCTACTGGACATATAGGTTATTTCACACACACACACACACACACACACACACACACACACGCACAATTTGGGCTGTTTGTATTAATCTGTGAAATTTTTTCACATTAGTGAACATTGCTTAATCCCTTGGTTGGCTATGTGTAGCAAGTTTTTTTTTTCCCCACTGTCATATCTTCATTGACCTTTCATTGTTCCAAAGTATTATATTGGTTATTTGTGTATTTTAAATATTATGGTATTTAAATTGGCTTAAACAAAATTATGAACTTTTTTCTTATAAATCTGTTCTTTTTACAATCAATGATCACATACTTTCCTTTTGTAAACCAGAAAATGTTTCAACTTAGAAAAATATGGTAATTAAAGAATTAAGATATGATAGCCACGACACTAGTACTAAATGTTTTTAAATAATTTCTGGATTACAGAATCATAAGGAGTCTAAGATTACCATCTTTGAGAAAGAAAACTTTATTGGACGCCAGTGGGAGATCTGTGATGACTACCCCTCCTTGCAAGCCATGGGTTGGCTCAACAATGAAGTTGGCTCCATGAAGATACAAAGTGGGGCGTAAGTGCAAAAACAGGGTTGGAGTACATTTCAAGTTAATTCCTGCAGATGCAAGCTTTGAATATTAACACGTCAATGGTTTTTTACCAGAATTCATACACTGACATCACATTGGTATGAATATCACATTCCAGTTACTAGTAATTTTGAATCTCAGGTTCATTGTACCAACTATCGCTTATGGACATGCCTCTATGGAAGCATTTATGTTGACTACTCTTGTACCTTTTTTCATGATCAAGATTAATTAACTAGCTGTAGTCATAATATGCTTACAAAGTGTCTGACACATTTAGGATGGCTGTTGTTTTTTTAAGCCTAAAAGTATCCTGTACCACGTTAAGGAAACCAGCTTAGGTTTTGGGGTGTTCACCAGATTCCTAATTAGATTTAATAATGCAATGTGCTTTGGATTTCCTAGCTGGGTTTGCTACCAGTATCCTGGATATCGTGGGTATCAGTATATCTTGGAAAGTGACCATCATGGAGGAGACTATAAACATTGGAGAGAGTGGGGTTCTCATGCCCAGACTTCCCAGATCCAGTCGATTCGCCGAATCCAACAGTAGTGGATTAAAAGCTCCAAGTAAGAGAATCCTAAAGCATGAGACCTTGCTAAGCACTCTAGAATGAGTTTTATGTTCTGCTCACAGACATTGCTTTCAAATGTTAGCTGCTGAAACCCACAATAAATGTCATTTAAAAAAAAAAAAACTTTGTAGACTGGATTAACTACCATCCTTTACACAAATCATTTACGTGGCTGAGGATATTTACAGATAAGCTTCATCAATAAAACCTCAAATTCCCTTCTGTGTCCTTGCAAGTCACCTACCAGGTCAAGGACTATTATTCTCTATCTTAAAGTATGTAACACAAACATTATGAGTCTCAATAGTGAAGGATACTTTTGGTAAATGTTTTTATGTCCTTTCTCCCCATCCCCTACTTTTTCTAATAATGTTGAAGTTAGCATTTTTTTCACCTTGTGACAAATCAGTGCTAAGGAAACAGGAAGTTTCTCCAATGTGTGTATTTTTACATAGTTATGAATAAATCCAGAGTCTTGGCAGCTTAACATTCTAGATACTTAACTGCTTAACTCAATTTTGGTTTCTTATTTCAACTGGAAGAGCATAAGGCTCAATGTATTACGAAAAGGCAGGATAGTTGCTCTCACAGCTGATTTTTTCAATAAACACGCTAATTCTAAGCATTGTAATAATGATTAAAAAAAGAAAAAAATCAACAGGAAGACATATGACTGTAGTACATTTAGGATTTAAATTCTCTGTACATGTGACCCTTTGAAAAAAAATCATTATCAATGTCACAATCTTAACTTAGTTTTCAGTCAAGACTTTTTTAAAAAATTAAAGCACACAAAAGATAACAAACACCTCAGAAACTTTAAAATTTTTTATTCAACAATGTACACTTATTTTGTCTCTTAATTTTATTCTACAAATTTCTCAAGTTTTTCTTCTGATAAAATAAGTAAATCTGAGTATGGTTGTAGAGTGTTTGTAATTTATATTTTTAAAACACTGAACATGAAGTAAGACATCAATAAATGAAGATCATGTAATTGACTTCCTCAGAATCCATGACATCAGAAACAGCTAAGCATTTAGCAAAAGGGTAAATTTCTCTGGTGACTGTTCTTATATCTAGAAAAGACCTATCTTTTTGGGCAAAATAAACAAACTTTTTTTTAAAGGGGGAAGGGAAACCATCCTCTAACATAACTGTACTACACTATCCTTCCCCCAGATTAAGAGGTAACTCAGCTCCTAAGTGCCTATGTACATGAGACACAGAAATTACTTTACTCCTCCAATATGCTCTAAGACTGAACACAGTGAACTACTGACAGATGCAGGAGAGTAGCCATAGCCATCTAAGATAACAATGCTTGCTACACTCCTGCATTTCTGCTTTTTAAGGCCATACATTATGGGCCACCTTTCCAGTCTTGATTAGATGACTTAGTTTTTAACAGCCACTATCAATGAAGGTATAGGAGAAAGGATATTGTTGTGTTTTCAAAACCAATGACATACATCAATAGCACACATTGGAAAAGCTATAAAATGGAAATTTATTTTTTATATCTAGAAGCATGGGGAAAATTCCATTATTAATATATTCTACTTAAACTTATTAGCCTCTCCTATAAAGGTCCTGAAGAAATTATAAAGAACTTTTAAAAGATCATCTGACAAAACTTGGCCAGTACTCTATACAATCTTATAAGTACACGTATGTGTGAAGTTAAGCTATTCAGTACATGCAGACTACAGTAACTGAACCAATGTGCTCAATTTCTAAACTTGTTCTAATTCGCTTGGGTAACTTTTAAAAGATATACTATCTTTAAAACAACCTGTCCTTTGATCTTTCAACAACTCAATGATTCTAATCCCAAACTAGTCATTCAGTAAAGCAAACTTACACTAAAGCAGGAAAGGTATTAAAAGGTTATCCTACCTTTAAGCCAGCATTAAGACATAAATTGTCACCAAGTCCCCATGTGACAAAGGTCCTTCATTTTAGTTTGAATTACTTCCCTTTTCTGTTTGATCAAATAACAGAAAAGTGCATCTAGTGATTTATAAAGCTAATAAAACTGCCCTGTTTCAAGAAAAGCCCTTTAATAGATACAAGTCAAGCTCTGATTTAACCTGAACTTTATTAAAATAGATGCCAGTTCTCCTCTCTTCTAGTTCCACTGATGAGCTAGCCTAGACCTGTAACTTTGAGCTCTGTTTCCAAAGATGGTAAAGCTAAGAACAATGTATTATAATAAGGACAGATAGGTCACTTTTGGTAATGACACACAAATTAAACTTTCAAAACATGTGCATAGCTTTATTCATCTACTTAGATCTAACCTTTTCATGGAGCTTCAGCAAAATTCGAGTGTGCAAAATGCATTTCTAAAACGTAATGCAAGCAAAGCTTTTCACATTTACACTGGCAGGAAATACAGAGAAACTAACAAGTCACATTAGGGAGAGTTCAGATCTTTTTTTTTAATGACAAGAATTGCACAGTTTATTATTTTGAGACAATTGTTGCAGACATAAATATTTTAAATTTTCTAAGCAAGGTGCTTTAACAATAAAAATTTTAAAGTTGGAAAGAGCCAATAACTGGGATCATAGCTCACACAGAATTCCAAATTAAAGTGGACTCCATTATCTCCCTAGGTTTTGCAAACAATGCTTTTATAACACTTTTTCTTAATAACACTAAAGGAGACAGCAAGCTGAAACTTTTTTTCAAAGCACACAAGAAATGGTGTCATCACATTACTTGAAGAAGGTGCTGAGGGGGGAAGAAAAGGGAGTGAAGAATCCTTTTACTATTTCCCACTACAGAACAGCCACTAACAGACTAATAACAAAAAAAAAAAGAAAAAAAAAAACAACAACAAAAAGATTAAAACACTTCCCCAGTTTACAAAATAGTTCCAGTTTGACAAGATCTATAACAGAGAGCACCAGTTGGGCAACAGAATGAGCATTTCATACTGCATAAAAATTAGTGAGGTGGTAAGAACCATCAACTATCTCGGCATTACTACATGGCCTTTCCAATTTTTTTTAAAATATACATGCAAGGCACATTGATATAAAAAATAGATCTCTGGCCAACAAATATATTAAATAAGCAAATTAAGTTTGGCTTTGTAATATTGGCAACATCAAAATACAACCAGATAGCTTTGGACCATACATCTTTCTCATATTCCTCCACCTCACTTGTTTCTCCGCCATTATTTTGGGTTCCATCTCCTTCAAATTTGGGTATGTGCTTGAGAAATGACTTTTCCTCTTGTCAAGCAGCATTCCTACTATACTTAAGTTTACCTTTGCTAAGTAAAAACATACTAGAGAAGCAGAATAGCCTGGCGTTTTGATTAATTTGATTAAATGAAATCTAACTGGTTCAGGACATTATTTCTCCTCTGCATACAAACAAAAAAGTCCCCAGCTCATATAGACAAGTGTTTTCTTTCTAAAAGATCAGCAACAAAACCAATGATCCTACTTCCTTTTAAGCCATTCTCCCCAATTCCTCTTTTTGAGGCAGAGAGAGGGAATAATAGAAATAAAGCTAAGATTTAAAATATTTTCAGTAGTAGAAGACATTTTAAGGCCAAAAAGTGTAATATTAACAGAATTTTTATTTTCCTAGGTTATTGTCCTTCCTAGGCCAATACCAACTATGGATGAGTTACTTGTACTGATTCCCTCCCAAAGAGAATTTTAAAATTCACTCACTTTTGTTAGTGGCTGTGCTACAGGAAAGGTATCAAAGCAACCTATGGTACATGTATGGTATATAGTAATGTAAAAAGTGCATCACATTCTTGATTTTCAGTTTCTCATAGCAGCAGCAGGATTAATCTAAGACAGAAAACAGCTGAATTTTCATTCTAAAAATCGACAATACCTAATGAAATGTATTCAAGATCATGAAAGGATCCTCCTCTATTAAAGGATAAATGAAAACAGAATAATAGACATAAACAGGGGTAAACTAAAGGCATTCATCCATATTTACATATTAAAACCACTTTTGTTAACACCGAATCTTTACATCTAGCAAACGAAATAAGCATTTTAAGAATAAAGCAGACATTTACTAAAGCAGTATCCATTTTTGGAGCCTTTTGATTAGCACCTGAGGAAAAAGGGTATATGGAAAGCTATATGAATTTACCTCAAGTTGATGTTGGTCTGCAGAGTAACTTTGTGATATACAATAAAAGTGAAATTGAACTGGAAAATAAATGTTTGTTGCTATTTTAATAAGGCTGTAGAAAAGGGATACTGCAGTACTATAAAATGGCTTTAGAACTCTAGACATAACAAAATTCTATGGATAAATAAGAAAGTCAGAATCAGCAATCCCAACACATGTGAGGATGGCTATTCCATAGTTTTTAGCCTATAACTGCTATTTGACAATCCCAGTAATGCAGAAACAATACACCATTCATGCTTGACTGGGTGTTTTTACTACACAGACAACTTAAAACACCATTCATACTATTGCTGGCATCCTTTAACTACTTTCTTGAGCAGCAAAACAGTGTGAAATTGAATTTAAAACCCAGTAAAGCAGTGCTTTTGAGTGAAGCCAATTATTCATCATTCTTTTAATCAACCCAGGGTGGGCCAGGTTCTCACACATTTGAACGGAGTGATGTATATTAAAAAAAAAAAAATTTAACATACTCAAAGCAGAAGCCCATCTTTTTACCATAAAAGAATCTTGGTGCTCTCTTAATTACATTAATAAAAATAACATCAATATTAGGAACTAATCTTAACCTATATGCCTCTGGTAAACCTAGAGTAGCTATTTATACGTCTAATCTTGTCCTCTGCCCCTCCCTTTTAAACAAATATCAATACTCTGGGGGGAGGGGAGACTGAGCAGATACTACCTTCTTTCCTTTAAAACCCAACAGTTAAGTCATGAGTAGGACTAGGAAAAGACACTGCCCTATCAGAAACTACCCTGACTGGTATAGCATCAACAAGACCTGATCATAAAAACTATTGTCCATTATATATATTTGTCCCACTATTACATATCTGTTCTGTAATTAGCATACATATACAAGGATCGTGTGTTATTCCAGTACATGGTTCAGTGGCATAACTATACCCATAATCTTTGGAGAGCCTTGCAAGAATGACTCCCTCATTATTTAGTGGAATTTAAAGTTGAATAAAGTCTTCCTCCAATTTCCTTGCTAGTGGCCATTTGGGACATGACATATAATTTCACACTAAATGGCTTTTCTGTGTTTAAAAAAGTTTACAGGAATTACAAACGATAAACCATTAGATGCCTCTGATGTGGGTTAGCAATAAGCCTAACAACCAAATATGAAACTACTGCTGCTATTGTGTATTAGACAACTCCCATAGTTGAGGTTTGTCGTATTTTCCCTTAAAACTGTTTTGAAAAAACAGTGCAGCACTTTTCCATTATAAAGTTTTTGCAGACTGAGTGATGACTTGGTAAGCAGATGATTAAGGAGGACAGCAAAATTCTAAAATGGAGAGAAACTCTCTGGCCATTTATTTCAAGGAAAAAAAAAACCAAATTGTAATTAACAAATAGTTATTGGCTATCCCCTCCTAGAAAGTAGAGGAGGAAGAAAGGCTACTATAGATGCTGTAAATACACTTTATGTGATGGTTCCTTACTAAGGAGGTTAGAGAAAAGGCTAGGCAATTTAACTTCAGTTTAGCAAAGTGGGAGTGAATAAAGAGAAAGATAAATACACCCTGTCTTTTGTGGGAAAGGGGAATTATTCAAGACATCTACAGGAGTGGTACATGACACAGAAGCCTACAATAATCAAGATAGTTTTAAAAAGAAATCTTCACCCATAATTAGTATCTTCATAGCTATTAAAAAAATAGGTCATGATTTCATTCTTAGTGCCATTTTTCAAATACTACCCTTTTAAGGATTTAAACCACCTGACTTTATTCTGTGTAATGAAAACAAATGGCACAAAATAAATACAAGTTCATTCTCTGAATACTAATGTCTTACACACATTCATTTACTAAGTTTTAATATCTGCATCTTTCACTCACATACAAGCACTCAACACACATACATACACACACACACCTTTTTCAGTCTTTATAATGGAGGGATGTTAAAAATCCCCACTAGACTGTATTTGGTTTATGCTACAGTACTAATACTCTGAGTTGAAGGAAAATTCTTGATATCAAACAATAACACATTAATGTTACTTAAATGTGCTAAATTAATCACAGCTGAAGTTTGTTTAGAAGTTTACACAAAAATAATCAGAAAACAGATCAACTCTTAAGATTTTTTTTTAATAAGTGCTCTGTAAGGAATTGTGTGAGGACCTAAGGAGAAAGATTGCAACAAGTAGAGTTAAGTTTTACCAAACAGCACAAAGGAAATTTGTCCCGAAGTCCTGCTTGTACCTAGGCAATTAAGTCCATTAACCCAATGCCCAAAAAATACTGACAGATAATTTGACGGGGCACTAGCGTTCCCAGAAAGTTAAGTGACATTCCTAACTATATACCTCTAACCATATAATCAAGGAAATTTCAGTGGAGAAATCAAAGTGAAATGTTGCATTGTTTCATTTAGAAGTGAGACTCTCAAAAACCTTTGGACAAACAGAAGGGATACATTCTCTTTTTGGCTTCTCTGAACATGGAGGCCTGAGGGATATGAAAGGAAATTAGGATAGCCATAGCTTTCTACAGATATTTAATTAAGTGTTGCTTCTAAGTTAAAAAGCCCAATTCTGATGGGGGCTGGTTCTTTTTTTTTTTTTCCTTTTAGAATATTTATTCATTCAACCTCTGTAATGTCACAAACCCAGAAAGTTTCTTGTGAGTTGTTGAGACAGAAGAAAATTCCAGGCAAGCAAAATGGACATTTAAAAAAAAAGGGAGGGGAGGGGATCTGGCCCTAAGGCGACAAGTGGTTACACAAGGCAATTGAACACACAGCAGAACTTTAAAACCTGTAAAACAAACTGGAGCCTTTTTTTTCCCTTTAATCAACCTTGTATCTTTTTTTAAACTTTTTGAAAATTTTTATTTAAAAAACACAAAAACACAGACTTTTTTCACTTCAGTATGTGGTATGTTGCATTTTCCAGTTTGTTCAATGCTTTAAAGCTCAAGGATGCCTCTGCTTTCAATTGTACATGGGCCTGAAGCATCCTAGCTTTTGGCAAGCAGGCAGGAGACTCAACAAAAATCAAAATAGGAACAAGGCAGACTAAATGCAGGGCACATCTGTAAACATATTATACATTTGAAAATTACAATATCAGTAAAAGTGATACAGTTTACAGGTGAAATGAAACTATCTGGAACTGGCCTACCACAAGTTTCTGAACCTGGACTGATACAATAAGTTATTATATATATATATTATGTATAAAAAAGTTTTGTTTACATCAAGTGGAATTGGCAATCCATGCTTATACTTTTAAAATCTAAGCAGGGCAGAAATCCAGGCTAAAAAGATATTTTCTCTACTCTATGTTGAGTCCAACAGCTTCTTTCATGAACTACTTGTTAAAAGTCTCAAATAATCAACAGAACAAGAAAACCCATCCATACTACCAGTCACTCGAAACTGGACATTTCTTAAGCAAAGGGGTAGAGCAAAAGTAGTTACTTTCTCCCCAAATACCCCAGGGGATCCAGTCTACTTTTATTAGAAGACTACAACTCCTTATATTAAATATAAATGCCCTGCTATTTTAACCTGTATTTGACATACATGGATATACTAAGTTCTGTGTGTGTTTATGTGATGTGATGCTATGTCAGGCCAGACAACTTGTTATTATGCCACTAACATCACCCAATCTTAATTGGACCCTTAATTTCTGCACACACACAAATTTATTTTAGCATGCTATACACAAGCTGCAGTGCAACAGGATGGCAATGTGATGATAAGACAGGGCTAATGCTCTTCTCTGCCCAAAATAAAATTTCCAGAATTTCACATTATTTTCCTTAAAAACCCATTTTGCTCTAGTACTAAAATATACTTACTAAGATATAATTAGAAGCTAATAAGCTCAGAAGTAATAGTTTGCATGAAAACACACCTATAGGCAGGGTTTATTACCTCCTCACTGGCTAAAAACATGAAGTTTTAGTTTTCGTGGACCTTTTGCTTCCCCTTTTAAATTTTGCTGACAAATTAAAAGAGAATTTACAGAAAGGTACAGAAGTTTCTCTTTGATGTTTGAAGAAAAACAAGGAAAACAGCACATTTAGTGTTAGTGACAGAGAGCAAGTCTGGAGCACCTACAGTTGAAAAGCAGAATATATTTTTGCTCCCAGTTATACAATTACATTAAAATATGGGCACAGGAATATTTTTCCATATTGAATATCCAAACCAATTGCTTGTTCTGCAACTTATTAAAAATGACACTCATGGATTCTTCAGTTGTTAAATTGAACCAAAACCAAGTTAACTATGTACCACCAACTATTCCAGAATTGTAGAACTTCAAGGCCCTCCCCTATCCCCACCCCACAAAAAATAAAAGGAAAGAAAGAAAAGATTTCCCCAACAACCCACAGAGGCTGCTTAACTCCTGGCAAGACATGCAAATCATATTCGCTAAAAAAATACAGCCCTGCAAACTTCAAGGCATTTATCCAGCATTCTCGCAGGGCTTAAAGTAAAACCAAAAGATCAAAGGAGGAGTGGGGGGAAAATGTTGAATCATTCTGGGTTCCCCGTGATTAGTGTATCACTTTAGTCACAGAACAAGATACAGAGATCTTTTAAGTGGATTTGCCTTTCCAGTGGGTCATTTGTTGCCCAAGTTGATGACAGCAGGAACTTTAGAACCACACTTGTTAAGTCTGTATTCATTAATCACTTGCATTCACACTTAAAAACAAAAACTAACGAAAGAAAAAAGAAAAAAAAAACTATTCAGTACCGGAGATTAAATAACCATGTGTAGTCTCTTGAAATAAATTTGATTCCTTAAGAAGTCTAATTACTTTCAGTTGCCTTTTTTTTTAAATAACTATATATATATATGTATATATATATATTTGTATATATTATCCTGTGATTCTACTTATGGTTCCTCTGCTGCGTTGAAGATCTAGGAGCATAAAAGCCTTGTGTCCCCCATGAACGGTGGCTCTAATGCTGCAGAAAGGTTACGAATAGGCAGTCTGGTCCTTCATTGATCTGGACTATCCATGGCTTCATTGTAAGTGATTATCCTTTTGGGATCTGGAGGGAAGATTTAAAAAAAATAGTAAAAATGAAGTCTGGAATCCCAAAATGCCCATGTTCCAAAAACAAATCCCAAATAATCATCATTTAAATTGTACCCCTTTTTACGAAAACACAACTTAAAAGGCCATTTCTCTGTGTAGTAACACATGTATGATCCAATTGCTCAACCCAAAAGTAGCTGTTTGGCATTCCAATGAATTCCCAGTAACAAGGTCTTCTAGGCAATGAGGACCTCAACTCCTAAGATCAGAGTAGGATGAGTTCAGTTACTAAGAGTTTTCTTTATGTGTTTCTCCTGATTACAGAAGCAGTATATTTGAAAAAAACAAAGAAAAAAGCTTAAGTCATCAATGATCCAATACTGAAACAAACACTTGGATTTATTTTCTTTTGCTATTCTCAGTGAATGAAGTCAAAATTTATTTTAACCAGTGTGGACTATCTAGCAAGAAACGATTCAAGTAAAACCTAGTACCAAAAACTTCATGTTATATAAAGTTTGGCAGAACTTCCAATTTAGTCCTAATCATGACTTATTCCTTCTTCCTAATTTCCCACAGTACCTTTAGCCTTTACTCTTAGCAACAGCAAAAGCCCACGGATCTCCCAAGTTCATAACATAAAACTGTCAGTATGTGTCTGGGCAAAGATTCCAGGGTTATTCTGAAGTGCTATTTTAAATTCCTATTATATAGCTGTATGTATATAGCCCCTCTTATGTAGACGCAATGTTTTTATTATATACCATTTCTATCTAGTATTAAAAGTATACATGCTTAAAAAACAGGCAAACCAGTAAAACCTGTCACCTAATGAAAAATTTTTAAGGCCTATAAATAATATTGGAAAAACTCAAGCTCACTTCAACCTAAGAATCAAACTAGTTCAGTCTAAAGATAATGTCACTTCTGGGACTTCAAGGTCATCACTAGCAACCTGCCATGAAGATAATGCTCATTCCTAATAGTTAATAACCATTATACAGTAAAAACAGGTAGGTCTCCTTTGCAAGGTATATTTTCTAGTCTAGCTTCTTTTAATTTGTGTTTGATTAAAAAGGTACACGGAGGCCAGGCACAGTGGCTCATGCCTGTAATCCCAACACTCTGGGAGGCTGAGGCAGGAGCTCGCTTGAGCTTAGGAGTTCAAGACCAGCCTGAGCAAGAGCAAGAGCAAGACCCAGTCTGGGGGGGGGGGGGAGGAAAGAAAAAAAAGGTAGAAAAATCAACTCAAAATAATTTAAGAGCTTGCTAGTCATATCATCAGGCCACAGCCATGTTAAACAAAACCTTGACCTAAGAACAGGGGGGAGGTAAAAGGAGCAATGCTGGGAAATCAGGGAAAGCTGCATTGCAGTGCTAGTCCTACCGCTCTTCTGGCTTGTATAGTAACCTCTCTGGGCCTCAGTTTCATAATACGTAAAATAAGAAGAGAATTTCTAATGTACTTTTAAGTCCTGAAATTCTAGGATTTTCACATTCATCTGAAATTCATTTATATTAACTAGCATAACAGATGAGGAATGGGATACAATTCAGTTACATGGCTCTGAAAATCCAAATCTATTAGTCAGTGACTGGTTCTCCAACCAAAACTCTCACTTTATTGTATGTATTCCACAATAAAAGTATTCTAATATATTTGGTAAGAAGGCACACGATATTTAGTATAATCAATTTTAATTTCTAACCATTTTTTCAGAGAACATACAGCCCAGATAAGGTTTCTACAATAGCTAATAATTTTCTGAACTGTGAATTTCAGTTCTTAGCTATCCCTTGCCTACCACACAAACATAGCTAAAGACTGCCCAAAAGAGGAAACACTTAATCATGTCGGTTTCCTAGATTAAAAACACTTATGGTTTGTCTCACTTTCATAGTCAGGGAGGAAAAAACCATTCACACTCTTCATCCAACAGAGAAAGAGGACTTTCACATATTCTTTTCACTTACATTGTTACCCCATCTTTAGTAGTCTTTAGCAGTCCTGGTATGGTAGCTAATGACTTTTTTTTTTGAGACAGGGTTTCACTTTGTTGCCCAGGCTAGAGTGAGTGCCATGGCGTCAGCCTAGCTCACAGCAACCTCAAACTCCTGGGCTCAAGCAATCCTTCTGCCTCAGCCTCCCGAGTAGCTGGGACTACAGGCATGCAGCACCATGCCCAGCTAAGTTTTTCTATATATATTAGTTGGCCAATTAATTTCTTTCTATTTATAGTAGAGACGGGGTCTCGCTCAGGCTGGTTTCGAACTCCTGACCTCGAGCAATCCGCCCGCCTCGGCCTCCCAGAGTGCTAGGATTATAGGTGTGAGCTACCACACCCGGCCGCTAATGACTTTTGACTGCAGTTATTAAATAATTTAAAATACAAAGTCTATACATTTATTATTCCCATCCAAAAATAATATACAGTGAATACTACTAGTATTAACATTTCAAGTAATCTAACCATTCTTACCTTGCTTCTGCAAATTCCAAATAGATTCCATTTCTGCAAAGAAAAAAAAAGGATTATTTTATACATTAAGTTTTGGTGAGCTTAAAACTATGTTTTTCATTTTAAATCTTAAAAACCTAGACTGATCATTGCTGGGCTGGAGGTAGAGCTGAAAATAGCACAATTCTATGAAGCTCAAAGCATTCATATTTTCCCATAGTTCTTAAGTGTCACCTATGTTGTCTTAAGTGTTGATTACAGAAAGTCAATTATTATCTGAAATCAAATTGCCAGAATAATTTTGTCTTCACAAGTAGCAAAGATATGCTATGCAAGCATGCTACACAAATAAAATGGTATCTCTCACAATAGCTCATCATTAAAAAAAAAAAAAAAAAGCAACAAGTATTTCTTGGTAACCCACTACCCCTAAATGAGGTGCCCACCACATCTTCTGAATGAAGCATTTGTCAAATGTGGTTAAACTTGATGCTTAATTAGTTTAACTACCCAGTGAAATGGTTCTGACCTCTAAACCACATCTACTCTTATTTTAACCTATAAGGTCAAACAAAATGCCAATACATATCCATTTATTTGCTCCAATTTCATGTTTACAATATGCTCACTTTGGCATTTTACAATAGGGGAAGTATGTGCATGACCAAACTATAGCTGTAAGAACTCTACCGGGCATATAAGAAAGCTTCAAGGAGATATCCGAAGTCTTAATAAACAAGACAGCAGACTATTATTTAAGAACCAAAGAAGTAGATCTTGAAAGGAAATATTTTACTGCAAGATTACTTAGTAACAGGAATGAACTGTAACAAACACTAAGGATAAGTATGCTTCCCATGGTCATACAAGTATCATTTTGAAAGGATAAAAAGATTATTTTATTTTGTATAACTATATTCTGTTTATCAGCTATCAACTATAATATTAAAAAAAAATAAAATTTGAGCCCATTAAGGTGGGATGTATCTGGACATGGGTTACAGTTAAGGTAGCCCATCCCCAGAACTAAAATAAGTGTATAGATCTAAAATTACTACTTTCTTGATTTATGTGTATGGATAGGGCAGGGATTGGTAGAATCATACTCCCACACCTATCACAAGAATCAAAACCATGTCTAAAAACTGAGAAGACTTTTCAAAAATTTGTCAAAATTTGATGTTTGGATCAATAGAGTTATTATTCAAAACGAGCAAAATTAATTATCCAGATAAAATCCCAATCTAGGTATCACAGCACTTCCCTGACCACCAGATTAAACCAAATCTGGGAATAATGAGCTGAATAATTGCCAATTGTCCAAGCTTAGTTGTATGGTATGGCCTTCAAATCTCTGGGCAGATACCTGTCCAAAGACAGGCAGGAAAATTCTTTCTCCTGGGAAGTCAAAGAAGGGAAGAGAACTATAATCAAACCTAATCTGAAGAAAAAAAAATATGACATACCAGGAAACAAAATTTAGGTATGGGGAGCATGCCTGTCACTCCAATAAAATTCCTAATTCCATTAGCTTCAGACAACAAGGACTAGCTGGAAATAGTCTTTACTATTAGAGCTCTTATCCTACAAATTTCTGGATCTCAGAGTGACTTATTTTAAAGAAGTCCAAAGATAAAAGCCCTATCTTGGTTGATCTGACTGCGAACAAAATTCCAAAAAAAAAAAAAAAACAACAACAACAACAAAAAAAAAACAACCCAATATGTTTTCTTTTAGTGAAAGTACAGGAATTCCACATTTTGCAGCAAATAAATTCCTGAAGAGTCTTATATACACCCATTACTTGATACTCATTATTTCTGGTTTACTGCAAAGATTTAGTTGTATGTTAAGAAAAAAGTTATTCAAACTTTTCACATTAGCCTGCCTATAAGATTTCCTTTTCCCCACTGTAAGCCTTAACCTGTCCCTGCACAACCCCACCCTTTTTTTTCCTTGGAGGACAGGGATACACTCCAGAGTCATAATAACAATCACACTACTTTAAAAACAAAGCAAACATACATTATTTTAGAATAAAGAAGACAAAAATAACTATTCACAAACACCCAATTCCTTTAATAGGCTGAAGACATTTCCTTATCTCAGCTTAAGGTTTTATTCAAATACTAAAGATTTTTAAATGATTTCTGGTAAGCAAATTTTATTCTCTGCAAATGTGAGCTCTGGAATAGTGAATTTGACCAGGACTTCTTGGGGTGGGGGGGAGGGAGAAAGAAGGTATGATTGTAGCTAAAAACTCCATCACAGACCAGCCTAGCATCTAGCCAAGAAATAAATGAGCAGTGCTAAAAAGGAGAGGAAACAAATCAAATAATGTCTGCATGATGATATGCCATGCTTAAACAACCCTACGAAGACTAAGTGACACCAGTGATGTAACACCTAGAAAAAGACTGACATTACGTTTTGCTCTCTTCTGGGTTACAAAAGTCTCAACTCAGATTATGAATATGAAATGTTACTTTGTACAACTTAATATTTTAACTATCCCAAGAGAAGTTAAACAAGTGACTAGTATAATGACGGCTAAGAAGGCACTTTCAACTAAACAAAAATCATAACATGCAAGTTGAGTATTCTCTATATGAAATGCTTGGAACCAGAAGTATTTCAGATTTCGGATGTTTTTGGGTTTTGAAATATTTTGCATTATACACTTATTCTTGGAAATGCTCCAATGATTTCTGGTAAGCAAGTGTTTGAAAAATGCCCACATGGGCATGTCTGATAACATAAATAAATTTTTTTTTAAAGATATACCAAAGTAGGCAATTTTGTTAAAACTCTAATTTAAACCACCACCATCAAATTTGAAATTTTACTATATCAAAACTTGAAAGCTAGGCATGGTAGCTCACGCCTGTATCCAAGCACTTTGGGAGGCCAAGGCAGGAACATTGCTTGAGCCCCCAAGTTTGAGACCAACCTGGACAGCAGAGTGAGACCACATCTCTAAAAAAATTTTTTTAATTAGCTGGATGTGGTAGCAGATGCCTGTAGTCCTAGCTACTCCACCCATGAGTTTGAGGCTGCAGTGAGCTATGATCACACCACACTGCATTCCAGCCCGGGGGACAGAGTGAGATCTTGTCTATATAAATATATACATAACTCTTGCAAATATTTAGTTATATCATTCATCAAATGAAAATTCAATGTTCAATTTTTTAGAGCAGACTACTTTCTACATAGCTCCTCATCACAGTGCTTCCTATAGTGAAATGACCAGTTACTTGTGAGTTCTTAATTCCAAGTGGGTGAAAAAGCACTATTTAGGAGCTCAGGTTACAAATACAAAAAGATGCTTTCTGTGAGCTTAGTCTAGTAGGCAACTTTGTTGGGATGGTGGGTTCTAGGTAAAAAGCATCAGCATGAACAAAGGCTAGTAGTATTAAAGAACAAAGTGGATGCTAGATCAGGGGTCAGCAAACTGGGTTTCTGTCTACCACCTGTTTTGCAAATAAAGTTTTACTGGAACATAGCTATACCCATTGTTTATGTACCACCCACAACTGCTTTTGAGCTACAATGCAACTTTTGAGTAGTTGCAACAGAAAATCTATGGTTCATAAAACCTAAAATATTCACTATCTTGCTCTTTAGGCCATAAGTTTACTGACCCATGCTTTAGTGGCCACAAGCAATTTAGTAAGGCTGAAAGTCACTAAGAGTGAAAGATTTAGAGAAAGAACACTATTCAGGGGACAAAGAAAAAAGTATATATGAAGGTAAGATTATTTAATCTATATAGGTGAAAGGAAGCCACTGGAGAAATCTGTGATTACTCTACTAAATACAATTGATTCCTCAAGGCAACTGAAGAGAATAGAATAGATGGAGTGACAATAGGGAAAGAGAACCCAATAAATATTACTGAAAAAGAAATTAGGACAGTTGTATCAGAGATGTAAAAGATACAAATGGAGATCTCAGAGATAGAATCCATATAATCTAATGATAAATTGGGTTAATGCTAATTCACTGAGAAGGCAGGAAAGGTTTTAGAAGAGAATGAATTTGATTTTAAATACATAGAATTGGAGTGATGATGTTGAATATATGTGATCCGAACTCAAGAAGATCAATTGAACAAGCCTAATATACAGAGAGAGAATTCCCAGGGATATTCGTGTAGCATGAAAAGGGGGACTTAAAACCAAGTCTCGCTCAGTCACCCCAAGTAGAGTGCAGTGGCATCATAGTAGCTCACTACAATCTCAAACTCCTGAGCTCAAGCAATCCTCCTGCCTCAGCCTCCACAGGCATGTACCACCATGTCCTGATCATTTTTTTATTTTTAGTAGAGACAGGGTCTCGCTCTTGCTCAGGCTGGTCTTTTAACTCCCACAGTGGGAGGCAGAGGTACAACTACCCCTTCAGCCCAGGAGTTCAAGATTAAAGTCTATGATTAGGCCACTTCACTGCAGCCTGGGTGACAGAGCAAGATCCTGCCTCTAAAAAAAAAAAAAAAAAAGTTCTTTTCAAATTGAATACTACTACTGTATCAGTTAATAGGAAATTAAAAACTCGGCATCTAAATTAAGACCTCAGTCACATAATGGCTCCACCAAAAAGCTAACTCCTACAAGTGAGAACCCCCAAATCAATTTACCACTAATCATGCCTTCAAACCTCTTATTAAGCCATTTTATGTCAAATTCTGTAAAGTTGGCAGGGCACAGTGGCTCATGCCTGTAATCCTAGCACTCTGGGAAGCCAAGGCAGCAGATTTTGCTTGAGGTCAGGAGTTTGAGACTAACCTGAGAAACAGCAAGACCGTGTCTCTATTAAACATAGAAAAATTAGCTGGGCATCGTGATGTGCACCTGTAGTCCCAGCTACTTGGGAGGCTGAGGCAGGAGGATCGCTTGAGACCAGCAGTTTGAGGTTACTATCAGCTAGGCTGATACCATGGCACTCTACTCAGGGCAACACAGTAAGACTGTCTCAAAAAAAAAAAAAAAAAAAAAAAAAAAAGTAAAACTGTCAAGTTTGGTGACATGGCAAACTTAAATTCTGCTTTTCCGGCTGGGCACAGTGGCTCATGCCTGTAATCCTAGCACTCTGGGAGGCTGAGGCAGGCGGATTGTTTGAGCTCAGAAGTTCGAGATCAGCCTGAGCAAGAGTGAGACCCCATCTCTACTAAAAATAGAAAGAAATTAGACGGACAACTAAAAATACATAGAAAAAATTAGCCGAGCATAGTGGCACATGCCTGTAGTCCCAGTTACTTGAGAGGCTGAGGCAGGAGGATTGCTTGAGCCCAGGAGTTTGAGGTTGCTGTGAGCTAGGTTGATACCACAGCACTCTAGCCCAGGCAACAGAGCAAGACTCTGCCCCCCCCCCCACAAAAAAGAAAAAGGACATTGGAACTTAAGGATTTATCATTCCTCCAAAGTACTTGACTTAGGAGTCTTACACTCTATTTGTAGCATTGTCACCTTACATTTGTATTATATTTTAAAACCTATTAAAATTTTTACATTTGATCCTTAACTCATTCTTTAAACCCAATGATAGCTTTCATGTTGACTAACTTACCTCAAACCAAAGATAAATCTTATTCATCTCCCCTGTCTATGTGCTAGGTCAAATTTACCATGTCTATGCTTTAATGAATATTCCAAAAATGTTAAGCATTTTGAATGCCTGGTATCCTTCACTACATCATTAGCCAGGCAAGCTAAATCAACCCAGTTTAAATTAGCACTTTGACCAAACAGACAACTCACATCCATCTATCTTATTTTGAACAGACTTGGTTCAAATGATGTTAGATCATTAAGTTCATCTAGAATAGTTAGAAACTAGTGCTAGAAGCTTTTGAAAACAAATCAAAAACAGTTCCACTAAACTAAGCATTCTGACCAGGCTTGGTGGCTCATGCCTATAATCCTAGCATGCTAGGAGGCCAAGGTGGGAGGATCACCTGAGCTCAGGAGTTCGAGACAAGCATGAGCAAGAGACCCCATCATATCTGTGAAGATAGAAAAAATTAGGCTGGGCTCAGTGGCTCACATCTGTAATCCTAGCACCTGGGAAGCTGAGGTGGGAGGATCGCTTGAGCTCAGGAGTTTGAGGTTGCTGTGAGCTAGGCTGACGCCATGGCACTCACTCTAGCCAGGGCAACAGAGTGAGACTCTGTCTCAACGAAAAAAAAGAATTTTTTTAAATGTGTATTATCAACAGCCCACATACTGGGAGAAAGTACTTGCAAATCATATATCTGATAACGGAGTAATATCCAGAATGTATGGAGAACTAACAATCAACAACAAAAACCGGGTTCAAAACTTGGCAAAGACTTAGACATACTCTTCTTCAAAGAAGATACACAAGCCGGGTGCGGTGGCTCACGCCTGTAATCCTAGCACTCTGGGAGGCCGAGGCGGGCGGATTGCTCAAGGTCAGTTCGAAACCAGCCTGAGCAAGAGCGAGACCCCATCTCTACTATAAATAGAAATTAATTGGCCAACTAAGATATATAGAAAAAATTAGCTGGGCATGGTGGCACATGCCTGTAGTCTCAGGAGGCTACTCAGGAGGCTGAGGCAGGAGGATCGCTTGAGCCCAGGAGATTGAGGTTGCTGTGAGCTAGGCTGATGCCATGGCAAACTCTAGCCAGGGCAACAAAGCAAGACTCTACTGTCTCAAAAAAAAAAAAAAAAAAAAAAAAAAAAAAGACGATACACAATTGGCTAATAAGCACATGATAAGGTGTGCTTTATTAATCATTGGGGAAATGCAAATCAAAACCTCAATTAGATACCTCTCTCTCACTCTTTGGGATGGTCACTATCAAAAAACCAGAAAACATATGTTGGCAAGGATGTGGAGTAATTAAAATCCGTGCACACTTTTGGTAACAATGTAAAATTGCACAATCTTTGTGGAAAACGGTATGGCAGTTCCTCAAAAATGTAAACAGCATTATCATATGATCTAGCAATTCCACTTCAGGATATATACCCAAAAGAATTAATAGCAGTGTCTCGAAGAGCTATTTCTATACCCATGTTCATAGCGCCATGATTCACAATAGTTAAAATGTGAGCCGGGCGCGGTGGCTCACGTCTGTAATCCTAGCACTCTGGGAGGCAGAGGCAGGCGGATTGCTCAAGGTCAGGAGCTCAAACCCAGCCTGAGCGAGACCCCGTCTCTACCATAAAAATAGAAACAAATTAATTGGCCAACTAATATATATAATATAAAAATTAGCCGGGCATGGTGGCTCATGCCTATAGTCCCAGCTACTTGGGAGGCTGGGGCAGGAGGATCGCTTGAGCCCAGGAGTTTGAGGTTGCTGTGAGCTAGGCTGACACCACGGCACTCACTCTAGCCTAGGCAACAAGGCGAGACTCTGTCTCAAAAAAAAAAAAAAAAAAAAAACAATAGTTAAAATGTGGAAGCAACCCAAGTGTCCATTGCAGAAGAATGGATAAAGAAAATGCTTTCTATACATACAACAAAATATCATTCAGCCTTTAAAAGGAGGAGGATGGAATGGAGAGTTATTATTTAATGGGTACAGAGTTTGTTTTACAAGATGAAGAGTTCTGGAGATAGTTACACACCACTATTTAAGACCACTGAACTATGCACTTAAAAATGGTTAAGATAATAAACTTTATGCTTTCTATATTTTACCATAATAAAAAAAAGGAGGTGTTAATGTAGAGATGGGTAGGTGAAATAAGAGTAAGAATGCTTTTGAAATGCTCAAGCTGGATGATGCGTACATTGGGATTCACTATATTACTGGCTCCACATTTAAATAGAAAAAGAAAAATTAGCTGGGCATAGTGGCACATGCCTGTAATTTCAGCTACTCAAGGAGGCTGAGGAGGGAGGATTGCTTTAGCCCAGGAGTTTGAGGTTGCAGCAAGCTATGATGATGCCACTGCATTCTAGACCAGACAACACAGTGAGATCTTGTTTACAAAAAAAAAAAAGTTTTTTCATAATCAAGTTTGAAAGACATCACTTTAAAGCTGCCTCATAACTACCACTTGAGATGAATGAGGAAAGAGGACCTACTTTCTACTCACACTGCTGTGTAACGGTACAATATTCCTCCAGATAACATAAAGATCAGGTTTTATTTATTATGAAAAGGTAGCAGCATAACATATACCAAAAGCTAGAAGAAAAATCCCAAGAACTAGAATTCCCACAAATTCCTTTTTTACGCTTTATCTTCATTTCATACACTCAATTGTCCTGAACATTCAAGATTAACTTTTGGAGGGAGACAGGGTCTCGCTTTGTTCCCAGGACATGAGGGCAGTGGCATGATCATAGCTCATTGCAACCTCAAACTCCTAGGCTCAAGTGATCCTCTGTCTCTGCCTCCTGAGTAACTGGGACTACAGGTACACACCAGGACACCCAGCTAATTTTTCTATTTTTTGTAGAGACAGAATCTCACTACGTTGCTCAGGCTGGTCTTGAACTCCTGGCCTCAAGCGATCCTCCTGTCTCAGCTCACCAAAGTGCTCGGATTACAGGCAAGAACCATTGTGCCCTAAAATATCTGCAGTATTGCTAAACCTGCAAGTAATTGTTTAGGTTTAATCTAAAAACTTTTGCCGGGCGTGGTGGCTCACGCCTGTAATCCTACCACTCTGGGAGGCCGAGGCGGGTGGATTGCTCGAGGTCAGGAGTTCGAAACCAGCCTGAGCAAGAGCGAGACCCCGTCTCTACTATAAATAGAAAGAAATTAATTGGCCAACTAATATATATAGAAAAAATTAGCCGGGCATGGTGGCACATGCCTGTATTTCCAGCTACTCGGGAGGCTGAGGCAGTAGGATTGCTTGAGCCCAGGAGATTGAGGTTGCTGTGAGCGAGGCTGACGCCATGGCACTCACTCTAGCCTGGGCAACAAAGCGAGACTGTGTCTCAAAAAAAAAAAAAAAAAAAAATCTAAAAACTTTTGAGTATGAAAGCTTTTACCAGAAGTTACCCGTTGGACCTTCGAAACAAACCATAAGCCTTTGAAACCAGCCTTCGAAACCATAAGCCAAATAAGCATCTTTTCTTTACATGGATTTATAACCAAGAAAGTAAAATAATGTGCCATTCCTACTTAAGTGACATAATGCACCCTCTTACCTTCTATCTCCAAATTAAGCTGTTGAAGGGCTTATTTTTGAAGTTAGGAGAAATGCACAAGTTCTAATTCTAAGTCTAACTTCAACTCATTTTAAAGATAAGACTACACTAATGGACTAAGGAAATAATACAGGTGCTCTTAAAGGATATTTCAGCAAGTCCAACTGATTATTACCTCTTGTAGTGTTTAAGAAAACTTAGGGTTGGAAGGGAAGGATCCTTCACTTTTAAAAAAAGATCTTCAGATCTTCAAAAGGTTGTGATTCAAAACAAATGCAAGTAAAGAGAAAATGAGTGGGCTAATGGACCCATCAACATTTGGAAAGAATTCAAAGAACTTGCCACTCTGGGTCCTAATCAAACTGAATATTATCTATTGTTTTTTGGAGAGGAACCAATCACAACACCAATCTGATTAATTTCAACAATATCCAACTATAAAACTCAAGCTGATGCACTTTACTAAAGCAAATCTATTCAGTAACACCAACTAAACACAACTGCATCCATGTAGGGGTATTTATCTAAATAATGTTGATTTTATTTTTAGTTAGCCCATCTATATGGTAAATGCATAAAAACTAGGAAAAAAACTTAAGTGAATATCCCCATTTTAAAAGGCCTGCAATTCTACATAATAGAAATCATACAGGAAAACATCTACCAACCGCCTAATGAAACAATATATCTGGCAATTTTCTGGAGGTGGTGAGAAAACATTACACAAGGCTCATAAAATGACAAGACACTTTGGTAAACATTTCTAAATAATAGTCTCTGGAGGGCAGATGGAACAGAAAATGACATCAAATCTTGGTCTGTTTAGCTGAATATAAAAAAAAAAAGAAAAGAAAAAAACACCCAACTCTCTGGCAGAAGTTAACGTTTATATAATTAACCATGTCTTAAGAAACTAAGCATTTCGCTCACCAGCAAACTAGTATTAACTGAGCAGCACCTAAGTGGACACATAGGTACTACAGTAATAGGGTATTGGGCAGGTGGGAGGGGGGAGGGTATATATATACATAATGAGGGAGATGTGCACCATCTGGGGGATGGTCATGCTGGAAACTCAGACTTGTGGGGGGAGGGGGGAGAAAGGGCATTTACTGAAACCTTAAAATTTGTACCCCCATAATATGCTGAAATAAAAAAAAAAAAGAAAGAAACTAAGCATTTCGGCTGGGCGTGGTGGCTCATGCCTCACTCTGTGAGGCCGAGGTGGGAGGATTGCTCAAGGTCAGGAGTTCAAAATCAGCAAGAGCAAGACGCCGTCTCTACTAAAAATAGCAATTAATTGCCCAACTAAAAATATTAGAAAAAATAGCTGTGCATGGTGGCGCATGCCTGTAGTCCCAGCTATTCAGGAGGCTGAAGCAGGAGGATCACTTGAGCCCAGGAGTTGGAGGTTGCTATGAGCTAGGCTGATGCCACAGCACTCTAGCTCCTGCAACAGAGTGAGACTCTGTCTAAAAAAATAAAAAGAAACTAAGCATTTCTTTTTTGCCTTAATTTTGCTAAAAATTCTAGTTTCTCTATTTACTTCCAAAAAGCAGAGCTGCAGAATAAGTGAAAACAGGCAAATTTTATCTGCAGGATTCCTATTCTTAAACTTCTATAAGGCAATTCTATTTACTCCTATTTTTAAAGGAAGGAAAAATGATATAAAAATGACATGTTTATTGTACTAAATGTCTTTCAGTTTGCAGATAAGGAAAGGTACGTAGACTAGGAAATTAGCTTAAAAGTCACAAGCTTTGTTATTTATCTCTAAGGTTATGATTTCTTCCAGGGAGAATATGGTAATTACCTCATTCCCACAATCTGATATGCTCCCCCTTCCCTGCAGTTGCAAGTCATTGCCTAAGCCACTTTTAAACATGGGAATGTGCAGTATATAGTACGTGTTTTTATGCATGAATGGAGTATGGAACTGTTAGGGAAGGAGGGGAGAGGGAGGTGGATAGGGTGGGAAGACTGAAAACCACTGTTCTAAAAAGCAAAAAGTCATAAATATCATTCATTAAACCTCATTGTTTGCACTAATGATTTAAATTACAATTATGCTATACAGCAAATTTTTCTTAAAAATAAACCAACTAGCATGGAACTTAACATGGAAGATAGCTGGTTTTCCTTAAACATGGGCTTTGGGGCTATGAAAAGTACAAACCCATTTAGAGCGTGGTCTCTACTATGCTAAATCATGCTCGATATCATCATTTGTCTAAATTATTTTCTAGTTACCACTCGGCACCGATTATTATTTCTTTTAAGAGAAAAAAGTTTGACACTCCATCTTTTTCAGACTCCTCCTCAGAAACACTGCTCCTACTCATTTTAAGCAAATTAGAACCATTAAATGAGCTCACTAATAAGGATTATGATATAGAAAGCAAAGAAGAAACATCTAAGCAAAAAATTCTTAAGTGTGCCCAAGAGAAACTGTAACATCATACCGTTAGCCAAGCCCCCCACTCCAACCTCTTTTATTCTCTGAACCAGGTAGGTCCATTTTATTTGTCTATATACATATACATATATATATATATTATTTTTGGGACAGAGTCTTACTTTGTTGCCCAGGCTAGAGTGAGTGCCATGGCATCAGCCTGGCTCACAGCAACCTCAAACTCCTGGGCTCAAGCAATCCTTCTGCCTCAGCCTCTCAAGTAGCTGCAACTACAGACATGCGCCACCATGCCCGGCTAGTTTTTTCTATATATATATCAGTTGGCCAATTAATTTCTTTTTATTTATAGTAGAGATGGGGTCTCACTCTTGCTCAGGCTGGTTTCGAACTGACCTCGAGTAATCCGCCTGCCTCGGCCTCCCAGAGTGCTAGGATTACAGGCGTGAGCCACTGCGCCCGGCCTTATATATATATATATTTTTTTTTTTTGAGACAGAGTCTCACTTTGTTGCCCAGGCTAGAGTGAGTGCCATGGCGTCAGCCTGGCTCACAGCAACCTCAATTTCCGGGGCTCAGCAATCCCTACTGCCTCAGCCTCCCGAGTAGCTGGGACTACAGGCATGCGCCACCATGCCCGGCTAATTTTTTGTATATATATTTTTAGTTGGTCAATTAATTTATTTCTATTTTTGGTAGAGACGGGGTCTCGCTCGGGCTGGTTTCGAACTCCTGACCTTGAGCAATCCGCCCGCCTTGGCCTCCCAAAGTGCTAGGATTATAGGCATGAGCCACCACACCCGGCCAATATTTTTAAGAAATGCTTTTAAGTTGGAAAGATGAACATTTCTTTTAAACTTTACTCATACTATTTCCAAAGACCCCAAATTAGAATTTGATGGTAGCTGCTTATCCACATTGTCACTCTCAAGTAAGCTCTGAACTATTAACTCTTAATACAAACTACTAATACATACATATTAAATTAGCTAATAAAAATCTTTGTATAGTTACCTTTAGTGTGATATACAATAGCAGCCCTCAGGTCAAAAGAACCCCAGCTATCATTTCTTTCTAGGCCTCTCTGGTATCTCTGTTCTTTGGCGGAGCCTAACAAAGTGTTCGTAGGAGAGGCCAGAGGATTTTGATTTTCTATCTCGTAGTCCTTTGAAAGAAACACTAAAGCACCTTGACTACTGGTGTCTGCTTTTTGCAGGTCACCTATATGACTGGATTCCAAAGATAAGGCTCCACTCTCATTAGTAGTCCCAGATTTTAGAATGCTACCCAGAACTTGAGGACTAGTCCGTTTCTCCAGCTCATAAGCCTTGGGAAACACAGGATGCTCAGTTCCTGAGGGGATTATTTCGGCACCCTGTGAAACCAAAGCCGCAGGATATTCTCCTTGAAATGTTACCTCCATCACTTTATGATCTGATGACTTCCCAATAACAGTCTCAGGGCCAGCACTAGGCTCATTTATAAATGATAAACCCCACTGATTCTGGAAGATATCCCCCAGGTTTTGCTGATCTGTCTGAGAGGGCAGATCCACTTGTGCTGTGCTTAACAGCACAGTTTGCATATTTGAAGGGTAGATAAAAAGGCTAGACTTAATTTGTTCAACAGCTGCTGAAGTTAGACTCATGTCCTGGAGAACTGAATCAGTCCCAGAAGAGATGGGTGTTAGAGTATTAGCAGCAGTAGTTAGCAGTGGCTGACCCCCTGGAGGATATACACTTGCATCAGTCCCTGCTAAAACAGGCCCATTAGAAAAGCTGGCAGAAGTAACAGATTTCAGCGCCGACATAGGAACCTGGGATAACCGACTTGAAGATTGGGTCTGAGTTTCCCCAGTAGATGATGAAGAGGATGAAGATGAAGATGGTGACACAGAAGAGTTCTGGATGGTTTTGTTGAGGTTTTCCTTAACTTTGCTTGCATAACTTATTTTAGGAACTATTTTAGCACTGCTATTGTCCACTGGAAAAACTGGAGGTGGTTTAAATAGTGTCCATGAATCCTCTTTGGAAGCAACAGCTGAAGCATGCTTTCCTTTGGGTCTATCATCAAACTTTTTGCTGCTCACACCGGGTTTAATATCTGAGCTTTTCCGAAACATATCTCCCACAGCAGGTTTTCCTCGACTTGTTCCTCCAGGCCCCGTTTCATACTTCCAAATGGGCTTTGAACCATCTACTCGATTTCCCTTTTGTTCACTATAGTCAGGCTTGAAAGTTTCAAGTCCTTGTTTTAACGTTGGGACACTGGTCTCTTGCTGCATTATTTTGTCCTGCACTAAATTAAGGTTTTCACAACCCTTGGCACTATTGCGCCTAGCTTTCCTTTTTTTAGGAGTGGTATATCCGCTCTCAGATCCACTACCATCATTATCTACTCCTTTACCCATATAACCATTAGTAATATAGCCAGAATTATTTGTTACAACACCATTTGGAATTGCTACAGTATCGGTCTTATCTACAGACTGGCTCTCTCCAGATTTATTTTCATAAGACTTCCCATTCTTTTTGTCCATACTGTTTTTCTGAATGAAATTCTTGGTTTTAATTCCTGCTTTCCCAAAGGTGCTGGCCTTTACAGTCTGTTTTAGGCTAGTGTCTACAACTTGCTGGTTGCCATTGAGGACCCTGGAAATAGGGCTGGTAGCTTCATCAGAACCCAGACTCTTTAAAGATATTTCTCTTTCTCCAGCATTGCCATTTAGTTCACCATAGCCTAGGGAGAAAGAAAAAAAAAAAAAGGGTTTTAAAAATCACAACATGTAAATTACAGTAGTGCCTAATATTTAAGGACTGTTTATTTCATGTATGCTAAACACTATGCTATGAACTACAGCTTTATATATTATTATTCCACATCTCTATGAGAAAACACTTGTGAGCTCCATTTTACAGATTATGAAATGAAATCTACTCCTAAACAAATCTGAGCCATGATTCAAACCAAAGTCTGAGGTCAGCAAGAACATGATCTTTTAAGCAGTGTCATAATACCTCTCATCTAACATATTCAACCTACCTATCAGTCTCACAAAACTGTTATAAAATTTTCCTTACAATTCAAAGCAGAGCAAGAATCCAGTTTTACTGAGACAGTAATTATTAGAAGGAAATTAAAGACTTCATTTCTATGAAACCATAAATGGCTGGGGGTAGGTAACCCTAAGCAGTTTCTAGTGCATCTATCAGATAGAAAATACAATTTAAAAAATCAACCAAACCAGGTGTAAAGGTACACACTTGTAGTCCCAGCTACTCAGGAGGTTGAGGGAGGAGTCAGTTAACCTCAGGAGTTTGAGGCTGTAAGTGTACTATGATCATGCCTGTGAACAGTCAATGTACTCTGGCCTGGGAAACATAATGAGATCCTGCTCTTAAAAAAAAAAAAAAAAAATCTAACACTGTGAACCTTTTCACTTTGACCACTGCCCAGACATTAGATCATACTATTAATACACGAAATCAAAATATCTATGTATCAGTGTTTCTATCCCTTATAAAAAATATTTTCCTCATTTGTCTTTTGGGTAAACAGACTTTCAGAAAGATGAAGTAACTTGCCCAAAACACAAAGTAGCAAAACTGGAAATCAAACTCCAGTCTCTCTGGAATCCATGGTTTCCTATTAGTAGGCAACAGTGCCTACTCAAAAGAGGCAGTGAGAAAATATTTACTAACAAAGCTACAATGAAAAGAACCTAATTTAAAAAACATTATGGTACTTGAGTTTAATTAAAGACCTTCAACCACCATAAAGTTAACTCTAATACTATAGGTGATTCAATTACATCATCAACTTTTCCCATTGCCTTACTAGTAAAAGTGGTATTAGTTATCTATTAATATTCCATGAAATGTTCACAAAAGCATACTGAAGCCAAGTCATTAGAAACACATAACAGAAGGATATACACATACACATTCATTTAAAACAGCTTTTTGGGGGAGTAGGGGTGGAGGCCCAATAGGAATACTAAGTTATTTGCCTTTATTACTTTCATTCATTCTTTTAGGCCTTCGGCCTGTGAAGGTTAAGTGCCATGAGTCTGTATACTATTTTCTGGCAATTTTCTCAGTTTTAATGTCCTATATGGTAAATATCAATACACATAACCTACATCAAAAGCTCTTTGGAGGTCCTCAATTTTAAGAATACAGAAGATACGTTTTTTTAAGTTTGAAAACCATTGTTCCAAAATAACTTGATGTGGAATAAAACAGTCTAAGAAGATTTACAACAGGGATTACTATAATTTTAAGTCTCTCTACATCAGAGAAATAGGTAGAAACACTTAAAGTTACATTTTCATTTCTTGACTGCTAGAAAAGCTATGATAGCGAAACAAATCAAAATTTTAATAGAAAAATTCTAACTATTAAACAGGAATAAAGAGGTCACTGCTTAAGATGTTTCTAAAAAGTTCTTTTTTCTTCAGAAAAGCAGAAAGCTCCTAAATAAATAGAGGCTCTCAACTTTGCGGGGGTGTGTGTGTTTTTTGAAACAAAGTCTATGTTGCTCAGGCTGGTCTTGAACTCCTGGGCTCAAATGATCCTCCTGCCTCAACTTCCAGAGTAGCCGGGACTACAGGTGCACCCAGCTAACATTTATAACAGATGTAACTTTACCCTTTTATAACTCTGGATCAAAGACAAGAACTATCCATACCATTTAACATACAGGTTAAACAAAGGTCTGTATCCTTGGACCCATTAGTCGTACCTTTTCAGATCTCAATTAAAGGTAAGCAATCTCAAAGAGCAAAAAAATAAATAAATAAATTTTAAAAATCCAACATCCAAACTAAGTTGAACCAAAGCAAAATCTTTTAAGTGGACTAGAATTTTTCCTAAGATTACTAATATTAAATGGCTCAGACATCAGAAATCACCAACCAATAAAAACAGCTCAGAAGCCACTATACTCCCACCTCCAATATTTAATAACAAAAAGTTGTTCTCATTTAACTACATAAAACTTCTCCATGACAACCTTGTTGGTATATAAAAAGTATGCCAGAGACATTTTCTTTTTAAAGCTTAGTATTTAAGAATGTAAACATTATAGAATGAAAGAAATTAAAGACTACCTAGTGTTTTTACTATTTAGGGCTGCCAGGCTAGCCCTACTTCAAATAGACTCAGCAAAACTTGAGTCCTGATAAATCTAGCTTTTGGATTAGAAATTGAAATTACTCAACACATTTGGCCTTCTCTTGCGCCCTCTTCTGGTTAAATAAAAATCGTCCCTCCTTATAGGTTTGTGGGCAATGGGCCATAAATATCAACATATTACAAATACATTTCGAAAATACTAAGTTATTCCTGTTTATTAGCATTTCCCATGTGGAAACAACAGCACTGTGACCAGGCCACACATGAAAAACTGTTCATCCCAAATTGTTTACATTCTATCAAAATTGCTAAGCCCAGTTTCCTCTTTGAATCCCTTTCCAGGATAAGACATACTTTCAGTAATGCCACCTTGAAGAGTTCAGGGGCTGCTTTTATATGCAGAGAAGTCCTGCAGAAGTATATTAAGCTTACCAACAAAATACAATTTTTCAATCTGAACAGTAATATTGCCTTATATTCCAAGCAATAGTAATACTTCCTCATCTTTTGAAAATGATCTCATGTTAAAAGATTTAGTTGTATAGTTCCTAACAGTTTTTAAACTGCTCCAAATCCTTAGGATTAAACACTTCAAATGCATGTTATGTGTTCCCTTCCAATGCATACCATCGGTCCCCACTAGCCCCCAAAATGGAAAATCTGACACTCCAATTTCAGTCTTCAAGTTACATTAAGTCTGCAACAGAAAAGTAGTTACTTTCCAACTCTCAATAACTGCTTGTATCAAATATGATATGCTCGGTTTAGCATTCAGTTTCTTACCATACTCTTCATATCTCTTAAATTTATAAAGAATCCCTATTTTTTGAAATCTGCTTTGTTATCAACTTTTAAGCTCATTTCTTCTCACATATTTTCTAATATGACTTTCACCCTCAATTTAACATTTGTTAAAATTAGTCTTGGGATCAATAGGTTTTAAAATGTGAAAAACACCTTTCCCTTTAACATGAAAAACAGCCTCTTCCGAGGCAAGATGGTAGTGATCTAACCTCATGGATAAGCCACTTCGGTTCACCCTTAAGAACAAGAAAGAGGGGTCAAAAAACTCGCCCTTTTCCCGTCCAAACATTTTTTTTAATCCCCCAACTCAAAGACACTACCCACCCTCAGGAGGTAAGTGTTGGGTGGGCAGGAGGATAGAATAAGTTTGTGGGTTTTTTGGTAGAAAATGAGCCGCTAGAAGGAAAGGGCCCAAGTGAAAGGCTCAGAGGCGGAGTCGTGAGCGAACCTGGCAGGAGACGAGGTTCCTGTGGCAGAGAAACTCGTGACCGGGGAGCTTGGTTCCCGCTGGGTACCCCACCCGGCCTCAGGCACCGCCTCTACCCAAAACGAATCCCCCCGCCGCCCCCCCAGCCCTCCTGTCCGGAGGAGCGCCGCGGCCGCCGCCCGCGGCCTCCTTCCCCCTCAGCTCGGCTTCGAGGCCGGCTGCCCGCCCCGACCGCCCGCGCCTCCCGCCGCACCCGGGAGCGGGAAACGCGGCCGCCGGCGCGCGAGGCCCGGCGCAGGCCGCTCCCCTCGTGGCCGCTTCCCTCCCCCACCCCAACCGCCCCCGCCCCTCACCCCAGGGACCCGCCCGGGGCCGCGCGGCCGCCACCGGGTTACACAACCCCGGCCGGCGACGGGGGGAGGGGCGGCAACGGGGCGGGGGGCGGCGGCGCCCCCGCAGTGCGGGGAGCGAGGCGACGGCCGGTGGGGATCCCGGGTCACCCGGCTCCGTTGCGCCTTGTGCCCCTCGACACCCTTCCCCCTCCGCTCCTCAGTGGGCCGGAGTCGGTGACAGGAATCGGCTTCCAACATGGCGGACAGGAAGCGGCCCCGCGAGGAGGAGAGAACATTCCAGCCGCGCCGGCTCTAGGGGGAGCGGGCCCGGGGCGCCGGCCGCGGGAGGAGCCACGGGGAAAGACTGCGGGGTCTGGAGTCCAAAAAAGGCGTTTAGGGGTGGAAATGACCCGTGAGGCGAGGGGTCTCAACAGCCCCCCCAAAACGGGGAACCCCAAGGCCACAGGTGGGCTTGGGGTGGCGAGTGAGGTACACTTCCTCAACTCAGCCCACCTACCCACTCCTCGCCGCCTGCAAAAGGGTCTCGCGACACCACCCCAGTCAGGATTCGCTAGGCCTTCCTGAGTTACACCTCGAGGGATCTTTTTTTGGGGGGGGTAGGTTCACCCCATCTCAGGGCCCCGCCAGGTTAAGATAACTCCAAGGCTGCAGTTAGGTGACCGGGAAAAGAATAATAAGGTTGGACTTCCAAGGCCGACCCTGCGGGTCTCCCTCAGCCGGGGCGGGGGCCGGGAAGATCACGCTGCCCTGGCTGGGCCTCTCCCGTACTGAAAGGAAGGAGCGCTGCGAACCCCACTGACCAGCCCGAGCTTTGAGAAAACGAAAGGGGACACCCCCAGATCCGGAGGACACATAAATGCATCCCGACCCCGTCCGCGCCTTTCCGATCCAGCCCCACCCCCATCTCCCCTGTCCCCCACCTCCAATCCCCTTCCCCCACCCGTCCTCCCTCCCGGACCTGTTTTCTTCTTCGGCGTTTCCTGGTGCTGCTGGAGGGTGTGTTTCTGCTCATGTTTCAGCGGCTTTGGCTGGGCCTTGGGGCTGCCCTCAGCTCCATGCTGCAGGTACTGGTGAGGCTGCTGGTGATGGTGGTGGTGGTGATGGTTGTGGTTGTAGAAATAATAATGGTGGTGGTGGTGCGGCTGCTGCTGCTGCTGCTGGGGGTGATGGTGCGGATGGTGATGGCTGTGATGGTGCTGAGGCTGTGGCTGGCCGGGCTTCTCCTCCATTGAAAGCGGCTGGGACTCCCTGGCTGAGGCTGCGAGTTGCTGCACCGTCAGGATCTGAGGCTGCTTCTCAGGGCTCACTCAGTATATCTGAGCGCGTCTCGCCAGCGCACTGGTTAACCGAGCGATTCTGCGAGATTGGCAGCCGCGCTCCAGCAATCAGGAGCCACGCTGTGCCGCAAGCCCCGCCCCTAGTCCAAATCCTCTTTCCTTCCCCTTCGCCACTGCCTCCTGGCCAGCGCCACTTACCCTGTGCAACCTCACAGGGCCGGGCCTTCAACGTCAGCACTATGGCTCTCTCCTCTGTCGCTTTCTCTCCTTTACCACGCAGTCTGCGAACAGCACTTTCTACACTCCTCGCCGGCAAGCAAGCTCATGTCGAGTGTAGCAGATTCCACTGGCGCTTCCACTGGCGCTGGGAGCCATATGTTGGGTTTGCACCTCCTAGAATCTGGTGGCTTTTTTTTTTTTAATCCTTTTCCGGGTAACCAGAGGGGAAGCTCAGTTCCCTTAACCCGGACCACTAAAGGGGCAATACAAAAAGAGGAAATAAATACATTTTTAAGACTACAAGAGCTTCACAATCCAGTAGATCATTTTGTATTCTGGATTCATTTTGCTTTGTATTCATATGCTAATCTCTTCCTTTCCACGAAGGGATTATAGGGTTCCACAATGGGGTATCTGTGTAATTTTCTAAAAGGGCACAAAGGGTTTAAATCATTGTTTCTTTGTAGTTGGAGGCGAGAGAGAGCGGGAGGAATGAAAATCTACACTGAAGATTTTTTTCTTTTAAATTAAACTCTGCAGGTGAGGTCAACTGTGGGACCACAATAGATTTTAGAATTTGAAGAGTTTCAAGAGCATAGGAAGAGAGGAAAGAGCACTTTAAAAGTTATTAGGGTTTTTTTTTTTTTTTTTGCATCTTTAGAAAATACTGGAGTTTAAAGAAAGAATTTGTTGTGTTTTGTAGTGTTGATTTAACTTATCCTGCATTGTCACATCACAGTCTTGATTTTTTTTAAAACCAAATGTTAGAGCCACGATAGTGGTTAATCAGGAAGGAAGAAGAGGGTTGTGATGGGGAGGGACACAGGGGTACCCTCTGACAATATTTTATTTCTTGGGCCAGGTGGCGATTACACATATATTTGCTTTATAATTATTTGTTAAACTGGACGTACTGGTATAATGCACTTTTCTCAATGTATGTTATATTGGAGGGATTTTTTAAAATTTGATAAAATATTCATAATGTAAAATTTACCATCTTAACCATTTTTAAATGTATAGCTCAGGGGCATTAAGTATATTCATTCACATCGTTGTACAAACATCGCCATCATCCATCTCCAGAACTCTTTCGTCTTCCCAAACTGAAACTTCATACCTAATGAACAATAACTCCCTTTCCTTTCCCCTCCCATCCCCCGATAACCACTATCTATTTTCTGTCTCTGTGAACTTAACTATTCTAGGTACCTCATATAAGTAGAATTGTACAGCATTTGTCTTTTTGCGACTGGCTTATTTCACTTAGTGTAATGTCTTCAAGTTAGTGTTATCAGAATTTCCTTCTTTTTTAAGGCTGAATGATATTCCATTGTACATACCACATTTGTATTCACTAGGAAATGGACATATAGATTATTTCCTCAATGTATATTTTACAATTTTTAAAATGTTACTTGAGTTCCGACAGCAGGAAAACATTAAAACAAAGAAGCTTAAAAGCAAAAAGTCTGTGCTCTGAAATTAATGAATGTCAATGCAAGAGCATATTTAAAACTTAGAGGCCTGTTTCCAACAACAAATGTCACTGAATCCAGAAAATTATGACTGGACCTTGACCTGTTGTTGTATAAAGTGAGAATTTGCTTTGCCTTGCTAAATGTTAAAGAAAGACCCACTTGGGGAATTCATTTACTCAATTTTGAGAGTTAAAACTCTAATATCATATCATGATAAATAAGTCTTTGCCATTGAATAGTATTCCACCACTTTCCTATCTATAATTACAGAAGAAATAAAAGCATGTATAGAATTTAGGATTATGTTGATAATACTTTTCTTTTTGCTAACTTAGACATTTAGTTCAAAGGCTAGATTTTCTGAGTGGTGACTTCTCTCTGTATTTTCTGCATTATAGTTGTAGGCAAACCAAAAGTACTCACTCTGAGTTTCTGATTTATTATACTTTAACCTGCCTTTCTTCACCTACGGTTGGTTGTACCAAATTTAGGAAACTAAGTCTTGATCTCAGATGCTTTAGTTGCTTTTTTTTTTTTGAGACAGAGTCTCACTATATTGCCTGGGCCAGTGCTGTGGCATCAGCCTAGCTGACAGCAACCTCAAAATCCTAGGTTCAAAGGATCCTCCTGCCTCAGCCTCCTGAGTAGCTGGGACTACAGGCATGTACCACCCCGCCCAGCTAATTTTTTCTATTTTTTTTTTAGTAAAGACAGGGTCTCGCTCTTGCTCAGGGTGGTCTTGAATTCTTGAGCTCAAGAGATCCTCCACCTCGGCCTCCCAGAGTGCTAGTGTTACAGGTGTGAGCCACCTCACCTGGCCTCAGATGCTCTAGTTATAATGAATGTTGCCTTAATAGTACATAATAGTATAAAGGCTTGTGATATAATGCAAGAAAAAAATGCAGACTATTAAATTCATGTACATAACCTTGAAAAACATGAATTAGTAATATAAAGGAAATACAACAGTAAAACATGTACCTTTTTTCTTCTACTTGATTTTTCCAAAGTAGTTTTATATAAAACATACTTGAGATTTGCCATGCATTTGAAATATTTTAGTATAATAATGCCAGAATACCAAACTTCTGTGAAAGGAAAATAATTAGGTCTGCTTATTTCAAGCATTAGTTTTATAAAATAGAATCTGCATTAAGGAAAAAAAACACAAGAAGGAAAGTCAGCATAAGTCTGGTGGAATTATAGGTGCTTTTTTTCTTTTCTCTATTTTCCAAATATTCTGTAACATAGTTATTACTTTTTATAATAAAAACATTTTAAAAAATGAAAATAATAAAAAAAAATTTAATCAGTCCAATCCTTTGAAATTCATTTTACACAGTATTTTACCCATAGTCAATGTACAAAGTTATAATGGAGAGACAGGAGGTTCCCTGTATGGTAGGTTATTTTAACTATTGATATAATAGCTAATATTTACTAGGCATTTACTATGTGTCAAAGACTATACCAAGTATTTTATCTTCATTTTTGTTAGTAATTCCTTAAGATAGATATTAAGCCCATTCTACAAATGAGGAATTTGAGGGCTGAAGAAGTTAAGTTTAGGCTGAATTTGGTGGCTTCATGCCTGTAATTCTAGCACTTTGGGACACTGAGACTGGAGGATAGCCTGAGGCCAGGAATTTGAGATCAGCCTGAGCAACACAGCAAGACCTCATCTATACAAACAATAGAAAAATTAGCTGGGTGTGGTAGCACATGCCTATAGTCCCAGAAACTCAGGAGGCTGAGGCAGGAGGATAGCTTGAGCCCAGAAGTTTGAGGTTGCAATAAACTACGATGACACTCTAGCCCAGGCAACAGAGCAAGACCCTCAAAAAATAAAATAAAAGCCACTAAGTTTATAGTGGGGCCTGAAAGATAATCCAAGTCCAGCGAGATAGAAAGAACTTCTAACACTATCAAAGGGTGATGTTGACATACATTTCTAAAGTTTTAGTAGAAGTTCACCACCATGAAGATGGTGTCTGGTTATTAATAGAAGCAGATGTACAGTGAAGTTAATGAAGATTCAGGGCCCTTCATTGTTCAAAGCCCTGGAGGCACCCTGGAAATGGTCTTTTGAAAAAGCTAGATAAATTTTCATTATCTTGTAAACTTTTAAAAAGTAATATATTTTTGTATTTTTTTCTTAATGAGGGCCCCCCAAATCTGGATCCACCTCTACTTATAGTCATTTTAAAATCTGACTCAGAGTGTTATAACTTATTATAAAGGATTATAATATGTCCTTTAAAAGGTTATAGTCATATTTTATAACAACATGGAAAATGTTGACACTATAACTCAGGTGTAAAAAGCAAAGTAACAGATTATATGTATATGACTGCATATAAAATAGAAATTTAAGGACTGTGAGGGAATTTGAAAAATGAAAGCAATAAAATATTCTTTGGTTCATTCAGAAATATTTATTGAGCACCTTTTATGTATCAGGGTTTTTTAAATTTGGGTTTTTTTCATTTCTCTATACAGTTTTAGACATTAGTTAAGTATATTTGCAAGACTGTCTAAATTATCAAATGAAAATCACTTTCACATACCTTGAATCTTATACTTTGTGTACTATGACAGCTTAAGAGATATAGAAAATATTTAACTCTTAGGGCCTTAGTTTTCTCATCTCTTGAATGTGGAGGATGGTCTAGGTGGCCTCTAAATTTTTTCCTACCCTAACATTCTATGATCTTTTTCTCCATTCTTTCTTCCCAAACCACCCCTTTATTTTATTATAATAAAACTATACAATAGCAGGAAATTTAGCTTTAAAAAATCTAGTTTTTCAACTGTAACAATTGACTATAACTATAACAGAAATTATAATCAGAAACAGTATTATGTAGTTTTGTATAAATGGAAATTGGCTCTCTGATGATAGTTCCAGTTTCAAAATGAGGCAAATCACTGGTAACATCCACTGTTTTATTTCAGCAGGAAAAGAATTTTATTCATGTATATTTCTTTTAGATCTTAAATGTTTTGCCTGAAGACATTAACTTTAAAAAATTTTCAAAGGAATTGTACAGAGGTATGGGTAAATTAGGTTGGTCTTTTAATAACTGGAATATGATGACTTTTCTGAATATAAAAGTTTTTTTAAATGACATTTTGCTTTTATGAAAAAAAGTATAATGAAAAAAAGTTTGAGGGAAAAACAATAGCAGTATGGTATGAGCATAAGTTTTATAGTCAGACAACTGGGATGGAACCCCTTTTCTGAAACTGCTTACCTTTGTGATCTTGTTTGGACAGATTACTTAACCTCTCTAAGCCTTAGTTTACTCACCTGAAAAATGAGAATATATTATTTCCCAACTTACGAGGTTTAGTAAGATTTAAATAAAATAACGGAAATAAAGTTGCTTGGTGTAGTGATTATAACATCAGAAGGGGTACTAAGTCTTAAATATTAGTGATACTAAATTATTAAATATTAGATTTGTGAAACTAAACTTTTAGATATTTCATTAAGGAAACTGAGTTTTAGAGAAATCAATTATTAAGTTAAGAATAGAGTGTTTTCCCAAGTTTTAAAAGGACAGGCAAATGCTGTCAACTGAAATTTAAGAATACAATTCAGTCTCAATAGCAATCTTCTCTAATTAGAGGGTTCAAAGGTGACTTTCACTTTCTTCTTTTTGCTTCTTCTTCTTTTTTTTTTTTTTTTTGAAACAGAGTCTCACTCTGTTGCCCAGGCTAGAGTGCCATGGCGGCAGCCTAGCTCACAGCAACCTCAAACTCCTGGGCTCAAGCAATCCTTCTGCCTCAGCCTCCCGAGTAGCTGGGACTACAGGCACGCGCCACCATGCCCGGCTAATTTTTTCTATGTATTTTTAGTTGTCCAATTAATTTCTTTCTATTTTTAGTAGAGACAGGGTCTCGCTCTTGATCAGGCTGGTTTCAAACTCCTGACCTTGAGCAATCCACCTGCCTCGGCCTCCCAGAGTGCTAGGATTACAGGCGTGAGCCACCATGCCCAGCCTGCTTCTTTATTTTCTCTAAATGTTGAACATTAAACTCATATTCCTTTTGTAAAAAAGAAAAATGTATTTTTAAAAGAATGAATTCAATGTACAACTGTCTTGTGAACATTAATCCGAAATAAAGACCAAAAGAATTCAGACACCATTTTGGTTGCCATTTCAAGTCTCCAGCAGACACAATGAATAAATATTAGATTTGTGAAACATTTGTGAATAAACCAATAAATATTTCGTTGTCAGTATGTATACTCAGTATGTTGGAGTCCATAGTTAGATGTATCCAAAAGTTGGACTAAAGGTGAACCCTGAGAGTAAAACTATTAGTAAGACAACATAAATTGGATTAAATTAGCCACTAGTAGGGAATCTAGTCAGTGCGATTAGAATGTCTAAGAAGCTATAAGAAAATAGTGTAACCATGGAAACTACAAACCTATTGATGTTATCTCCTCCCTGTGTTCTGTTTTAGTGTTTCTAAATCAGTATTTCAAGAGACACATGATTGGTGTTGTTAGTTATTTCTTGCTACGTAACAACTTACCCAGAAACTTAGTGCCTTAAAACAGCATTTATTATCTCATGAGCTTCTGTGGGTCAGGAATCTGGATGCTGATCAGCTGGATGCCTCTAGCTCAAGGTCTCTCATGCTGCTGGGAAGATCTGCTTCCAACCTCACTCATGGTTGTTGGGAGGATTCAGTCCTCATGAGGCATTGGACTGAAGACCTCAGTTCCTTACTGGCTTTTGGCAGGAGGTTTCTCCAGAGGGCAGCTCACAACACAGCAATTGTCTTCCCTCAGAGTGAGCAAGAGAGAGTTCTCAAGATGAATCCACTGTCTTTTTGTAACCTAATCTCTGAATGACATCCCGTTACTTCTCATATATTTCATTTATTAGAAGTGAGTCATTCAGTCCAACTTACACACAATGGGATGAGATCAAACAGGCTATGAATACTAGGAGGCAGGGATCATTGGGGTTCATCTCAGAGGCTGTCTACTGCTGGCATAAAAACATTCACTCATCAGGCTGGGTGTGGTGGCTCACGCCTGTGATCCTAACACTCTGAGAGGCCGAGGCAGGAGGATCACTTGAAGTAAGGGAGTTCAAGACCAGCCTGAGCAAGAACAAAGACCTCATCTCTACAAAAAATAGAAAATTTAGCCAGGCGTGGTGGCACATGCCTATAGTCCCAGCAACCCAGGAGGCTGAGGCAGGAGGATCCCTTGAGCCCAGGAGTTTGAGGTTGCAGTGAGTGATGATGACACCACTGCACTCTTCCCAGGGCAACAGAGCGAGACTCTGTCTCAAAAAAAATCACTCATCAAACTCATTCTGCTTGCTCTGATGTCATCACAAAGCTATATTCTGAATATAATCTCATTTCATATATGATTTATCAGGAGAGAGAGAACCTAACCAGCACACAGAAGTTCCTTGTCATTTATTAAATTAACAAACATTTTTAGACATCTGCACCTGATGTTTATAGCAGCACAATTTACAATTGCAAAGATCCACATCCCAACAACCCAAGTACCCATCAATACATGAGTGGATTAACAAAATGTGGTATACGTATACCAGAGAGTACTACTCAGCTATAAGAAAAGGTGAACTAATACCTCTTTTTTTTTTTTTTTTTTGAGACAGAGTCTCACTTTTGTTGCCCTGGGTAGAGTGAGTGCCATGGCATCAGCCTAGCTCACAGCAACCTCAAACTCCTCCTGGGCTCAAGCGATCCTCCTGCCTCAGCCTCCCAAGTAGCTGGGACTACAGGCATGCACCACCATGCCCAGCTAATTTTTTGTGTATATATTTTTAGTTGGTCAATTAATTTCTTTCTATTTTTAGTAGAGACGGGGTCTCGCTCAGGCTGGTTTCGAACTCCCGACCTCGAGCAATCCACCCGCCTCGGCCTCCCAGAGTGCTAGGATTACAGGCGTGAGCCACCGCGCCCGGCCTAATACCTCTTATATTAACCTGGATGGAACTGGAGGCCATTCTTGTAAGTGAGGTATCACAAGAATGGAAAAACAAATACCACATGTACTCACCATTAAATTGGAACTAACTCTTATCAAACAACACTTATGTGCACATACAGAAATAAAACTCATCAGAAATCAAGCAGGTTGAGGGGGAGGAGGGGATGAGTAAATTCACACCTAATGCGTACAATGCACACTATCTGGGTAATGAGCACACTTATAACTTTGATTCAAACTGTACAAAAGCAATTTATGTAACCAAAACTTGTGTACCCCCGTAATACTCTGAAATTAAAAAGCTAAAAGTTTTCAATAAAGAAATATTTTTATGCATTTGAACTTTGTCATTTGCCAAGCTTGCGATTTTGGTTAGTGTGATTCTGAGTCCCTGATGCTGGTCAGTATCTGAACCTGAACTTGTGACCAGGCCCAGGACTGTAGTCTTGCTTTGAGCTGGCCTAGCTAAGCATGCAGGGGGGACTCCCTGTGCAAGGAATAACAGTATAAAATGCCTACATGGGGGCAGGAGTGGTGGCTCACACCCATAATCCTAGCACCTTGGGAGGCAGGAGGATCACTTGAGGACTTGAGGGCAGGAGTTCAAGACTACCCTCAGCAAGAGTGAGACCCATCTCTACAAAAAAGTAAAATAAAATAAAATAGGCCGGGCGAGGTGGCTCACGCTTGTAATCCTAGCACTCTGGGAGGCCGAGGCGGGCGGACTGCTCAAGGTCAGGTGTTCAAAACCAGCCTGATCAAGACCCCGTCTCTACTATAAAAAATAGAAAGAAATTAATTGGCCAACTAATATATATATATAAAAATTAGCCGGGCATGGTGGCACGTGCCTGTAGTCCCAGCTACTCGGGAGGCTGAGGCAGTAGGACTGCTTAAGCCCAGGAGTTTGAGGTTGCTGTGAGCTAGGCTGACGCCACGGCACTCACTCTAGCCTGAGCAACAAAGCGAGACTCTGTCTCAAAAAAAATAAAATAAAATAAAATAAAATAGAAAAATAAAATAAAATAAAATGCCTACATGGGCCAGGCAGGTAACTCAACTTGGGCTAAGTTACTTGGCTATAAAGCAAACTTGGATGTAAGAAACATTTCTCCCAACACAGAGTTAAGTTCTACAGTGATAGCTCCATTAAAATATGTACCTTGTGCCTTAAGAACCACATGACTTAATTTCTCAGTCTAATATCTGCATCCATTTTACAAAAAGATAATCTGATACACACACAGACACAGACAACACACGAATGAGTGCATATATAACAGGTGAAACCTGAATAAGTCCTATGGATTTATATCAATGTCAACTGCCTGATTTTAATATTGTGTTATGGCTGTGTAAAATGTCAATATTTGGGGAAACTGGAGGAAGGATACATAGAATTACCTATATATTTCTTTGCAACCTCCTGTCAACCTATAACTGTTTCAAAAGAGAGTTTTAAAAAATAATTATGTTTCCTAAGGTAAATTTAGACCTCAACCTGTTCTGTAATTTCTTTTTCTTTTGTTCTTTTTGTCTTTCTTTCTTTTTCTTTTTTTTATCTTTCTTTTTTTTTTTTTTTTTTTGTCCTTAATAGAGATAGGATCTTGCTCTGTTGCCCAGGCTGGAGTGTAGAGACACAATCATAACTCACTGTAACCTTTCAAACTCCAGGCCTCAAGCAATCCTCCTGCCTCAGACCCCTGGGAGTAGCAAGGACTACAGGTGAGTACCACCACACCTGGATAATTTTTTAATTTTTTTGTAGAGATGGGGTCTTGCTGTATTGTCCAGGCTGGTCTCAAACTCCTAGCCTCAGGTGATCCTCCTGCTTCTGCCTCCCAAATTGCTGGGATTAGAGGCATGAGCCACCATGCCTAGCTGCTTTTCTGTAATTTCTTTATCTGACTATCTTTAACTGTAACTACATTATACAATCTTATCTGTATAATATTGCCTTAGAACTACAAAGTCTTAATAAGAAAAGATACTCTTTCCTTAAGAAATTTCTTTTAAGATAAAGAGATACAGATACTTGGCCGAGTGTAGTGGCTCAAGCCTGTAATCCTAGCACTCTGAGAGGCTGAGGCGGGAGGACTGCTTGATCCCAGGAGTTTGAGACCAGCCTGAGCAAGAGCGAGACCCTGTCTCTACTAAAAATAAAAAAACTAGCCGGGTGTGGTGGCAAGCGCCTATAGTCCGAGCTACTCAGGAGGCTGAGGAAAGAGGATTGCTGGAGTCCAGGAGTTTGAGGTTGTCGTGTGCTAGGCTGACACCACTACACTCTACTCAGGGGAATGGAGTGAGACTCTGTCACAAAAAAAAAAAAAAAAATAACTTTAAAAAATTTAAAAAGAGATATAGATATGTATGGGTAATTTTGTCAAGCATGAAAGTTATGTCCTCATACTGATATAAGGTAAAATTAAACTGTTTAAATTAAAGTCACTGTTGTGCATCAAAAGGAAAATCATGGGTAATTTAGCAGTACAGCATGGAAATTTCCACAGCCTTTTGGTAATAACAGAGTTACCATTTGTTGGCTATTTAGTAAATGTTCCTTCACCCATGTATCTGTCATTCATCTATCCATCCATCCAACCATGCTATATTCATGTCTTCTAGGGTCTATTTGCAGATTCTCATCTACCTTAGTCCTTAAGTCCTAAAATTTTAGTTATATTGTTTTGCCCCTCTTCTGTCTGCGAGATAATCATAAAAAATAAAATAATTAATCTCACTTTTAAACGAGTCTTACAAACCATATTTCAATGTCTCAATCTACAAAATTTCCATCAAAAGCCTGAGGCTCGGCCGCGCATGGTAGCTTACGTCTGTAATCCTAGCTCTCTGGGAGGCCGAGGTGGGCGGATTGCTCGAGGTCAGGAGTTCGAAACCAGCCTGAGTGAGATCCTGTCTCTACTAAAAGTAGAAAGAAATTAATTGACCAACTAAAAATATATATATACAAAAAATTAGCCGGGCATGGTGGCACATGTCTGTAGTCCCAGCTACTCGGGAGGCTGAGGCAGTAGGATCACTTGAGCCCAGGAGTTTGAGGTTGCTGTGAGCTAGGCTAATGCCACAGCACTCACTCTAGCCTGGGCAACAAAGGGAGACTGTGTCTCAAAAAAAAAAAAAAAAAAGCCTGAGGCTCAAGTAGGGTATGAGTACATTAGAGATTTAAACACAAGAATGTGTTTAAATGTGTTCCCCTACATACTATTTCAGACAGAGTCCTCTGCTATGTTTACATAAGGCAAATGTAGAATTGTCTGCACCTATGAACATCTGGACTGTAGATCAGTGAGTTTAGGGGCTGGGGAGCAGGTGGGGGTTGCTGTTACTTTGGGTTCCTAAAATAAGGGCTGTATTAGGTTCTTGTGGTTGTTGTAACTAATTGCCAAAAACTTGGCAGCATAAAATGGCAGAAATTTATTCTGTCACAATTCTGGAGGCCAGAAGTCCAGAATCTAGGTATCATCAGAACTACATTCTCTCTGGATGCTCTAGGGAGAAGCTGTTCTTTCTCTTTGCTAGCTTCGGATGTCTGTCGGCATTCTTTAACTTGCAGCCACATCACTCCAAACTCTGCTTTTGTGGTCACATTGTCACCTCTTCTGTCCATCACATTTCCGTCTATTTTACTCTTATAAAGACATTTGTCATTGAATTTAAAGTCCACCTGGATAATTCACAATAAGCTTCTACTCTCAAAATGCTTAATCACATCTTTTCCCATAAGGTAATATTTACTCTTTTACCATATAAGGTAATATTCATAGGTTTGGAGGATTAGGACATGGACATATCTTTTTGGGGGCCACCATTGAGCCCCACTACAGGGGCATTGTCTGTGGGAAATTTTAGAATAATGGTAAAACTGACTAAAAGTCCATCTACTTTTTTTTTTCTTTGAGACAGGGTCTTGCTCTGTCACCCAGGCTAGAGTACAGTGGCATCATCATAGTTCATTGCAACCTCAAACTCCTGGGCTCAAGGGATCCTTCTGCCTCAGCCTCTCGAGTATCTGGGACTACAGGTGTCATCAGCAAGCCTGGCTAATTTTTCTATTTATTTGAGAGACATGAGTCTCACTTTTGCTCAGGCTGGCCTCAAACTCCTGGCCTCAGGCCATCCTCCCGCTTTGGCCTCTCAGAGTGCTAGAATTACAGGCGTGAGCCACCTCACCCAGCCTAGTCTACTTTTATTACCACCATGTGTGGGCAACTTTAAACATCAGTGATAAAATACTCCCCGTGGAGGCAGACCACTTCCCAAAACTTCTAAAACCTCCACAACCCTTGGTATGCTACTACTGAATATTCCAATATGAGTGAGCGCTTTGGCCTGCCTTAACTTTTCAGGGCCAAATACTGCAAAAAACAATTTGGTGGTTCATTGATGGACAGCCACATGCCCTAATCTTGGAGTGACTAACTCCTCATTCTTGAAAATCAGTAAATGTCACCTCCTCAAGGAAGGTTTCCCTAAAAACCCTATCTAGACCCTAATTACCAGCCTCCACTTGTTTCCTGTATTTGTTTATTTCTTTCATAGCACTTGCCACAATTTGCAATTATTTTATTTGTAGGTTAATTTTCTTCCATCTCTCCTACTAGTCTGTAAGCTCCAATACTTGTCTGTCTTGTTCTCTAAGTTATCCCCAGAGCCTAGCGCAGTGCCTGGCACATGGCAGATGCTCAGTATATGTGGATCACCATTGCATTCGCCTCAGCTTGTGTGCATTTGCTCAACATTGGACAAATTCTTCTTTCTTCATCTCATGTCCATTACTGAAAAAAAATAGTCGCTTGTTGTCTAAGATTGGTGACACAGAGAGCCATTTAGCAACATAATTCAGAAACAGCTGCAGCGTCATGGATCTTAGTAAAGTTGTTTTCTCTCATTCCAAACTCTGACTCAGGCATGATTACGGATGTTTTATTCTGAAAATCCACAGAGATACCATAAGACTGACTCATAAAATAGAATGTAAATATGGCATTAACATTATGAAAGGGAACCTATACATCTTGCTCAGGTACTGCAGTAGAAATGACAGGAACCACCCAGTCATTACCCCAGACTTATCAAGTTGCAAGTCATGAATTTCCTCTCCAAACTACATGCTCCTTTTAATGTCCTTCGATGTTTCTTTTAGTGGCACAACTGTTCACCTGACTAGTTCTCCAGGCTCAATTCTGGGCTCTCTTTTCTAGTCTCTTTACATTGTCTTCCACCTCCAGGGCTAAAATATTATTGCCATAGTGTTCACTGCTAATGTGTGTCCCTAGTCCTCTCCTCTGAACTCCAGACTCTCAACCACCCATTTGCTATGTCTTTTTAGATCCATCACAGGCATTTCACATTTATCATGTCTGAAACCCACTTCTTGAGCTTCACTGTCTGTAATGATACCACCATTTCCCAGTGACTTAATCTAGAAACCTGGAATCACACTTGATTCCTCTCTTTCTCTCACCTGCCTTCCCCAATTAGTTCATTTACAAGTCATATTTAGCTCTACCTCTAAGCATACTGTAATTGGATTTATTTTGGGTTTTTAAAATGTTTTTGTTTTTGTTTTTTTTTGAGACAGAGTCTCACTTTGTTGTCCAGGCTAGAGTGAGTGCCATGGCGTCAGCCTAGCTCACAGCAACCTCAAACTCCTGGGCTCAAGCGATCCTCCTGCCTCAGCCTCCCGAATAGCTGGGACTACAGGCATGTGTCACCATGCCTGGCTAATTTTATATATATATATCAGTTGGCCAATTAATTTCTTTCTATTTATAGTAGAGACGGGGTCTCGCTCTTGCTCAGGCTGGTTTTGAACTCCTGACCTTGAGCAATCCGCCCGCCTCGGCCTCCCAAGAGCTAGGATTACAGGCGTGAGCCACAGCGCCCGGCCTTAAAATGTTTTTGTTTTTAAAGACCATTCCTACAAATGGATTTACTTCTTTCCATCTCCTCTACCTCCTCATCTGAGCTACTACAATAGTCTCCTAACATGTCTCTGTATTTTCATTCTTAACCCCCTACCCATTCCTCCACAAAGCAGGTGGAGTAATCTTAAAATAAAAATCTAATCATGGCATTTCTCTCTAAACTCATTTTATCTCACTCTCTCCTCTCAACCACTGCGTTACAACCACTCATTGTGACTTTTCAGTTCTTTGCGCAAGTCTGTTTCTTCTGCTTGTAACGTTTCTCCCCCAGCTCTCCCCTAGTAGGTTCCTTCTCACCCTAAGGCTTGATTTAAATGTCACTTCAAAGAATCTTTTCCTTCCTGCTCTATATAAATATTTCTCTCCTTTCCTACTGTTATTTGCATTTATTGTATCCTATACATTTTCTTCATAGCACCTTATCCCAACTAATACATTTGGCTAGCCTGAAAACCAGTGATAAAAAGAAAATCTTAAAAGTGTTCAAAGAAATGAGAGCTGGCCAGGCATGATGGCTCATGCCTGTAATCCCAGCATTTTGGGAAGCTGAGGCAGGAGGATCACTTAAGCCCAGGAGTTTGAGGCCAGCCTGGGCAACATAGCGAGACCACACCTCTACAAAAAAACTTTAAAATTAAGTAGGCAATGGGGTGCACACCTGTAGTCCCAGCTACTCAGTAAGCAAGAGCCCAAGAGTTCGTTATAGTGAGCTATGATCATGCCACTGCACTCCGGCCTGGGCAATGGAAAGAAACCCTCTCTCTTAAAAAAAAAAAAAAAAAAGTGCGTGTGCGTGCGTGCGTGCGTGCGTGCGTGCGTGCGTGTGTGTGTGTGTGTGTGTGTGTGTGTTTGACTAGTCTTCCCCAAGTGGATTTGAAGCTCCATGAGGGCAGGAACTATGTCTTGTCTACTGATGTGTATATAATGCTGAGTGCAATGTCTGGCACACAGCAGGCATTTAATCAGTTGTTATTGAACAATTGAGGAAGAGTGAGGCTGAATGGGGCTGGGTTGGGTTAAAAAACAAATGAACAATTAAGGTGCCTTACTCTGTTTTGGCCTACAGGTTACAAGTGTGATAAATTTGCATAACATTGTGCAGAAGGAAGAAATTTGGGGTGTTTTTGGTTTTTTTTGTTTTTGTTTTTGTTTTGTTTTGTTTTGCTTTTTTGAGACAGAGCCTCACTCTCTTGCCCTGAGTAGAGTACAGTGGCGTCAGCCTAGATCACAGCAACCTCAAACTCCTGGGCTCAAATGATCCTCTGCCTCAGCCTGCTGAGTAGCTGGGACTACAGGCACATGCTACCACGTCCGGCTAATTTTTCTATTTCTCATAGAGATGGGGTTTCACTCTTGCTCAGGCTGGTCTCAAACTCCTGGCCTCAAGCGATCTTCCTGCCCCAGCCTCCCAGAGTGTTAGGATTACAGACATGAGCCACCATGCCCAGCCAGGAAGAAATTCTTATTCTTTCATTTCATGTCCATGATTTTTTACAAAATCACTTGTTTAAGACTAATGACATAGAGAGGCATTTATCTCCATAGTACAGAAACAACTGCAGTGTCATGGATCTTAGTGCAGACAATCTTTTTTCCCATAAAATATTAGGAAAATTTCATACTGAACCGTACAAAAATTTCATTTAAAAAATTAAATCATTAAGTACAGGAAGGATTAATATATAAAGGGAGTAGAACTGAAAGATTTTACCTGGGGCAATAAGATATTTTCTTTAAAACTTCTGAGATAACCATACAGATGCTTCTTTTTGCACACTTTCAAATCATCTTGCAAAAATAGACAACATTGACTGCCTATGCTGGCCAGAAGTACAGAAGTTGTTTACAAAGTCATCATTAACCCACCCAGAGGCCTTCATTTTCATGAAGAGGGGAGGTAAATTAATTTCAGATAAACATGGCATGGTAATTTGGCCTAACAGAAAAGTGGGACCACATTCACCACTTTCTTGAATCTTACACATGACAGTGTCCAAAGCAGTGCCCCTTCCTGACTGCACTTCAGAGCTGTTCTGCATACCAGGGTTTTCCCAACGGCCAGGCCTCATTTGCTCTCCCTCAAGCAGATACTCTTTAGGCCAGCCTGAAAGCTATAATAGCATTCAAACAATAACAAAAAGCCCTCAGATTTCCTTAGTGTCTATCTTTGAACAGTTCAAAGAGTTTCCACGTTTATTTTTTTCTGGTGCTTTCCCTGTCACATTATGACGTAAGATCTGAGATTAGAGAACCTGAAGTTCAAATAGTTTGTTCAAAGCCACAGTGAAATTACATATCGCAATCAAACTCCCATTCTCTCAGCTCTCATTAGACCATGTCGCTTCTCAAGGGATTTAGGACCTTGTATAAAAAAATTTTAAACTACATATAATTATGAGTCTTCAGTATTTTTTTTCTAACCCTCTTAACATAGAGGGGGAAAAATGTTATTTTGTGGTTTTGAAATAAAATGGCTTTGGGAGGACAGGCTTCTAAATTGACTCATTCTAAATTCACATTGAAATGATCAAAGGAATAAAAATAGAAGAAAGATCTTCCATATGCCAGAAACTTTGAGGAATTCCTGCTAGTCAGAATGTACAAGGGCTCAATTAGAAGGAGGGGTCAATTCAAGATTCCACTTCTATAAAATATTTTATCACGCCAGTAGAATTCCATGAACATCTCCTTATTCAGGGTTGAAGGCCAAGTGAGGGCAGGTGGGAAGAGAGGGCAGACTCATGCTAGTCTCTAATAGAAGCCACTGCAATTCCTATTTAAGTATTAATCAAAGCTGAACAAGCATAGACCTCTCTATATTAAGATGAACAAATGGGGGAAAATGATGGGACTATGAAAAGATGCTGTAGCACAAAGGATAAAGTCCCCTTGAAAAATCAGAACAAAGTGGGTGATACAGAAACCAGATTCAGAAGATCCAATCAAGGCCGGGCGTGGTGGCTCATGCCTGTAATCCTAGCACTTTGGGAGGCCGAGGCGGGCGGATTGCTCAAGGTCTGGAGTTCGAAACCAGCCTGAGCGAGACCCCGTCTCTACCAAAAATAGAAATAAATTAATTGACGAACTAAAAATATATATACAAAAAATTAGCCGGGCATGGTGGCGCATGCCTGTAGTCCCAGCTACTCGGGAGGCTGAGGCAGTAGGATCGCTGAGCCCCGGAGATTGAGGTTGCTGTGAGCTAGGCTGACGCCATGGCACTCACTCTAGCCTGGGCAACAAAGTGAGACTCTGTCTCAAAAAAAAAAAAAAAAGAAGATCCAATCAACAAAAAAGTAAGCATTTTTTTTCCCTAATGGTGTATCCTCAATACCTAAAATAGTGCCTAGCATAGAGTAGTTATTTAATAGATATTTGTTGAATGAATTGATTGAATACACTGGGAATCTCAGAAGGGGAAACAGGGTAGAAATAGAGGCAATAATTAAATAATTTTCATCTGCTGGCCAAATGAATGCAAATAAATCAACATCTAGACTAGCTTGGTGACATTTTAAAAAATATTTCAAAGATAAAGAACAAAGCCTTCAAGGATACAAGCAGGAAGGAAAAAAAAAAGATTATTTCTAAGGAACAAAAATCAAACCTCAGAATTCTTGCAACTCTCTTAAGATACAAGTCAATAAAGCATAGCCTATAGAATTCTAAGGGTAAATGTTTATGATTTAAAAATTCCACACTGGACCAAGTTGTCATGCGATGTGAAGGCCTCAGAAATAAGGACTCAGATATAAAAGACTCAAAAATGACACCACGCAGGTTATCTGTTCTGAAAGAAAACTGCTCAAAGATATACTCCTGCTGAATGAGAACTCAAGAAAAAAGAAGAAAGTCGTGGCATAAAAGGACTTACACATAATAGAACTTAGTTTAAATGTCTAAAATAAATTTTCTAAGAAAAAAAATACATAATGTAAAAAAAAAGAAATGCCTTTTTCCAAGAGGAATAATCAAGATTTAAAGGTACAGATTGTGTGAATAAAACCAAGCTGGGCAGGTTAGGGAGTTGGAAGTAAAGAATGAGGGAAAATAAAAGTCTGCTAAATACCCACATCATATCCAGGAGAAATCAAGTGCTATTATTTCATTGTGATATTGAAAATAAAGTGGTTTTCTTTTATTTAAAGGTAAGAACTTTTAGAAGAAAAATAAGGCGTATAACTTCTAAAGCATTAAATAGGAGTTTTTAAAGAAAACATAGTTTCATATAGTAAGAGACAAGAAAAACAGAAAATCACACAGAATGTTAAAAAAATTAAGAAAATATGACAGAAATAGTATGAAACATCAAAACATCTATCCAATCTATCCTTTACCAGAGTAATGTGTGATAAACAACATTTCATTCATTCATCATTTCAGTAATCTCATCGAACATCATAAAGCCATTAAAATTAAGTTAGCGAAGGATAGGAAATGCTATGAGAAAATATAATAAAAAGTCACAGAAACGGGATAAAAACTATTTCTATGGTAATTTCAATAGGACTTAAATCATAGAAATGTATAACCAGAAATATAGCATAACGGTTGAGATTTGGACTTTAGAAATAGATTTAGATTTTCATCTCAGATCTACCATTTATCAACTACATGTCCTTAGGCAAATAAACTGATACTCTCAGCCTCAATTTACTCATTTGAAAAAGTAAAAATAATAATATCTTCTACCAGAACTATCGAAAGGATTACAAGAACTACTACATATAAAATGAAAACAAGATACCTGGCATACTCAGTAAGTAACTATTATATATGTATGTGTGATAACTATTACAAACGTGTATGTGCCTACTCATACAAACACATAGAAATAAGGCAGAGAAGTCCACACCTAACATGTACAATGCACACTATCTGGGGGATTGGCACACTTGTAACTTCGACTCAAACGGTACAAAAGCAATTTACGTAACCAAAACATTTGTACCCCTTTCATATTCTGAAATAAAAAAATAAAGAGAAAAAAAGAAATAAGACAGAGAGAAACTGTACCAAAGTTTTAGCAATGGTTATCTCTAGGTGGTGAGATTTTGAGTGATTATTTTTGTTTCTGCATACTTTTTGTTTCTCCTTCATGCTTTTCCGCATTTTCCAAAATTTCCACAAAGAGCATGCCTGCTTTTACAATTAGAAAAAAATAAATCATTAATTGAAATACATAATACAAAGTTTGTAGGATATCAGTACAAATAGAATATGTTTTAACCATCCAAAAGCAATACCCATTCCTGGATACCTAAAATGCACAAAATTATCTATAAATGCAGTAGTGTCTTTCATATAGCTTGAGTTCAGTTTTAGTAAAACAAAACAAATGTCTTTTCTTTTGAATAGTGAATGCCTTGGAGTCACTCCAGAATAATATTGAATTATTCACATTGAATGGTGAATGTCTGGAGTTAATCCAGTATAATATGAAATCAAACTTTATTTCAGTAACAACTTTTAAGTCTAAAATCTTGTAAATTGAATCAGTCTTGGTACACATATATGTTCCAAAAACTAGTCTCCAAATCATGGAGATCAGGGCCTGGCACTAGGAGATTAGATGTGTTCAGGGGTGGGGAACCTGCAGCCTCAAGGCCACATGTGGCCTTCGAGATCCCCAAGTGTGGTCCCCTCAACTGAATCCAAACTTCGTAGAACAAATCCCTATTTGTTCTGCGAAGTTTGGATTCAGTTAAAAGGCTGCACTCAAGGATCCAGAAGGCCACAAGACTACAGGATTCCCCACCCCATACTGAAATCCAACATAAATTATTAAAATATTGTTAGTAACATCCATTTCCACACTAAGCTATCCTTTATCAGAGTAGTGAGTGATTAAAAAACATTTCATTCATTTATTAATTCTTTCAATTAATATTTATTTAAGAGCCTGGTATACATGCAGTACTGTGTTAGGGCACTGGGTTTATATAGTGAAGAACAAAATATCCAGGGTCCCTGCTTGCAGAGGGCTGAGAGCCTATGGAGAAGTCAAATACATACACAAATAGACATATAATTGCAAAGTGTGCTAAGTGCTATGGAGCAAAGTACAGAATGCTATGAAAGAGGATGGGGAGCGGCCCGGTGCAGTGGCTCATGCCTGTAATCCTAGCACTCTGAGAGGCTGAGGAGGTAGGATCGGGAGGATCACCTGAGCTCAAGAGTTTGAGACCAGCCTGAGCAAGAGTGAGACCCTGTCTCTACACAAAAATAGAAAAAATTAGCTGAGCATGGTGGCGTGTGCCTGTAGTCCCAGCTACTCAGGAGACTGAGGCAGGAGGATTCCTTGAGCCCAAGAGTTTGAGGTTGCAGTGAGCTAGACTGATACCATGGCACTCTAGCCCAGGCAACAGAGCAAGACTTTGTTTCAAAAAAAAAAAGAAAGAAAAAGAAAATGGGGAGGGAGGTTAAGGTGGGAGGGGGGCAGCCAAACATGATGTCTCTGAGTAAGTGACATCTCAGCCAGGACCCAAAAGATAAAGGTTGCAGGAGGGTTGGAGAAATGGCATATGCAAAAGCTATTAAGGTAGAAAAAAGCTTGGAGCCTTGGGGTAACTGAAAGAAGACCAGTGCACGGACAGGCATGTCTAGGCTCTACTGTTCTCATCCCAGTAAGAACAGAGCACAATGCAACAGCGCAATGCATAGATGGCAGCAGCCCAGGTCTTACTCAGGTCTGACACGTAACTGTTTAACTTTATTGCTGGGCCTTGTTTCAGCATCTTTGAAATGAGAATAATGGATTTCCTTCCTGAACCTCTTGTGAAAATTCATTATATTTCCTCTGTATAATACTTGCCCTTTTTATGATGTCGCATAAGCATATATGTAGTGTAAAAATTGACCAAGTGTGGCATTTTTACTATTAAAATGCATATTCTGAGGAAGAGGAGTAGGAACTCCCACCAGTTTAGGAAAGTGAAAGGAGAGAGTTATTATAGTCACTTATATGCAACTGTCATTCAATTCCAGAAGGCTAATTATGATCATGAGCTAGGTCATCTATTTTTGTGAAAGTAAACTGTTATTTGCAAGGAAATAGTCTATTTGAAGCTTCCTTGAGGGTAATCCAGTGGCTTAGCCTGAGAGTTTCGTTGTGAAGCTTCTAAATCTTCATGGCTTTCACTTAAATATACTCTTGCTTTGAAACATGTGGTACCTGGATAAGTGTCAAAATCAAACTGACAAGAATATATCCTAAGTGAGTCTCACTGCCTCCCATCACGCCAGCCCCACCATTCTGCACTGGCCCTAACTCCCATGTGCAAGACACAATGCTAAACTTGCATGCAATAGTTCAGTTAAGCCCTGTAATAACCCTGTGAGATACAGTAAATTCTCATTTTTTATGGTAATTACGTTTTATGAAGTGCCCACAAACACTGAATTAGTGAATATCAAGGCATCACTCCTAGGGAAAACACAGGGTTAAGTTCCTGCAAGGCTCTGGTCATGGTATTTTCGTCAACTGATCAAAGACACCATATTTAATATATATTGTTGATTCCTTAACATTGAACTCACAGCCACCAGCGCTACAACTCATGCCTGAATGAAGCTTATCTCACACGTGTATATTTTCCATCTTTTCTTTGGCGCAGTTTTTTGGTACTTAAGTATAGTAGATAGAACTTCAGCAATACAATTGGAGGCCATTTTAAACAGAAACCACCAACAAAAAAACAAAACACAAAAAAATATAAAAACCGTGGCACTAAAAAGACCACAGAAAGGATACTTGTTATGGTATGAGAACTGAAACAAAAAGGCAAAGCAGTAGCTTGTTCAGCCTTGGCTAGGGACATGCACTTTGGGCAACTGAAGTTTTTTGCTGATCTACACATGGCTGGGAATGAGCACAAAAACACCATGAGTATTGATTTGGGGGTTACAAATAAATTTTAGTGAGCAGGCAAATTCAGAAATACAAAATCTGCAAATAATGAAGATCAACTTTAGGTTGATCATGTATACTATTCAGATGTAGAAATTGAAGATCAGAGAGTTTAAGTCACTTGCTCAAAGTTTTCTGAGAAGTGGTAGAAATGGGTTTGAAACACAGGTCTGCCCAACTCCAAAGCCAAATGCACTTGACTGTTATTATCCCCTAAAGTCCCTTAAGGAGGAACTACCTAATCGTTAAACAAGTTATTGTAGTCAAATTCTATAGAAAGTTACGTAAGTTGATACACAGGTGATGCTTTAGTATTCCATTCCTATTATTTAATAACAGCTATCAAATGAGGTCTTAAGTGCTATACAAGGAATTTTCTATTCATTATCTGGTTTGATTTTCACAGTTATCCTATGAGGTAGTGCTATCAGAATTCCCATTTAATGAATTAGAAAATTGAGGCTCAGAGAAGTTATATAACTTGTTTAAAATTGCACAGCAAATAAGAAGAGTCTAGGCCAGGTGCAGTGCCTCTTACCTGTAATATAAGCACTCGGGGAAGCCAAAGCAAGAGGATCGCTTGAGCTCAGGAGTTCAAGACCAGCCTGAGCAACAGTGAGACCCCGTCTCTACCAAAAATAGAAAAAATTAGCTGGGCGTGGCAGCTGCACCTGTAGTCCCAGCTACTTGGGAGGCTGGGGCGTGAGGATCACTTGAGCCCAGGAGTTTGCGGCTGCAGTGAGCTATGATCACACCACTGCACTACACAGTGAAATACTGTCTCCAAAAAAAAGTCTAGTCTCAAGCTTTTAACCACCACATTATTCTAAATCCAAGAATGGGCATGGAACCAAAAGAGCAATAATAGGAGAGAAATTGAAAAATGGAAAATCTGATAAAGCAAGTGAAGATTATTAAAAATAAGGCAGAAACACTAAGCCTTTCCAAGCATCTTTAGTATGTGGCTAAGGAGGGTAAGGTAGGGAGGTGCCTATTCAATGAGAACCTATTTAGTATGCAGTTAACAGAGATGTTCACAAAATTTTTATTGCTGGCCCTTATGTTAAAGTTTGTCTGTAGATACAGAAATGAGAAAGAATAAACAGTAGCATATATCATTGAGATTATGCCAAAGGATGGAATGTTCCTAATGAATTGTTGGGGAAAAATTTTGTAATGTATCAAGCAACAGTCCAGATGGTAGGAAGTGTCAAGTAAAAGCCTTTTATTCCAGCCAGTGCAACACCATTAAGTTTCTACAAACATTATGTTAAGTTTCTTGTGTGAACTAATTAAGTGTTTAGCTCACTGTCTTCCTCCATGAGCTCAGACTCCATCCAAATCCATGAAAATAGGCTATATGGTAGTTTATCTAAGCAGAGAGCTATTTTTCTTAGAGAAACTAGATCTATCTTAGATAAAGCTGGATTAAATATTTCTCTTGGTTGTTTTTTTCAGTTACGTCATTTTTGGTTGCAAGTAACACAGCGGTCCCCAACCTTTTTGGCACAAGGGACTGGTTTCATGAAAGACAATTTTTCCATGGACCAGGGCTGGGGTGGAAGGTGTCATGGGGGCAGGGGTAGTATGGAGCTCAGGCAGTGATGTGGGGCTATTTCCTAACAGGCCATGAACCCATCCTGGGCCTTGGCCCAGGGGTTGGGGACCACTGGAGGAACAGAAAACTCCAGCTCAAATTATTTAAACAATAAGGAAAATGTATTATTGCACGTAACAGGCAGGAGATAGAGTGGTTACCGCGTGGCTTAATGTAGCAGTAAGTGACCTTATCAAGAATGTAAATTTTTTTCTATCCTTCTGCTCTGTCATCTTCAGGGTGTTGGCTCCTGTCCTCGGGCTTGTCTTCTGATGGCTGTAATATGACTGCTGCCATTCCAGGTGTCACATGTAGACATGACCACATCAAATAGAAGAAGAGGAGCCATTTCATTATGTGTGTCTTATTAGCAACACAGAAAATCTTTTCCCAAAGGCATATCCCTTTCCCAGCAGGCCTGCTTTCATGTATCATTAGCCAAAATCATATCACATGCTCATGCCTAAAACATGACTGCTTAAACCAATAAAAATTCATCTCCTGGAAGTAGGAAAGACCCAGATATCCATATCTCAATAAAACTGGTATTCTGTTAGCAAGAAAGAATGCAAGGAAGGAACAATAGTTGGGCAGCTTATAGGGTATCTACTATACTGCTAAATAGTGATTATTTGCTGTTGTCATGCCCATAGGCTAGGGTCAGAAAGTATATGGCATGGGTACTAATATCCTCTACACATAATCGATCTCATTAACTAATAATGGTGCTCTTCAGTGAGTCAGGTACTCAAAATCATGGATTTATTCTTTTTTTTTTTTGCAAGAATAATACAAATAACTTATGGCCCTGATTCATTTGGGTGAAAGTTGACAATATTATGCCCCATCACCCACAAATACTCTAGAGTGTAACTCCTACAAACATAGATATTTTTCTACATAACCACAATACAACTATCAAAATCAGGAAATTAACACTGATAAATTACTACCACTTAATACGTGGAATCCATCCAAGTTTCACCCATTGTCCTATTAATGTCCTTTGTAGCTATGGGTTTCAGCCCAAGATAACTTGTTGCATTTGGTTGTGTCCTTCAATCTGGAGCAGTAATTCCTCAATCTTTCTTTAACTTTCAATACCTTATACTTTTAAAGATTACAGGCCAGTTATTTTGTGGAATATTCCTCAATTTGGGTTTGTCTGATGATTCCTCATGATTAGAGTCACGTAATGGATTTGGGGCAGGATTATTGCAAGAGTGATACTGTGTTTTTCTCATGGCATCCCATCGGGTGGTACACAATTTCAGTTTGTACCATTACTGGTGATGTTAACTTTAATTATTTGATTAAGGTAGTCTCTGCCACGTTTCTCCTCTGTAAAGTTACTCTTTTTCACTTTGCAATTATTAAGTATTTTGTAGGAACATATTTTGAGACTGTAAATATTCTATTCTTCTTCAAATTTTCACTCACTAATTTTAGCATCCTTAGCAATTATTTCTTGGCTGATTTAACAATTACTATCATGGTCACCAAATGGTGATTTTCTAATTCCAAAATTCTTTCTGCATTTATTCATTAGTATTTGTCTCTAAATAAAATCTTTCTAGTTTTCCCACCTGCTTATTCATTTATTTATTTATATCAATGCAGACTCATAGCTTCCTGTTTTATATAATCTATTACTATAATTATGTATTTTGATGCTCTAATTGTCCCAGATTTAGCCCCATTGAGCTGGCTTTTTGTGTACTTTTGACATGCCCCCATCCTTCTTTGACTTCTACCTTATTTGGGGGAATAATAGGTTGTTCCAAGCTTATCTTATACTTCTCATATCCCAACCCTAGAATAAACTATTTCTCCCAGCATCCCTGATATCTTTTAACAGAGAGTACAATTTAGAAACCAAGATACAGGCACTTGGTGTGCTCATTGCTATTGGGTTGTTGCTGTTCCCATACCTTCTAGGAGCTAAGGGATCTATGTCTGCTATGGTCTGAATATATGTGTCTCCCCCAGATTTCATATGTTGCAACCTAACCCCTATTGTGATGGTATTAAGAGGTGGCCCTAGGCCGGGCGCGGTGGCTCACGCCTGTAATCCTAGCACTCTGGGAGGCCGAGGCGGGCGGGTTGCTCGAGGTCAGGAGTTAGAAACCAGCTTGAGCAAGAGTGAGACCCTGTCTCTACTATAAATAGAAAGAAATTAATTGGCCAACTAATATATATAGAAAAAATTAGCCGGGCATGGTGGCACATGCCTGTAGTCCCAGCTACTCGGGAGGCTGAGGTAGTAGGATTGCTTGAGCCCAGGAGTTTGAGGTTGCTGTGAGCTAGGCTGACGCCACGGCACTCACTCTAGCCTGGGCAACAAAGCGAGACTCTGTCTCAAAAAAAAAAATAGAGATGGCCCTTTGGGAGGTTTCTAGGTCATGAGGGCAGAGCCCTTGTAAATGAGATTAGTGCCCTTATAAATGAGGCCTGAGGGAGCTTTGTATCCTTCTGCCATGTGAGGACACATAGAAGGTGCCATGCATGAGGAGCAGGACCCTTGCCAGACACCAAATTTCTGTACCTTGATCTTGGACTTCCCAGCTTCCAGAAATGTGAACAAAAAATTTTTGTTAATTTATAAATTACCCAGTCTCGGGTTTTTTGTTATAGCAGCTCAAACAGATTAAGGCAATGTCTGTTATATATATACATTTCAATTAATCACACCACTTAAGGTAGAGCCTTGCTACTCAAAGATCCACAGACCAGAAGCATCAGCACCATCTGGGATCTTGTCAGAAATACAGAATCTCGGCTTGACCGATGGTAGTGGGTTATCGGAACTTATTCACATTAGTGTCACTAAAGTTGGCATAATACCCCCCACTGCTAAATTTGACTGGTTTAAAAAAAAGAAAAAAGAAATACAGAAATCTCAGTCCCCACCCTAGACCTACTGAATCAGAATGTGCATTGAACAAGATTCCCCCGGGTGATTGATCTGCACATTAAAGTTTAAAAAGCACTGAGTTAAAACAGTTACCAGCTAGTAGCAAAGTCCCGCCTGGTCTCACCTACAAAATATAGGTAGCAAAAGTGCACATTCTGAAGCCCCAGAAGTTGAAGGTATTTGGGATGTCAAGGTAGGAGGATCGCTTGAGGCCAGGAGTTTGAGACCACCCTGGGCAACATAGCAAGACCTTATTTCTACAAACAAAAAAAATTAGCTGGGCATAGTGGCACATGTCTGTAGCCCTAGGTACATGGGAAGCTGAGCCAGAAAGATCCCTAGAGCTGAGGAGTTTGAGGTTACTATGAGCTATGTTCGCATACCTGTACTCTAGCCTGGGCAATAAAATTTTTATTCCTTCACTTCTTTCTTCACTTCCTATCTACCTGCCTGCCTGTCTCCCTTCCTCTTCTCTCTTTTATTTTATTTGTTTATTGAGACAAGGTCTTATTCTTTTCTCCGGGCTAGGGTGCAGTGGCATCATCATAGCTCACTGCAACCTCAAACTCCTGGGCTCAAGGGATCTTCCCCTCCTTGTCTTCCCAATGTGCTAGGATTACAAGGTGAGCTACTGCCTGGTTGTCTTCCTCTCCTTTTCAAATGTCTAGTTCCCTTTAGTTTAGTAGCCAGTTTAATCTGGATAGTGATTTACACACTAACTTCTGCGGGAGCTATCTCTAAAAAGCACAATGAAAGATAATCCAGTTAGATCTGGATTTCTGCTTTCAGAATTAGCTTCAAATGTGAGGACTAAATTGTTTTCCTTTATTTTTCTTGCTAGAAAATGTCAGCATTTTGGGCCAGATGTGTTGGCTCATGCCTGTAGTTCTAGCACTCTGGGAGGCTGAGGTGGGAGGATAGCTTGAGCTCAGGAGTTCAAGACCAGCCTGAGCAAGAGTGAGCCCCGTCTGTACTAAAAATAGAAAGAAACGAATGACCAACTAAAAATATATATACAAAAAATTAGCCGGGCATGGTGGCGCATGCCTGTAGTCCCAGCTACTCAGGAGACTGAGGCAGTAGGATCGCTTGAGCCCAGGAGATTGAGGTTGCTGTGAGCTAGGCTGATGCCACGGCACTCACTCTAGCCTGAACCACAAAGTGAGACTCTGTCTCAAAAAAAAAAAAAAAAAATAGAAAAAATTAGCCAGGCGTGGTGGTGTGTACCTGTAATTCCAGCTACTTGGGAGGCTGAGGCAGGAGAATGGCTTGAGCCCAGGAGTTTGAGGTTACTGTCAGCTAGGCTGACGCCATGGCACTCTACCCTGGGCGACAGAGTGAGACTCTGTCTCAAAAAGAAAAGAAAATGTCAGCATTTCAATTCTGGAATTAGACAAACTTGGATTCAGATATTAGTCTGTGACTTGCTATAATAGCTGTGTATTCTTGGGCAAGTCTCTTAAACTCTCTGAACTTTCTTTTCTATTTTTGGAATGTTTAAGCTCATGAGCTTCGGAATAAGGAAAATCTAACTTTCCATCCTACTTCTTTTTCTTACCTACATAGATATGGGCAAGCTACTTAACCTCTCTGAGCCTTAGTAAAATCCAGACCTACTCCAAAGGTTCGTCGTGGGAAAATGTATGTCAGCACTTAGTGCAGTGCTTTGTCACATATAGTATGTTCAATCACTGTTAAATGTATGTTCTTTTTTTCAATTTTGAAATAAAGATAATAAATATCTACAGCAAAAGTGGTTGTGAGGAGGCCAGGTTTGGTGGTTCATACCTGTAATCCCGGAGCTTTGAGAGGCCTTGCAAAATCCATCATGGTCTCACCTGCAAAACATAGGTAGTAAAAGTGCATATTATGAAGCCCTAGAAGTTGAAGATAAAAGTAAATACTTTGGGGCCGGGTGCGGTGGCTCACGCCTGTAATCCTAGCACTTTGGGAGGCCGAGGCGGGCGGATTGCTCAAGGTCAGGAGTTCGAAACCAGCCTGAGCGAGACCCCGTCTCTACCAAAAATAGAAAGAAATTAATTGACCAACTAAAAATATATACAAAAAATTAGCCGGGCATGGTGGCACATGCCTGTAGTCCCAGCTACTCGGGAGGCTGAGGCAGTAGGATCGCTGAGCCCAGGAGATTGAGGTTGCTGTGAGCCAGGCTGACGCCATGGCACTCACTCTAGCCTGGGCAACAAAGTGAGACTCTGACTCAAAAAAAAAAAAAAAAAAAAAAGTAAATACTTTGGGAGGCCAAGGTAGGAAGATCACTTGGAGCCAGGAGTTCAAGACCACTCTAGGCAACATAGAGAGACCTTGTCTCTATAAAAAATAGAAAAATTAGCCGAGCATGATGGCGCACACCTGTAGTCCCAGCTACTTAGGAGGCTGAGGTGGGAGGATCACTTGAGGCCAGGAGTTCAAGGTTATAGTGCACTGTGTTCAGGCCATTGCACTCCAGCCCTGGCAACAGAGGAAGACCCTGTCTCTGAAAAAACAAAAGAAAAAAAATTAAAAATTTTTTAAAAAGTGGTTGTGAGGCTTAGATGAAATAACACAGAGTCTGAACAGTGTGATTGCCTCACAGGGTTGTTGTGAGGATTCAGTGGGATTAGATATTATGATACTCATAATCATTATTGTTTTCTCCCATTAGGGAGTAATTCTCACTTTGGGTTTTAGAGAATTTTGACTATATTACTTGAGTTTTTTAAAAGCCATTCAAGGCCGGGCGCGGTGGCTTACGCCTGTAATCCTAGCACTCTGGGAGGCCGAAGCAGGCGGATTGCTCGAGGTCAGGAGTTCAAAACCAGCCTGAGCAAGAGCGAGACCCCGTCTCTACTATACATAGAAAGAAATTAATTGGTCAACTGATATATATATATATATCTAGAAAAAATTAGTCAGGCATGGTGGTGCATGCCTGTAGTCCCAGCTACTCAGGAGGCTGAGGCAGGAGGATTGCTTGAGCCCAGGAGTTTGAGGTTGCTGTGAGCTAGGCTGACGCCACGGCACTCAAAAAAAATAAATAAATAAAAGCCATTCTACACTTTCTGAAATCCCTACACTTATCACTTTTCTACATGCTGGGATGCTACAGAAGGCAGAACTAGGATATCAATCCGATGAGGCTTGGCGATGCCCCTTTGATCCTACGATCCTGCTGCTGAAAGGGCCAGCACCATCCAGTTCTTCCCAGTGAGCGGCTGGATTTGGACTGCAAAAAGGGCAAAGGAAAAGCAGGTGGAAAGGAGTGTTCCAAAATCTTCTTTAAGACAAAAGACGCAGGACTACGTCTGCCTAGGAAATGATTCTAAAGGCCATGCAAGGGATAAAAGGAGGAACAGTGGAAAGAGCAGCATCCAATTGCTATGGCAACTGGAATTTTGCAAATAAATAGTTCAGGGTAGCTTGATTCTCAAACAAAGTGACCTATTCTTTCTGTTCTTTGGTCCCCCTCCTGTTTCCTCATCCTCCCTTCATTAGTATACACTCATTCCTACCATACCTTGTGACAAAAGGAAAAAAGTACTCCCTCTGAACCTTTTTTCAAAAAAAAATCTGGCACCATATTATTTGTTCATGCAGTGAGACAGGAAGTGTCCCTATTATGTATCAGGACCTCTGTCCCATCATGGGTGTCATCATATTGAGCTCCTGGTAAGCCAGGAACCTCCCCCAAATCCCGACAGTCAAAACAACACTGGTCCACTAATGACTTGCTGAGTCACGGAAATTCTCTAAGCTTCTCTTTCCCTGTGTGCACGAGGGAAATACTGCTCTAAATTATAGGAAATATGGGCAAGATTTGGGTCATTTGTATTCTTAGTCAACTGACCCAGTTTGGACCCAGTCTCCCCCTCCAGCCTAAGCTCCCACTGGCCTCCTGTGCTTTAGCCAAACACGTCTGCTTGTTCCTGGCACACACATTTCTGTGCCTTGGCTCTTGCCATTTTCTCTTGGAATGCCCTCTCCCCTTCCCTCCATTTCCTCCATTTCATCAAACTCTCATCTGTCTTCCTATATGTCTCTAACCAAATAGCACTGCTTTCACAGAGCCTTCTCTGATTTCCATAGCCAGTGACGATCTTGCTTTTCTTATTTGTGTCCTTTTCTGGCACTTGTAGTTGTTTATGTGCATCTTTCATCCCCTCTCCCTTCCCCTAGAACAGATTAAGCCCCTTGAGAGCAGAGACCATGTTTTCTTCATGATTCCCCATAGCACCCCAAACTATAAATAGTCTTTTTCACTTATATGCATCCTTCCCCAACCAGCCCTTGACCTATAAGCCCTTTGGGGCCAAGGACTATTTTTTGTTCCTTGTTATATTCCCAGCACCTAGCTCATTGCTTGGCACACAGTTGGTACTACAAAAATATTGGTTGAAGTAATGAATAAAAATAGATGCTTTGTTGGGTAATGAATTAAATTAATTTATAAAACAGAACTTTAGTGGGAAAAGTATGTTAGGTAGTTATAGGTGTATAGAATTCATTCATTCACTCAGCGGTGATCAAGGCAAATGAGAATCTTGACCTTATAGAGCTCATATTTTAGTGGGATAAGCAAAGGAATAATAGATAAAAAATAAATAAGGTTAATTCAAATTGTGAAGGAAATAAACAGGGCAATAAAATGGAGTCACTTTAACCACTTTGGTACGAGCGTCGACTGTAGTCGACAGCCACAGATGAACGCGCAGCCAAGTATCAACTTTAGTCGACAGCCAAAAGCTTTTACTTTTACAGCTTTTATCTCTGCAGTGGCAGTGTGTACGTTCAGCTAAGAAGTTACTACGCATCTGTGACCTTTCAACAAGTCGTTAGTAGGGGTTATTATAGTTATTTTCCTAAAGCTGTCTGTAAAGTAAAACAAGCTTTCAGTGCTTTAAAGCTTTCCTCATCACACAAGAGCAAATTGGATTTGTCGTCAATGCACAGCACAAACTATCGTGCGGACTATGAGTGCCGGCTGTGGGCAAGGTTTCGTAGCCGGTGAGCACCGTACTGAAGTGGAAGTAGGGTGTTATTTAAAGTGTTATTTGTAGGTCTTCCCAATTCTTGCACTATTGACATTTTGGGCTGGATAATTCTTTCTTCCAAGGGGCTATCCTGTGCATTGTAGGATGGTTAGTAACATCCCTAGCCTCTAACCACTGGGTGCTAGTAATATACAGTCACCATAGTTGTGAGAATCAAAAATGTTTCTAGGCCGGGCATGGTGGCTCACGCCTGTAATCCCAGCACTCTGGGAGGCTGAGGCGGGCAGATCGTTTCAGCTCAGGAGTTCAAGACCAGCCTGAGCAAGAGTGAGACCCTGTCTCTACTAAAAATAGAAAGAAATTAGCTGACAACTAAAAATATATAGAAAAAATTAGCCAAGCATGGTGGTGCATGCCTGTAATCCCAGCTACTCAGGAGGCTGAGACAGAAGGATTGCTTGAACCCAGGAGTTTGAGGTTGCTGTGAGCTAGGCTAACACCATGACACCCTAGCCCAGGTAACAGAGTGACACTCTGTCTCCAAAAAAAAAAAATGTTTCAAGACATTGCCAAATCTCCGGGGATCAAAATTACACCCAGTAGAGAACCACTGTGTTAAAGGAATGCCTCTTTGAATAAGTGACATGAGCTGAGACCTAAAAAACAAGTCAAAAATAAGGCTTCAGGCCGGGCGCAGTGGCTCACACCTGTAATTCTAGCACTCTGGGAGGCCAAGGCGGGTGGATCACTCAAGGTCAGGAGTTCAAGACCAGCCTGAGCAACAGCAAGGCCCCGTCTCTACTATAAATAGAAAGGAATTATCTCGACAACTAATATATATATATATATATATATATATATATATACACATATATAATTAGCTGGGCATGGTGGTGCATGCCTCTAGTCCCAGCTACTTGGGAGGCTGAGGCAGGAGGATGGCTTGAGCCCAGGAGTTTGAGGTTGCTGTGAGCTAGGCTGATGCCACGGCACTCTAGCCCTGGCAACAGAGAGAGACTCTGTCTCAAAAATAAATACATAAATAAGCCTTCAAAACTAATGAAGTATATTCCAGCAGGAAAACAGGCTACAGCACAAATAAATAGACTATATGTGGCTAAAGATAATGAGTGAAGAGGAGAGTGGTACATGATGTGATTGGAGAGGGAGGCAAGGGCCCAATCACATAGTTGTTTGAAGTCATATGAGGAAGCTTAGATTTCATTTTAAAGCAATGGAGGCCATTAAAGTTTTTAAGCAGAGAAGTAACATGATCTGATCTACGTTCCTAAAGATCACTCTCATTGAAATGTGGCAAATGGATTGGACAAGTAAAAGCAAGGAAATCAGTGCAGGCTATTGGAACTATCCAAGTGAAGGAGAACAGGGCTTTAGTCTGGAGTAATAGCATTAGAGATGGAGATGTAAACAGATTCATGACCTAGAAGTATAAGACAAGTACTATCACATAAAATTAATAACAGGACAACACATAAAGTGGTAAACTAGACCCGTCACTCCAGCTCTCAGAGGATTGCATGGTCTACTCTCTTCATTTTCTCTGTAGATGAGCTTCTGTGCATCCACCGAACTTTAGCCTGCACATGGTTTTGGTTTATCATGGCCTACCCTCTACTGTACATTTCTGTCCTAACACTCACCATCCACTAATTGCCTCAGTCTCTCGGCTTCCCGAGTCCAAATTTCTGGGACAGGGAATGTGATTGGTCTAGTTTGCTTCAAGTTTCCCTCTCTTCTAGAGAAGAGGTTTCCCTCTCTTCTCTTCATGGGAAGGTAAAGTTCATTAAGAATGGTTATGGGTGGCCAGGCACGGTAGTTCACGCCTGTAATCCTACCACTTTGGGAGGCTGAGGTGGGAGGATTGCTTGAGGTTAGGAGTTCAAGACAAGCCCGGGCAACATAGTGAAACCTTGTCTCTATAGAAAATAGAAAAATTAGCCAGGTGTGGTTGCCCACACCTGTAGTCCCACCTACTCAGGAGGCTGAGGCAGAAGGATCACTTCAGCCCAGCAGTTTGAAGTTGCAGGGAGCTATTATCATACCACTGCACTCCATCCTGGGAGACAGAGGCAGACCCTGTCTCTAAAATAAATAATGGAAATGGGTGAAAAAACAATGATTGACATATCTTCTGAAGATGGCAGGATTTTTTAAAAAAAACATTGTATTACCTTTTTTCTTAAAGATTTCTTTATTATAAAATATACATAACACAAAATTTATCATTTTAACCATTTTTATAATTCAGTGGAATTAAGCAAATTCACAATGCTGTGCAACATTTCAGAACTTTTTTATCATTTCAAACTGAAACTCTGTACTCATTAAACAATAACTCGCCTTTTTCGCTCCCCTCAACCCTTAGTAAGCTCTATTACACTTTCTGTCTCTATAAATTTGCTTACCTTGGGTACCTCCTATAAGTGGAATCACATAGTATTTGTCCTTTTGTGCTTGTTTATTTCACTTACCGTAAGTCTTCAAGATTCATCTATGTTGTAGCCTGTATCAGAATTTCATTCCTTTTTAAGGATGAATAATATTCCATTGTACGTATATATCCTATTTTGTTCACCCATTCATCTGTCAATGGACATTTGAGTTTCCACCTTTTGGCTATTGTGAATAATGTTGCTATGAACATGAGCATACAAATTAAGACCCTGTTTTCAATTCTTTTGAGTATAGACCTAAAAGTGGAATTGCTGAATCTATGGTAATTTGATGGTTAAGCTTTTTTTTCTTTTTAAGAGATGGGGTCTCTCTATGTTGCCCAGGCTGAACTTGAACTCCTGGGCTCAAGCAATCATCCTGCCTCAGCCTCCGAAATATCTAGGATTATAGGCACTCACCACAGCAACCAGTTATAATTTAATGTTTAATTTTTTGAGGAATGGCCATACTATTTTCCACAGAATTATGCCATTTTACATTCCTACCAGTAACACACAGGAATTTCAATTTCTCCATAACTTCATCAACATTTGCTGTTTTCTGGATTTTTTGATAATAGCCATAAGAAGGGTGTGAAGTGGTATCTCATTGTGGGTTGTTTTGTTCTTTTTTTTTGTTTTTGTTTTTGTTTGAGACAGGGTCTCACTCTATAGCCCAGACTAGAGTGCAGTGGTGTTATCATAGCTCACTGCAACCTCAAACTCCTAGGCTCAAGTAATCCTTCTGCTTCAGCCTCCTAAGTAGCTGGGACTACAGATACACACCACCACACCCGGCTAATTTTTCTATTTCTTATAGTGAGAAGTGTCTTACTATGTTTCCCAGGCTGGTCTTGAACTCCTGGGCTCAAGTGATCCACCTGCCTCAGCCCCCCAAAGTGCTGGGATTACAAGTGTGAGCCACCATGCCTGGCTCATTGTGATTTTAATTTGCATTTTCCTGTGGGTTAATATTTTTAGCATCTTTTCATGTGCTATTTGGTCATTTGTATATTTCTTTTGGAGAAATGTCTTTTATTCAATTGCTTTGCCCATGTTTGAATTGTGCTATTTGGCCACCCAGCTGAGGCAGGAGGATCTACAGAGCCTAGGAGTTTGAGGCTATAGTGAGTTATGATCAGGTCACTGCACTCTAGCCTGGGTGACAGAACAAGAACACATCTCTTGAAAAAAAAGAAAGAAAGAAAGAAAGAAAAGAATTGTGAGAACTTCATGGACCATCTAGGGCTGGATAACAGAGAATGAAATCAAGGCAGGAGGGGACTGATGG